>NC_044992.1:1104527-1404527 GCF_008728515.1 Papio anubis
AAAAAAAAAAAAAAAAAAAGAAAAAGAAAAAAGGCCGGCCACGGTGGCTCACACCTGTAATCCCAGCACTTTGGAAGGCCGAGGCGGGCGGATCACGAGGTCAGGAAATTGAGACCATCCTGGCTAACATGGTGAAACCCCGTGTCTGCTAAAAATACAAAAAATTAACCGGGTGTGGTGGCTGGCACAGTAGTCCCAGCTACTGTGGAGGCTGAGGCAGGAGAATGGCGTGAACCCAGGAGGCGGAGCTTGCAGTGAGTGGAGATCGCGCCACTGCACTCCAGCCTGGGTGACAAGGGGAGTCTGGGGGGGCGGGGGAAAGAGGAATGAGACAAATTAACCCAATATATTTGTTGTGTGTGTGTGTGTGTGTGTGTGTTTTTTTTTTTTTTTTGAGACAGAGTCTTACTCTGTCACCCAGGCAGGAGTGCAGTGGCACGATCTCGGCTCACTGCAAGCTCCGCCTCTCGGGTTCACGCCATTCTCCTGCCTCAGCCTCCAGAGTAGCTGGGACTACAGGCGCCCGACACCACGCCTGGCTAATTTTTTCTATTTTTAGTAGAGACGGGGTTTCACCATGTTAGCCAGGATGGTCTGGATCTCCTGACCTTGTGATCCGCCCGCCTCGGCCTCCCAGAGTGCTGGGATTACAGGAATGAGCCACCATGCCCAGCCAACCCACCGTATTTTTTTTAAAAACAGTCATCATTTTGCTTGAAAATACAACAGTTCCCCCTTACCCAAGAGGCGTCCATTCTGAGACCAGCCAGTGGATGTATTGAAACCATGAATAATACCAAATCTGATATAGACTATGTTTTGTCCTATACATACATAGCCATGGGAAAGTTTAACTTATAAACTAGGCACAAAGATTAATAACGGAAACATTATAACATACTGTAATGTAAGTTATATGAATGCAGTCTCCTTCTCTCTCAAAACCTCTTAGTGTACTGTCCTACAGGTAACTCAAACTGTGCATAAGGGGGGACGACGGCACAGCAATCTCACCATTTGCCGATATTCCCGAATCATTTTTAGCTTGTCTTCTCCTCCCTTGTTTTCTTCTTTCTGTTCAATGCTGCTGATTATTCTCCAGGAGGCTCTTCTAGCTCCAATCACATTCTTATATGCAACAGATAGGAGGTTTCTTTCTTCAACTGTCAGCTCCACATCCATCCCTGCTACTTTCTTCATTGACTCCACCATTTCTGCATGGGAAAAGGAAAAGTCAGATCTTACAAACTGGAAGTTTTCTTAACATATCCCATTCAAAGTAGGTTTTCTTCTGTCAAGCTACTGGAAAAAAAATTTTTCAACAAAAATAATTTCATAATCATCAAAACTAATATGAGTAAAAAGCCAAAAACATGTAAAGGAAACCAAACTAAGAGCCAACGCAAAGACTCTAGAATGTAAGTTCTATGGAATCAGGAAGACTTCATATACTGTCTAATACAATTTAGTGTGGTCTGAAAGCACCTCTCTAATTAGGCATAGCTAACCATTTTCCAGCCAAAAAAAAGAAAAAAAAAAGCCGCCAGTTTAAGAGAAAGATTAAGAATTTACAGATGCTAAAACGTATTGTCTTACAAATAAATAGTATTTCCAAAAAAACAAGAGAAGGGGCAATTTGTTCATACAGCAAAAATGTACGGAGTGTATGGTTGGCCACCAACAGACTTTGGATGTTTTCTATCCTTCCTCGTATGAAGCTCCTTCTGGTGAAACTTCTGATGACTCCTATTTGTTACCACTAGGTGGCGAGCAAAGAAAGGGGCCCAGAGAAGCCTTGGGATCTATCGCAAGCATAGGGAAATACAGCTAACACAACAGCGTGTGAATGCAAAGCCCAACAGCACAAGAAATAGTAACTGAATGAATACATTAACAGAAACTTATTTTGATGCCCTATTACCACGTGGCTCTCCAACATTACCCACGTTTGAATCTTTGGTGATGAGACTCAAGAATCTGCATTTTAGGCCAGCAGTAGTGGCTCATACCCCTAGCACTTTGGGAACTGAGGCACGAGAATCACTTGAGCTCAGGAGTTCAAGACCAGCCAGGGCAACACGGTCAGATCCTGTCTCTAAAAAATTAAAATAGAGGCTGGACATGCTGGTAGTCCCAGCACTTTGGCAGGCCGAGGTGGGCGCATTACGAGGTCAAGAGATAGAGACTATTCTGGCCAACATGGTGAAACACCGTCTTTACAAAAAATACAAAAAAATTAGCTGGGCGTGGTGATGCGCACCTGTACTCCCAGGTACTCCAGAGACTGAGACAGGAGAATCGCTTGAACCTGGGAGGTGGAGATTGCAGTGAGCCAACACTGTGCCACTGCACTCCAGCCTGGCAACAGACGGAGACTCTACCTCAAAATTAATTAATTAATTAAAATTAAAATAGGCTGGATGCAGTGGCTTACGCCTATAATCCCAGAACTGTGGGAGGCCAAGGTGGGCAGATCACTTGAGGTCACGAATTCAAGACCAGCCTGACCAATATGCACACCACCACAATCCCAGCTACTTGGGAAGCTGACGCAGCAGAATAGCTTGAACTCAGGAGGCAGAGATTGCAGTGAGCTGAGATCGCGCCACTGTATTGCCACTCGGGGCAACATAGCAAGACTCGTCTCAAAACAACAACAACAACAAAAATTATCTGCATTTAAATAAGCATCCTTAGCATTCATTAACACCCTAAGCATAAATATACTTTAACTAACAGGTATAAAGAGATGGTGACTTCATAAAACACTACTAAATTGGGTGGGCACAGTGGCTCAAGCCTGTAATCTCAGCACTTTGGGAGGCCAAGTCTGATGGATTGCCTGAGGTCAGGAATTCGAGAACAGCCTGGCCAACACGGTGAAACCCCGTCTCTACTAAAAATACAAAAATTAGCTGGGCATGGTGGTGTACGCTTGTAATCCCAGCTACCATGGAGGCTGAGGCAGGAGAATTGCTTGAACCTGAGAGGCAGACGCTGCAGTGAACTGAGATCGCGCCACTGCACTCCAGCCTGGGTGACAGAGCGAGACTCCGTATCCAAAAAAAAAAAAAACAAAACAAAACCCAAAACAAAACCCAAAACATTACTAAATTAAGGGGAGTGTGCCTAATGTATCCAGGAAAATATGTTTCAAAAATTAATCCTTTTGGGAATATAAAAAAAAGAGAATATTTTGTAAAGTCTCTTTGAAAAAAAATTGGCAATGTTTTAATAAACATTTACCACATGACTCAGCAATCCTAGTTCTATGTATTATACAGAAGAAAAATAAACCTTTACAAAGACTTTTACACACTCACTCACTCACAGCAACTATATTAATAGCCAAAAAGTGGAAACCACACAAATGTGCATCCAGAGGGGAAATGAATAAGCAAACTGGTGCTCATATCTGTAAGATGGGCACCACTCGAAAGTAAAGAATTCACTGTCCATGCACAGTAGCTCACATCTCTAATCGCAGCATTTGGGGAGGCCAAGACAGGAGGATTACTCGAGCCCAGCAGTTTGAGACCAACCTGGGCAACATGGTGAGACACTGCCTCTGCAATAATTAGCTAGGTGTGGGGGTGTGTGCCTGTAGTCTCAACTACTCAGGAGGCTAAGGCAAGAGAACTGCTTGAGCCCAGGAATTCAGGCCTGCAGTGAGCTATTAGGTTGGTGCAAAACTAACTGCGGATTTTGCTATTAAAAGTAATGGTAAAAACCACAATTACTTTGTATAATACTAACACTGTACTCCAGCTTGGATGACAGAGCAAGAGACCCTGTGTCCAGAAAGAGAAGAGGAGGAGGGGAGAAAATAATTAACTGATAACAAGCAACAACATGGAATAATCTCAAAAAGATATTAAGTGAAAAGAGCTAGATTAAAAAGACTTTATCATTCCATTTATATCAAACTACAAAAAACACAAACTAAAAAGACAAAGCAAATGGTTATCAAGGTGCAGGGGTGAAGTGAGGGGCTTTTGTGCAAAGGAGAGCTCACGGAATTGTACCCATAGAAGTGGCACGTTTAACTGTACACCTCAAGCTGAGGTTTCTAATGCAATTCTGAACCATTAAAGAAGGATGGGCCGGGCGCGGTGGCTCAAGCCTGTAATCCCAGCACTTTGGGAGGCCGAGACGGGCGGATCACGAGGTCAGGAGATCGAGACCATCCTGGCTAACACGGTGAAACCCCGTCTCTACTAAAAAATACAAAAAAACTAGCCGGGCGAGGTGGCGGGCGCCTGTAGTCCCAGCTACTCCGGAGGCTGAGGCAGGAGGATGGCGTGAACCCAGGAGGCGGAGCTTGCAGTGAGCTGAGATCCGGCCACTGCACTCCAGCCTGGGTGACAGAGCGAGACTCCGTCTCAAAAAAAAAAAAAAAAAAAAAAAAAAAGAAGGATGACACGTCGGGTGCAGTGGCTCACACCTGTCATCTTAGCACTTTGGGAGGCTGAGGCAGGTTGGTCACCTGAGGTCAGGAGTTCAAGACCAGCCTGGCCAACATGGTGACACCACGTCTCTACTAAAAATACACAAATTAGACTGGGCACGGTAGCTCACGCCTGTAATCCCAGCACTTTGGGAGGCCGAGACAGGCGGATCACGAGGTCAGGAGATCGAGACCATCCTGGCTAACATGGTGAAACCCCATCTCTACTAAAAAATACAAAAAATTAGCCGGACGTGGTGGCACATGCCTGTAATTCCAGCTACTCAAGAGGCTAAGGCAGGAGAATCACTTGAACTCGGGAGGCGGAGGTTGCAGTGAGTGGAGATCGCGCCACTGCACTCCAGTCTGGGCAACAAGAGCAAAACTCCATCTCAAAAAAAAAGAAAAACAAAAATACAAAAAATAGCCGGGCACGGTGGCAGGCGCCTGTAGTGCCAGCTACTCAGGAGGGTGAGGCAGGGGAATGGCTTGAACCCCGGAGACGGAGCTTGCAGTGAGCTGAGATCGCACCATTGCACTCCAGCCTGGGCAACAGAGTGAGATTCTGTCTCCAAAAACACAAAATTTTACAATATGGTAGTAAGACCACTCATTAATTCATTTGTAGGAGTCTGAAAGCATTCATCTAAAACATGCCCAATTTTGTCTTCTAAACCATAGTCATGAAACAGGCTAAATTTAGAAGCAGCGGACTAAGTAATCTCACCTCCACACGAGTTTAATTCTCAAAAATCAGCAAGTCAAATGTAACTCAGAGGTAAGCCTGTAATTAAACTTTCGTGTTTTTTTTTTGTTTGTCTGTTTGTTTGTTTGAGACGCAGTCTGCTCTGTCGCCCAGGCTAGAGTGCAGTGGCGCGATCTTGGTTCACTGCAAGTTCTGCCTCCTGGCTTCACACCATTCTCCTGCCTCAGCCTCCCGAGTAGCTGGAACTACAGGCGCCCACCACCACGCCCGGCTAATTTTTTGTATTTTTAGTAGAGATGGGGTTTCACCGTGTTAATCAGGATAGTCTCGATCTCCTGATCTCGAGATCCGCCTGCCTCAGCCTCCCAACGTGCTGGGATTGTAGGCGTGAACCACCGCGCCCAGCTAATTAACCTTTCTAAACTGATCGCAAAGTAAATCTTAATCCAGCTACACAAAAACAGTACCATTAATTCTTTTAATTTTAAGGCTTTACAATATTCTATACAGAAAAACTACGCACAGATGTCCAATACTACCAAAAATTTAAGTTACATATCTCGAATATTATTCCACATGATTTCATTTTCTTCAAATTTCTGTGCTTTACAAATTTTCAACAATGAAGACTCAGTATTTTTATAATGCAAGGGGAAATATATTTATAACACTCAGTGATGCTCTACTGTTTCAGATTCAAGCATAAATGCCTTCATTTTAGATATAAACAAAACAATGCACAGACTGGTAAAATTACAGAAGCAACAGTTAGTTATCCCTTTAATAATACCTTTATTTATATATAATTCGCCTACCGTAACAATTCACCCATTTAAAGTGTACCATTTGGCCGGGAGCAGGGGTGAGCCCCTGTAATCCCAGCACTTTTGGGAGGTCAAGGTGGGTGGATCACGAGGTCAGGAGATCAGGAACAGCCTGGCCAACATGGTAAAACCCCATCTCTACTAAAAATACAAAAATTAGCTGGGCATGGTGGCGGGTGCCTGTAGCCGCAGCTAATCAGGAGGCTGAGGCAAGAGATTTGCTTGAACCCGGGAGGCGGAGGTTGCAGTGAGCCGAGATGGCGCCACTGCACTACAGCCTGGGCGACAGAGAGAGGCTCTGTTTCCAAAAAATAAATAAATAAACTCTTCCATTCAATGGTTTTTAGTATATTCACAGAACTCTGCAATCATCATAATTTTAGATTTTCATCACTTCAAAAAGAAAGGCCCGAACCCCACTAACGATCACTTCCCATGTACCCGAACCCCAGCCCAAGGCAACCACGATCTACTTTCCGCCTCTACACACTTGTCTCTTATGCACATTTCAGGTGTGGGCATACCTTGGAAGATACTGCGGGTTCAGTTCCAGAGCACTGCAAAAAAAAAATATTGCAATAAAGCAAGTCACATGAAATTTTGTGTTTCCCAGTGCATAGAAAAGTTATGTTTAAACTACACTGTAATCTATTAAGTGTACAACAGCATTATGTCTAAACAATGTACATATCTTAATTTAAAAACACCTTATTGCTAAAAAATGCTAATGCTCTTCTGAGCCTTCAGCAAGTGATAATATTTTGCTGTTGGAAGGTTTTGCCTTGATGTTGATGGCTACTGACTGATTAGGGTGACCGCTGCTGAAGGTTGGAGTGGCCGCAGCAAGACAATGAAGTCTGCCATGTTGATGGACTTTTCATTTCCTGCATGATTTCTTTGAAGCATCTGATGCTGCTGGACAGCATTTACCCACAAAAAAAACTTTCTTTTTTTTTTTGAGACAGAGTCTTGCTCTGTCACCCAGGCAGTGGCACTATCTCAGCTCACTGCAGCCTCTGCCTCCAGGGTTCAAGCAATTCTCCTGCCTCAGACTCCTGAGTAGCTGAGACTACAAGCGAGCGCCACCATGCCCGGCTAACTTTTCTATTTTTACTAGAGACGGGGTTTCAGCATGTTGGTGAGGCTGGTCTTAAACTCCTGACCTCAGGTGATCTGCCCACCTGCTGTGTTAACAGGCACAAAAACAACATTGCAGGTCGGGCGTGGTGGCTCATGTCTGTAATCCCAGCACTTTGGGAGACCAAGGCAGGTGGATCACGAGGTCAGGAGTCCAAGACCAGCCTGGACAAGATAGTGAAACCCCATCTCTATTTAAAAAAAAAACAAACCTTGCTCTCCTTATACAACTTCATCAGAGCTCCAGGTGACCAAGAACAGTGTGTGAGTGAGAGAGAAAGAATTGTATGGTGTGTGTGTTTTGAAACAGTCTCACTCTGTCACCCAAGATGATACAGTGGCACCATCTCAGCTCACTACAGCTTCAACCTTCCCAGCTCAAGCAATGCTCCAATCTCAGCCTCTTGCGTAGCTGGGACTACAGAGGTGTACACCATTATACCCAGCTAATTTTTATTATTTTTTGTAGAGACAGGGTTTTCCCATGTTCCTCAGGCTGGTCTTGAATTCTTATGCTCAAGTGCCCCACCCACCTTGGCCTCCCATAGTGCTGGGATTACAGTTGTGCACCACTGCACCCAGCCTCGGGGTATTTTCAATGTGCAGTAATATATTAAAGGTAGTTTTTTTTTTTCTGAGTACTAAGTTTCAACAGTGGGCTTAAGATATTCAGAAAACCATGCTGTAAACAGAAGTGCTGTCTTCCAGGCTTTGCTGTTCCATTTATAAACCAGGCAGAGTAAATTTAGCATAATTCTTAAAGAGGCCTCGAATTTTTGAAACGGTCAATGAGCACCGCTTTCAATTTAAAGTCACCAGCTGCATCAGCCCCTAACTGCATCAGCCTGTCTTAGCCAGACACACTGACTTCTCTCTAGCTAGGAAAAGTCCTAGACAGCATTTTCTTCTAATACAAGGCTGTTTTGTCTACACTGAAAATCTATTTGGTGTGGTCACCATCAATAATCTTAGCTAAATCTTCTGCATAATTAGATGCAGCATCTACATCAGCACCTGCTACTTGACCTTGTACTTTTTTTTTTTTTGAGACAGTGTCTCACTTTGTCACTAAGGCTGGAGTGCTGTCACAACGTCTCGATTCACTGCAACCTCCGCCTCCTGGGTTGAAGCGATTCTCCTGCCTCCGTTTCCCAAGTAGCTGGGATTACAGGTGTCTGCCAACACGCCCAGCTAATTTTTTGTATTTTTTAGTAGAGGCAGGGTTTCACCATGTTGGTCAGGATGGTCTTTAATTCCTCACCTCGTGATCTGCCCACCGTGGCCTCCCAAAGCGCTGGGATGACAGGCGTGAGCCACAGTGCTCAGCCAACCTTGTACTTTTTAAGTAATGGAGATGGCGTCTTTCCTTAAACCTCATGAACCAACTTCTGCTAGCTTCCAGCTTTACATCTGTAGCTTTCACACCTCTCTCAGCTTTCTTAAATTTCAAGAGAGTTGGAGGGTTAGTCTGAATGAGGCTTTGGCTTAAGGGAATAGTGTGGCAGTTCTGATCTTCTATTCAGACCACTAAAACTTTCTGTCAGCAAGAAGGCTGTTTTGCTTTCATCACTGCTGTGTTCACTGGAGTAGCACTTTTTAATTTCCTTGAAGAACGTCTCCCTTGCATTCACAACTGTGGTGCAAGAGGACCAGCTTTCAGACCATTATCTCGGCTTTTAAGGTAGCCTTCCTTCCTCAGCTTAATCGTTTCCACCTAAAGTGAGAGACTGGGACTTATCCTTTCCCTTAAACACTTAGAAGCAATTGCAGGGTTGTTAATTGGCCTAATTTAAATATTGTTGTGTTTCAGGTAATAGGTAACCCTAAGGGGAGGCAGAGAGACAAGCAGTCAGAACACAAACAAGAGGTCATGCCTATAATCCCAATATTTGGGAGGCCGAAGGCAGGAAGATCATTTGAGCCTAGGAGTTCAAGATCAGCCTGGGCAACAGGTGAGACCCCATCTCTACAAAAAACACAAAAACTAGCCAGGAATGGTGATGTGTGCCTGTCGTCCCAGCTTCTCAGGAGGCTGAGGCAGGAGGATTGCTTCATCCCAGGAGGTCAAGGCTGCAGTGAGCCATGATCACAAGACTGTAGCCTGGTGACAGAGTGAGACCCTGTCTCAAAAAATCAATAGTAAAAGAATACAGGCCGGGTGTGGTGGCTCATGCTGTAATCCCAGCACTTTGGGAGGCTGAGGCAGGCAGATCACATGAGGTCAGGAGTTCGAGACCACCCTCACCAACATGGAGAAATCCCGTCTCTACTAAAAATACAAAAAAAATAGCCAGGCGTGGTGGTGCATGCCTGTAATCCCAGCTACTCAGGAGGCTAAGGCAGGAGAATTGTTGAACTCAGGAGGTGGAAACTGCAGTGAGCTGAGATCGCACCACTGCACTCTAACCTGAGCAACAAGAGTGAAACTCTGTCTCAAAAAACAAACAAAAAGGAATACACACATCAATTAATTTCCCTCAGTTCATGGATCCCCAGAACAATTACAATAGTAATGTCAAAGATTACTGATCACAGATAACCACTACAACATATAATGAAAAGTTTGAGGCTGGGCGTCGTGGCTCACACCTGTAATCCCAGAACTTTAGGACGGCCAAGAAGGGTGGATCACCAGGTCAGGAGATCAAGACCATCCTGGCTAACACGGAGAAACCCTGTCTCTACTAAATAATACAAAAAAAAATTAGCCACGCGTGGTGGCGGGCGCCTGCAGTCCCAGCTACTCGGGAGGCTGAGGCAGGAGAATGGCGTGAACCCAGGAGGCGGAACTTGCAGTGAGTAGAGACTGCGCCACTGCGCTCCAGCCTGGGTAACAAAGCAAGACTCCATTTCAAAAAAAACAAGTGTAAAATATTGCACAAGTTACCAAAACAGTGACACAGAGTGAGCACCTGCGTTGGAAAATGGCACCAACAGACTTGCTCAAAGCAGGTTCCAGAAACCTTCCGTTTGTTTTGTAAAAATGTAGTATCCGTGAAGTACAATAAACAAGGTGTGCCTATGAACAGAACCTACAGTACGGAGCCTGCTGTGACTGGCTTCTTTCCCATAGCATGGTCTCAAGGTTCACACCTAGTGTAGCCTGGCATCAGTACTTCACCTATTGTATGGATATACCATGATTTAAAAATCCATTCATTAAGCTGGGGCGGTGGCTCACGCCATCTCAGAAATCTGGGAGGCGGTTGCATTACCTGAGGTCAGGAGTTCAGGAACAGCCTGGCCAAAACATGACAAAACCCCGTCTCCACTAAAAATACAAAAATGAGCCTGCCATGACGGCGCATGTCTGTAATCCCAGCTACTCGGGAGGCAGACGCAGGAGAATCACTTGAGTCCAGGAGGTGGAGACTGCAGTGAGCTGAGATCACGCCACTGCAGGTCAGCCTGGGCAACACAGCGAGACTGTCTCCAAAAGAAAAACAAAAAGTAAGGGAAAAAAAAGGCTGGGCGCAGTGGCTCACACCTGTAATCCAAGCACTCTGGGAGGCCGAGGCAGGCAGATCACGAGGTCAAGAGATCGAGACCAGTCTGGCCAACACATGGTGAAACCCTGTCTCTACTAAAGAAACAAAAATTAGCCGAGTGTGGTGGCACACGCCTGTAGTCCCGGCTACTCAGGAGGCTGAGGCAGGAGAATCGCTTGAACACAGGAGGCAGAGGTTGCAGTGACCCGAGATCGCGCCACTCAACTCCAGCCTGGCAACAGAGCAAGACTTGGTCTCGGAGCGGGGGGATCCATTCATCAGTTAATGAACGTTTGGGTTGTTTCCACTTTTGGACTATTATAAACAATGCTGCTACGAACAGTCTTGACGTTTTTGTATGAATATACGCTTTCGGCCGGGCGCGGTGGCTCAAGCCTGTAATCCCAGCACTTTGGGAGGCCGAGACGGGCGGATCACAAGGTCAGGAGATCGAGACCATCCTGGCTAACACGGTGAAACCCCGTCTCTACTAAAAAATACAAAAAACTAAGCTGGGGCAGTGGCGGTAGCCTGTAGTCCCAGCTACTGGGGAGCTGAGGCAGGAGAATGGTGAACCCGGGGCTGGGCTGCAGTGAGCTGAGATCCGGCCACTGCACTCCAGCCTGAAGAGGCGACAAGCCGAGACTCCGTCTCAAAAAAAAGGCAGGCGCGTGAAACCGAGCCTGTAATCCCAGCACTTTGGGAGGCCGAGGCCAGGCGGATCCGCAGGAGTCAGGAGATCCAGAGACCATCCTGGCTAACAGTGAAACCCGTCTCTACTAAAATACAAAAACCTTGAGTGAGGTGGCGGGCCGCCTGTAATCCCAGCTTCTTTCGGGAAGCTGAGGCAGGAATGGCGTAACCGGGAGGCGGAGCTTGCAGTGAGCTGAGATCCGAGCCACTGCACTCAGCCTGGAGTGACAGGAAAGGACTCCGTCTCAAAAAAAAAAAAAACGCTTTCAGTTCCCTTGAGTACACACCTAGGAGGAACTTGAGAGTCACGCACAGTAACTGGCAGGGAAGGGACATCCCCAGAGCTTTTCTCTGGGAGGCTGGCACCATTTTACAATCCCACCAGCAGCACTTGGGATTCCTAATCTGGCTGCATCCTCAGGAACATCTGTTAGTTACGCTTTAAACTAGTCATCCTAGTGGGTGTGAAGCTGTATTTCCTTGTGGTTTTGATTTGCATTTCCTTGATAGCTAATAGTGTTGAACATCTTTTCACGTGCTTATGAGCCTTTTGTGTGTTCTCTGAAGAAATATCTATTCAAACATTTTGCCAAATATTTAATTATTTGTCTTTTCATTACTGCTTTGGAGGAGTTGTTCATTTTTTAAATCCCACCGACTCCTCTACCACAACCCCCCCCCCATCCCTTAAGGTAGCAGATTAAGGAACAGAAGTAGCATGAGTCAGGAGACACTTACTGCTTCAAGAGACAGGGTCTCACTCACTACATTGCCCTGGCTGTATGTAGTGAAGTGGCTATTCACAGGCCCATGATCATAACGAACTATGTAGCCTTAAACTCCTGGCCTCAAGTGATCCTCCCACCTGAGCCTCCCAAGTAACTGGGACTACAGGTGCACACCACCCAGCACACTACTCCTTCAAGAGTAAGAAAAGTTAACTTCTCAATCTCTCCAAACATTCTACGACCAGTGCTTTGTACCAGTTCGCACAAATAATGACTACAATGACACACTCTCCTAATATCACTGTCATCTCTGTCCTTTTAACACCAGTAACAGAAACATAATACTAATGATAATGTACCCCAAAACTATATAGAAAAAGCTGATTTATCCAAAACTCTAGACTGACTACACCCTTCAGCCCTCCCTCAGTAGAGGATGAACTCCAACCATTACATTCACATAAAGGTCCTCAACACAATTAGCACTTCCTGAAGTCACCTTTGCAGCAAGTATTTTATCACTGTGATGTAGGCATTTTGGGGGTGGGGGAAGGCTGTCACGTGCTTGCAGCAGGTGTGATAAAAACTTATGAACCAGAAAACCGAAATGGTCGAAACCACTTCTTTTGGATCCACAGGCAGTTTTGTTACAGTAAGTTTGAGTAACAAAATCGAATTTCTGGAACTTTTCATGATTTGGTGACAATGGGTGGGTGATTAAAATCACCACTCTGAAGAACATAATCCTCACAAGTTAATTAAACATGGTTAAGTCTGTTTAGTTCCAGGGAAGTTTCCCTTCATTGTATGGTAATAACCTAGACACAGATCCACCACAGGGAACCAGCCTGTGTCTGGGACACCCATAATCTGTTGCTGCCAGTAGAGTCAGAAGTTTTTTACCTTGACTTGTTAACTGAGGTTTGGTTTTTGGTTGTGTTCTTTCAAGTATTTATGCATTCATTCAACAAAGTAATTCACAAATAAAACACCCCATGCTAAACTAAGCACTGTTCCAATTGCTTCGCTGTATTAATGCACTTAATCTTCTAAACAGACCTCTGAAGTAGGTACCAATATTATCCCATTTTAGAATATCTCCATATATTGAAGAACATAAAGGTTAAACTGATTCCAGATCACAAAGCCAATGGACTACAATTCGGGGGTCGGACTTGAGCTGCGCTTTAATCATATTGCCTCAGATGTGAATATGTATTTGAATGCATCTGTACGAGGATCCTTTTATTTGCTTCTGTAACAACAGAGGGAAAATAACTGGTTTCAGTGACTCTACCAGAAAGACAAGTTTCATATATTAAAATGTGGTTTAGACCCAGGCATGGTGGCATCTGCCTACAGTCCAACCTACCTGCAGAGCAAGAGGCTTGAGAGGTTCAAAGCCAACGTAGGCAACATAGCGAGACACAGTTTCAACAATAATTTAAAAATAAAATGTGGGGCCAGGAACGGTGGCTCACACCTGTAATCCCAGCACTTTGGGAGGCCGAGACGGGCGGATCACCTGAGGTCAGGAGTTCGAGACCAGCCTGACCAACATGGAGAACTCCGTCTCTACTAAAAGTACAAAATTAGCCAGATGTGGTGGCGCATGCCTGTAATCCCAGCTATTCGGGTGGCTGAGGCAGGAAAATCGCTTGAACCCGAAGGCGGAGGTTGCAGTGAGCCAAGATTTCACCATTGCACTCCTGCCTTGGCAACAAGAGCAAATCTCTGTCGAAAGAAAGAAAGACAGAAAGACAGAGAGCTAGAAAGAAAAGACAGAACAGAAAGAAAGACAGAAAAAGACAGACAGAAAGAAAGAAAAGAAAAGAGGTTTGTTCCCACTTAAAACACATTTCTTTTTCCACCTAGAGGTTCACCACTCTCCCAAAAACAGCTTTTTATATTCTTTTCTCTTTTTTTTTTTTTTGAGATGGAGTCTCGCTCTGTCGCCCAGGCTGGAGTGCAGTGGCCAGATCTCAGATCACTGCAAGCTCCGTCTCCCAGGTTTACGCCATTCTCCTGCCTCAGTCTCCCGAGTAGCCGGGACTGCAGGCGCCCGCCACCTCGCCTGGCTATTTTTTTTGTATTTTTTAGTAGAGACGGGGTTTCACCGTGTTAGCCGGGATGGTCTCAATCTCCTGACCTCATGATCCGCCCGTCTCGGCCTCCCAAAGTGCTGGGATTACAGGCTTGAACTACCGCGCCTGGCTATATTCTTTTCTCTTAAAGAGACAGGAGTCTCTGTATGTTGCCCAGGCTGGTCTCCAGCAATCCTCCCACTTCAGCCTCCTGAATACAAAAAGCTTACTTTCATACCTCTAATATCTTTACATCAACATCCCAGTAAACTTGATCTTCCCAAGACTGTCCCTGCCTAGTAGTAAAACAAGTCTCCACTGAGCTTCAACAGTTTCTGACAAACACAGAGTACAAAATCATAAAAGGAGCAGGTCTCCCCCAACAGGCTGACACGTCACAAGACACAATTTACAGCTTCTAATGAAATTCAGGGTCAGGAAAAAAACCAACTGTTCAGAATCTGTCATGGGAAAAACGAGCAGGTTCTGTACTGGCTGACAGGATTAATGTACCTCTTACCAAAGCATACAGGGTCATAACCCTAAGTTTTTTGTTTGTTTGTTTTTTGTTTTGAGATCAAGTCTCACTCTGCTGCCCAGGCTGAAGTGCAATCTCGCTGCAACCTCCATCTCCAAGGTTCAAGTGATTCTCCTGCCCCAGCCTCCCTGGTAGTTGGGACTACAGGTGCCCGCCACTGTGCCCGGCTAATTTTTGTATTTTTAGTAGAGACAGGGTTTCACCATGTTGGCCAGGCTGGTCTCAAACTCCTGACCTCAGGTAATCCACCTGACTCGGCCTCCCTAGGTGGTGGGATTACATGCGTGGGTTACCACACCCGGCCTTAATCCTGATTTTAAAGGCAGAAAAATTAAGCTGAGAGGATTGCTCCTAAACTCACACAATGGTAAAACCCAAACAAACCCAGGCAATCTAAGAGCCTGAACTTTTAACCATCAAACTTCAATGACTTTGCAATCAAAGTGCTCACAGAAACAAATTCTTCAGCTCAAGAACAGTAAAAGAAATCACACCAAGGGAAGAAAAGGGCATAGCATCAGGCATTGACATAAAAAGGTTCTGCCAGAACCGAGAATGTGGCTCACACCTGTGTCCCAGCCACTCCAGAGGCTGAGACAGGAGGATCGCTTGAGCCCAGGAGTCCGAGGCTACAGTGAGCTATGATCACGCCACTGCACTCCACCCTGGGCAACAGAGCAAGACTTTGTCTCTCAAAAAGAAACAGTTCGGTCATTTAGGTTCTGGAAAGGTCCTGAGCTTGCTTTATATAAAGGCTAATCAATTAGCCAATGACCTTTCCTTTCTCCTAGCAAACATCACCCCTCTGGATCACACTCAAATGTCTTACTACGTAAAGACTTCCTGCCTGGAAGCAGTGGCTCACGCCTGTAATCCCAGCACTTTGGGAGGCTGAGGTGGATCACCCGAGGTCAGGAGTTCGAGACTGGCCTGGTCAACATGGTGAAACTCCATCTCTAC
Source organism: Papio anubis (assembly GCF_008728515.1). Taxonomy (NCBI): domain Eukaryota; kingdom Metazoa; phylum Chordata; class Mammalia; order Primates; family Cercopithecidae; genus Papio; species Papio anubis. Next base: position 1,120,133 of record NC_044992.1, read on the forward strand.
TAAAAATACAAAAATTAGCTAGGCGTGGTGGCAGATGCCTATTATCCCAACTACTCGGGAGGCTGAGGCAGGAGAACTGCTTGAACCCGGGAGGCAGAGCTCGCAGTGAGCCGAGATTGCATCATTGCACTCCAGCTTGGGCAACAGAGGCAAGACTCCATCTCAAAATAAAAGCCTCAAATTGTTTTGATGGTTTGGCAGGGGTAGTATGCAAGTCTGTTGGGGAAACACTTACAAGGTACTACTTTCTAAGGAATTTACCTTGTGGATATTTACTTAAAAAGGAGTCATCGCAGGAAATATATGACTAGATTTACACATGCGGAGCAATCTTCAATTGGATACTTCTGACACCATGAAATAACTGAGGACATTTCTGCAGAAGGCCGACATGAGAATGCCCACGAATTGTGGAGCTTTCAAATAACCTGATTAAGCTTGGACAGCCTCCAAGGAATGAGTAAAATTAGGCAAAAGCTGGACAATCACTAAACAGTCAATTCACAGATAATTCAATGACAATCAACATTCTGCCTTACCTTTTTTTTCTTTTTTTTTTTTTGAGACAGAGTCTCGCTCTGTGGCCCAGGCTGGAGTGCAGTGGCGCGGTCTCGGCTCACTGCAAGCTCCGCCTCCCAGGTTCACTCCATTCTCCTGCCTCAGCCTCTGAGTCTCTGGGACTACAGGCGCCGCCACCACACCCGGCTAATTTTTTTTTTTTATTTTTTATTTTTAGTAGAGACGGGGTTTCACTGTGTTAGCCAGGATGGTCTTGATCTCCTGACCTCGTGATCCGCCCGCCTCAGCCCCCCAAAGCGCTGGGATTCCAGGCCTGAGGCCCCGCGCCCGGCCCACCTTACTGATTTCTAAAAGGTCCCAATATCTTGTTAGTGACATGAGAACTCTCCTCTTACTATTCAGAAATATAAAGGTGGAGCAAAACTTTTTCTAAAACAATTATCACACACCTTCTCTATCACACTGACAAATAATCTGGGAGGCATCAGTTCTGTACTATAAAGAATGTCTAAAAAACCTGATTCAGACAATTTTAGGAGCAACACTACTAGTTTACCATAAAAGAAATTCAGTATGGGCCAGGGACGGCGGCTCACGCCTATAATCCCAGCACTTTGGGAGGCCAAGGTGGGTGGATTATCTGAGGTTAGGAGCTCAGGACCAGCCTGGCCAACATGGTGAAACCCTGTCTCTACTAAAAATACAAAACATTAGTCAGGTATGGTGGCACACACCTGTGATCCCAGCTACTTAGGAGGCTGAGGCAGGAGAATCACTTGAACCTGGGAGGCAGAGGAAGCTGCAATGAACCAAGGTCAGGCCATTCCATTGCACTTCAGCCTGGTGACAAGAGCAAAACTGTCTCAAAAAAAAAAAAAAAAAAAAAAAAATCAGTATGATCCCCAAGAAAGTTACAAAACATTCTCAGATGGGCCGGGCGCGGTGGCTCAAGCCTGTAATCCCAGCACTTTGGGAGGCCGAGGCGGGTGGATCACGAGGTCAGGAGATCGAGACCAGCCTGGCTAACATGGTGAAACCCCGTCTCTACTAAAAATACAAAAAACTAGCCGGGCGTGGTGGCGGGCGCCTGTAGTCCCAGCTACTCGGAGGCTGAGGCAGGAGAATGGCGTGAACCCGGGAGGCGGAGCTTGCAGTGAGCCGAGATCACGCCACTGCACTCCAGCCTGGGTGACACAGCACGAGACTCCGTCTCAAAAAAAAAAAAAAAAAAAAACATTCTCAGATGGCTAACCTGACTTATATTGGTTTTTAAACATTAAATCTCTGCCCAAATTTGGCAATTTTAATTTTATCATAATTAATTCGGCTGCTTGAAGCCTGTTAAAAGTTTGCGATGTCATCACTTTAAGGTTGACTATACTCATGTCAGTGTGCTTCCAAATCACCTAAGAGCTCTATGGGATGTTAAGACACACTTCAGATTTTACATGGCCTCGTGCCTGTAATCCCAACACTTCGGGAGACTGAAGTGGGCGGACTGCTTGAGCTGAGGAGTCTGATCCCAGTCTGGGGAACACAGCAAAACTCCATCTCTACTAAAAATACAAAAAATTAGCCAAGCATGGGGCACACACCTTAGTCCCAGCTACTCTGGAGGCTGAGGTGGGTGGATCACCTAAGCCCAGGAAGTCAAGGCTGCAATGAGCTGTGATCACACCACTGCACTCCAGCCTGGGCAAAGACAGCAAGACTCTGCCTCAAAAGATTTCATATATGCAAAACTTCTAATTCGAATGATGAAAAAAATTATCAAGTACACTAATTCTAATAGTAAATAACATGTAAAGAATCTAAGAATGTAACAAAATGTCAAATCTGTAGCTTGAGGAGTCTTAAGTCATATTTTCTTAGAAAGGTAAAATTCAAGAAGAGTAATCACTAGCTCTGTTCAACTAAGACAAGCAAAAGGCTGGGATGTATCCTGGGTGTGTTACAATGAGTTATGAAGGAAGGAGTAACCTGAGGTAAACAGTTGGACAAGATTTAGGAAACACTCTTGGAACGTGTTTTAATATAAGTTAAGATATAAACTGTAAAATGAACAGGATTAGTTGACATGTAAATTATACTTTGTGTTCAGTACTGTGAAAGAACCAGGATGTTGTAAACAGAAAATAATGCAAGTACCAAAAAGCTTCTCTGAAGAGGCCCTATTCTAACCTAGTAACTTTTGACTCTTCTTGTAGTACCCACACCACCTGCACTTTTATTAGACAAAAATGACACACACTTTGGGGAACAGCACAGGAACGTACCACCACAGCACAGAAAACACCAGTTACGGCAAAAAAGATTCAGACTAGAACACTAGACTTTTTTTTTTTTTTTTTTTTAATTGAGAGACAGAGTCTCACTCTGTCGCCCAGACTGGAGTGCAGTGGTGCGATCTTAGCTCACTGCAAACCTCTGCCTCCTGGGTTCAAGAGTCTCCGGCGTCAGCCTCCCAAGTAGCTGGGACTACAGGCGCATGCTACCGTGCCCAGTTAAATTTAGTGTTTTTAGCAGAGGCGAGGTTTCATGACGTTGACCAGGCTAGTCTCGAACTCATGACCTCAGGTAATCTGCCTGCCTTGGTCTCCCAAAGTGCTGGGATTACAGGCGTGAGCCACCACACCCAGCCCAGACTAGATTTCCATTTCTGCTTATTCATATGCTATTTGACCTCAAGTATGCCACTTAATCTCTAGGAGCTTGTTCCTCACTCATAACATGGAGGATATCCAGCCCTGAGTTATGAGAGTTTAAAATGAGATTGTAGAATAAATTGTCTGGCATATAATATGAATTCAATTATATGTTTAATTTCTTTTCTTTGCCTCACTTCCAAGATTAAATAACAAAAAAAAAAAAAAAAAAAGAATCCAGACGGGTGGGGGTGTTAATGTGCCTGATATAAGAGCGAGCTAAACAAAGAACACAGAGTTTAGAATCTAAGTCTAATAAAGCCTTTTGTAGAATATGGCTCCATTTATTCTAACCCAGATTTTCCATTCTTACATCTCACATATTTAATCCCGTATCTGTACCTTTGGTACCATAATCTCACTCTCCCAACATCCAAATCTTACCCCCCAATTAATGTCTCATCTACTACTCAAGTTTTCCCCAACTACTACAGCACACAATCCCTTATTCCCCTTCTCTACAATGCCTCTATCATACAAGCTGGCAATCATGGTTTCTAGCCACAGCTTGCCTGATTAGACTGTAGCTCTTCCATAGTAGGTATTGTAAGTAAACATTTTATTACTCACAAGGGGAAAGTTGTTCCCAATACACGCCAAATAAATACGTATTGATTAAATAGTCCAAGAGGCTGGGCGCAGTGGCTCACGCCTGTAATTCCAGCACTTTGGGAGGCCAACAATCACCTGAGGTCAGGAGTTACAGATTGGCCTGGCCAACATGGCAAAACCCCACCTCTACTAAAAATACAAAAATTAGTCCGGGTGTGATGGCTCACGCCTGTAATCACAGCACTTTTGGAGGCTGAGGCGGGCAGATCACCTGAGGTCGGGAGTTCGAGACCAGCCTGACCAACAGAGAGACACCCCATCTCTACTAAAAATACAAAATCAGCTGGGTGTGGCGGCGCATGCCTGTAATGCCAGCTACTCTGGGGGCTGAGGCAGGAGAATTGCTTGATCCCGGGAGGACAAGGTTTCCACGAGCTGAGATCAAGCAACTGCACTACATCAAGAGCGAAACTCCGTTTCAAAAAAATACAAGTGGAAGGCCGGGCGCGGTGGCTCAAGCCTGTAATCCCAGCACTTTGGGAGGCCGAGACGGGCGGATCACGAGGTCAGGAGATCGAGACCATCCTGGCGAACACGGTGAAACCCCGTCTCTACTAAAAAAATACAAAAAACTAGCCGGGCGAGGCGGCGGGCGCCTGTAGTCCCAGCTACTCGGGAGGCTGAGGCAGGAGAATGGCGGGAACCCGGGAGGCGGAGCTTGCAGTGAGCTGAGATCTGGCCACTGCACTCCAGCCCGGGTGACAGAGCCAGACTCCGTCTCAAAAAAAAAAAAAAAAAAAACAAAAAAATACAAGTGGAAAAACTGTATTTCACAAATTGTTGTTTATTTATTTTCTGAGACAGAGTCTTGGTCTGTTACCCAGGTTGGAGTGCAGTGGCGCAGTTTCGGCTCCCAGCAACCTCCACCTCCCAGGTTCAAGCAATTCTCCTGCCTCCACCCCCACCAGTAGCTGGGATTACAAGCACGTGCCACCACGCCAGGCTAGTTTTTGTATTTTTAGTAGAGACAGGGTTTCGCCATGTTGACCAGGCTGGTCTTGAACTCCTGACCTCAGGTGATCCACCCGCCTCAGCCTCCGAAAACACTAGGATTAAAGGCATGAACCACCGCACCCTGCCCTTGTTTAAATTTTTTAAAACACAAGTTTTTAGTTAAATTTTGTGCTGCACATTTGTAAGCTGCCAATATTATATACAGTTAATAAACCTTTTCAGAAAACAGAAACAGTATTCCTGTAATCTCCGCACTTTGGGAGGCTGAGGTGGGAAGATTTCTTGAGCCCAAGAGTTCAAGACCGGCCTGGGCAATCTGGCAAGACCCTATCTCTTCATACATTTAAAAAATTAGCCAAAGAGGGACGGGCACAGTCGCTCATGCCTGGAATCCAAGCACTTTGGGAGGCTGAGGCAGGTGGATCACAAGGTAAGGAGTTCAAGACCAACCTGGCCAACATGGTGAAACACCGCCTCCACTAAAAATACAAAACAATTAGCCATGCGTGAAGCAGGTGCCTGTAATCCCAGATACTCGGGAGGCTGAGGCAGAGAACTGCTTGAACCCAGGAGGCGAAGGCTGCAGTGAGCCAAAATCCAGCCACTGCTCTCCATCCTTGGAGAAAGAGTGAGACCCTGTTTCAAAAAAAAAAAAAAAAATTGGCAAGCACGGTGGGCACACCTGTAGTCCCAGCTACTCAGGACACAGAAGTGGGAGGATCGCTTGAGCCCAGGAGGTAAAGGCTGCAGTGAGGTGTGTTTGCTACTGCACACCAGCTTGGGCAACAGTGAGACCACATCTCAAAACAGTAAGAGTACACATGTAAAAAGATTTATATTTGGCCGGGCACGGTGGCTCACGCCTGTAATCCCAACACTTTGGGAGGCCGAGTCAGGCAGATCACGAGGTCGGGAGATCCAGACCATCCTAGCTAACATGGTGAAACCACGCCTCTACTAAAAATATAAAAAATGGCCGGGTGCAGTGGCTCAAGCCTGTAATCCGAGCACTTTGGGAGGCCGAGACGGGTGGATCACGAGGTCAGGAGATCGAGACCATCCTGGCTGACACGGTGAAACCCCGTCTCTACTAAAATACAAAAAACTAGCCGGGCAAGGTGGCGGGCAGCTGTAGTCCCAGCTACTCGAGAGGCTGAGGCAGGAGAATGGCGTGAACCCGGGAGGCGGAGCTTGCAGTGAGCTGAGATCCAGCCACTGCACTCCAGCCTGGGCGACAGAGCGAGACACTGTCTCAAAAAAAAAAAAAAAAATACATATATATATGTATTTTTTTTTAAATTAGCTGGGCACGGTGGCGGGCGCCTGTATTCCCAGCTATTTGGGAGGCTGAGGCAGGAGAATGGCACGAACCCAGGAGGAGAGCCTGCAGCAAGCCAAGATCACACCACTGCACTCCAGTCTGGGTGACAGAGCAAGACTCGGTCTCAAAAAAAAAAAAGATTTATGCTCATTTACTAACAAATCCCACTTCTCATAACTAGTAAACAATTCAAATTACAAAAAATTACATTTTGGATATAAATAGTTCACTGCAGTGTCAATACAAAATAGTATTAGATATGTTAGTCAATAAAAACATTCACAAGCAGTTCATAATGTAAGATAAATATTCACGTAATATTCAGTCAGATATAAATATGCATCTATGTAACATAATGAAATGGTAAACAAAACACCTGCACAGAAAGTACCAGGTCCTAGAAGTTTTCTTCTAAGTTTCCCAGTGAAATACATACATCTAGACTGAAAAAATATTCTGGGTAGATATTTTAGCTAGAAAATATCCAAGTTGCCCAAGGTGATTTTTTTTTTTTTTTTTTTTTTGAGAGGGAATCTTGCACTGTTGCCCAGGTTTGAGTGCAGTGGCGCAATCTCGGCTCACTGCAAGCTCCGCCTCCTGGGGGTCATGCCATCCTCCTGCCTCAGCCTCCTCAGTAGCTGGGACTGCAGGTGCCCGCCACCACGCCCGGCTCATTTTTTTGTATTTTTAGTAGAGACGGGGTTTCGCTGTGTTAGCCAGGATGGTCTCAATCTCCTGACCTCGTGATCTGCCCTCCTCGGCCCCCCGAAGTGTTGGGATTACAGGAGTGAGCCACCGCGCCCGGCCCTAAGTTGATTTTAATGTAATTTAACCAGTGGTTGCATGTAATAACTGTCTTCCTAATAAAGGATAAACATACAAAGAATTCTTATCTTGTTCATAGAAAAAAAAATTTTTTTTTTTTTTTTGAGATGGAGACAGTTTCTTTTTTGTTTTGTTTTGTTTTCTGAGATGGAGTCTCGCCCTATTACCCAGGCTGGAGTGCAGGGGCATGATCTCGGCTCACCACAATCCCCGCCTCCTGGGTTCAAGCCATTCTGCCTCAGCCTCTCAAGTAGCTGGGATTACAGGTGCATGCTTCCATGCCCAGCTAATTTTTGTATTTTGAGTAGAGACGGGGTTTCACCAAGCTGGTCTTGAACTCCTGGCCTTGTGATCCACCTGCTTTGGCCTCCCAAAGTGCTGGGATTACAGGAGTGAGCCACCGCACCCGGCCCAGAGTTTCTCTCTTGTTGTTCAGGCTGGAGTGCAATGGCATGATCTCGGCTTACTGCAACCTCCGCCTTTCAGGTTCAAGAGATTCTCCTGCCTCTGCCTCCCGGGAGTAGCTGGGATTACAGGCATGCACCACCAAGTCCGGCTAATGTTTTGTATTTTTAGTAGAGATGGGTTTCTCCATGTTGGTCAGGCTGGTCCTGAACTCCCGACCTCAGGTGATCCGCCCGCCTTAGACTCCCAAAGAAATTTTTTTTTTAAATCAGTTTCAGATTTGTTTTTTCTTTTTACAGGAGTCTCCCTATGTTGCCCTGGCTGGCTTGCAGTGGCTATTCACAGGCACAACCATAGCACACTACAGTCTGTAACTCCTTGGCTGAAGCTCATCCTCCACTGCACTCCAGCCTGGGTGACACAGCAAGACTGTCTCAAAAAAAAAAAAAAAAAGATAAAATGAATAAATGAATAAAGAAATGTTGGCAGTATTCTGAAACTAGAAACGGTAAAGGCTAAAAAGAAATCTGCAGCAATCAGATAAAGGTATTAACACCATGTTAAAGGGCCGGGCGCGGTGGCTCACGCCTGTAATCCCAGCACTTTGGGAGGCCGAGGCAGGTGGATCACAAGGTCAGCAGTTCAAGACCAGCTTGGCCCAAATGGTGAAACCCCATCTCCACTAAATACACAAAAATTAGTCAGGTGTAGTGGCAGGTGCCTGTAATCCCAGCTACTTGGGAGGCTGAAGCAGGAGAATCACTTGAACCCGGGAGGTGGAGGCCACAGTGAGCCGACATCGTGCCACTGCACTCCAGCCTGGGTGACAAGAGTAAGACTCCGTCTCAAAAAAAAAAAAAAAAAGATCAAGTTAATGATGTAAATCAATTGTTGAGAAGATGAAAATCTACCAGCAACTGGTCTAGAGGAAACCACCAAGGTCCCCTATGATCATTCCCCCAGGCCTCCCAACTACATGCGTGAAAAGTCATCTACTGAAAAGGTACACAAAGAAAAAGCACACCACCATACCGCAATTTACTAAGTTCCCAGAGCTTCTTATCCAGCCATTTATGAAGCTTTAGTACCATGTATCAGTGCTCCCCAACCTTTTTGGCACCAGGGACAACTTTCGTGGAAGACAATTTTTCCAGGGACCAGTATGGGTGCACAGCCTGGGCGTTGGGGACTCCTGCCATGTATCAAAGAGTTAAAAACAATGTAGATTTTTCAGAGGGTGGGGAAAGCAGGGAGAAAAGGACCAGGGAGGATGGAAATGGCCTGCTCCTAAATTTAATGACTCTTATTCCAATGCTAGTTCCATTACCTGTTACCTGGAAAATATACTCAACCTATATTCCATTCTGTCTTCTTCATATTAAAGATAACATTGGCCGGGCGCGGTGGCTCAAGCCTGTAATCCCAGCACTTTGGGAGGCCGAGATGGGCAGATCACGAGGTCAGGAGATCGAGACCATCCTGGCTAACACGGTGAAACCCCGTCTCTACTAAAAACACAAAAAATGAGCCGGGCATGGTGGCGGGCGCCTGTAGTCCCAGCTACTCGGGAGGCTGAGGCAGGAGAATGGCGTGAACCCGGGAGGTGGAGCTTGCAGTGAGCCGAGATTCTGCCACTGCACTCAGGAGAATGGCTGAGGCAGGAGAATGGGAGGTGGAGCTTGCAGTGAGCCGAGATTCTGCCACTGCACTCCAGCCTGGGGCACAGAGCAAGACTCTGTCTCAAAAAAAAAAAAAAAAAGATAAAAAGATAACACTATTCAGAGAGAAGCTAAGCCAAAAGACTGCTACAATCCCAGCATTTTAGGAAGCCAAGGTAGGAGGACTGCTTGAGCCCAGCTGAGAGACTAGCCTGGGCAACAACATAGAGAGACTCAGTCTCCACAAAAAAGGGGGGGAAAGCCCCAAGCAGTTTGGACTGATGTTTACACATAAGAAATACTGAAGCGGAAGGAGCACCAGTTTTGCAGGGCACTAGCCTACAAGAAACACCAAAGTGGAAGGAGTACCAGTTTTTCAGGACACCAGCCTTGGCAGAATACCAGTGACATTTCAAATTTGTCACTTCTCCTCAAGTACTTGATCCGTACCTGTAAAATGGGTAGTACTTTGCATGGTTGTTTGGATGACAAGTGAGAGAAATAGCCAATAAACAGTAGATGGTATTATTACTACAGGGTTTTATCATCAAAATGAAACACTTTAAAGAGGTTTTTCAATGTGTTAGTGCCATTTTACGCCAGTAGTCAGTGAAGAAAACACTGAGCTTTGTACAGTCTTTAATATGCGACCCCCAACACCTGATACTGTACGCTGCATACAGCAGACACCATTGTTGTTAACTAATTCAAAGTAACTCTTAATTACACATAGGAACCGAGTAACTCTGAAGCAATTATATATTCACTGGAATATATAGTCCTTGAAGAGATCTTCTGTCTATTTTGTTCACTGATGAATACCAAGTGTCTCAAGTGTCTAGAACAGTGCCTGGTACATAGTTGGCATTCAATAAGTATTTGTCAAATGAGTTTGGGCACTTGTTTTCTAATACTTTAATACCTTGATTAAGGTTTTTCAAAAGACAATAATCTTGACACTCAAGGATGTCAAGATTCCTCTTCATATACCGGCCTAAACAGAGGTACCTCTCCTCACTCTAAAACTACATGAGCCGGCCGGGCGCGGTGGCTCAAGCCTGTAATCCCAGCACTTTGGGAGGCCGAGACGGGCGGATCACGAGGTCAGGAGATCGAGACCATCCTGGTTAATATGGTGAAACCCCGTCTCTACTAAAAAGTACAAAAAAAACTAGCCGGGCAAGGTGGCGGGCGCCTGTGGTCCCAGCTACTTGGGAGGCTGAGGCAGGAGAATGGCGTGAACCCGGGAGGCGGAGCTTGTAGTGAGCTGAGATCTGGCCACTGCACTCCAGCCTGGGCGACAGAGCGAAACTCCGTCTCAAAAAATAAATAAATAAATAAAACTACATGAGCCAGGCAAGGTGGCTCACACCTGCAATCCCAGCTCTTTGAGAGGCCAAGGCGGGCCGATCACCTGAGGCCAGGAGTTTGAGATCGGCCTGGCCAACACGGTGAAACTCCTGTTCCACTAAAGAAAAGACAAAAATTGGCCGGGCGCCGGTGGCTCAAGCCTGTTATTCCAGCACTTTTGGGAGGCCGAGATCGGGCTGATCACGAGGTCAGGTGATCGGCACCATCCCAAGCACACGGGTGAAACTCTACTAAAAACACAAAAACTAGCCGGGCGCAGGTGGCGGGCTTCTGTAGTCCCAGCTACTCGGGAGAGGCTGAGGCAGGAGAATGGCGTGAACCCGAGGCTGAGCTTGCAGTGAGCTGAGATCCCGCCACACTGCACTGGGGAGGCCTGGGCTTACAGAGCAGGAATTTCTGTCTCTCCAAAAAAAAAAAAAAAAAAGACAAGACAAAAATTAGCTGGGCATGGTGACGGGTGCCTGTGATGCCAGCTACTCAGGAGGCTGAGGCAGAAGAATCGCTTGAACCAAGGAGGGGGAGGCTGCAGTGAGCCAAGATCGCGCCACTGCACTCCAGTCTGGGCAAGAGAGTGAGACTCTGTCTCAAAAGAAAAAAGGAAAAGAGTAAAACATGAATTGTTTAACCTTCTATGGAACTTTAAGACTTCTTTCCAAACCAGCTTCTGCTAGATTAAAAAGAAAAACAAGACAATCTTTTACCAAGATCCTACAATTTTGACTGCAAAAAGTACTTTTCCCTTCGGTCTCAATATTTAGGGTAGGGTTGTGCTCACTTTGGCAGCAGATACACTAAAGTTGGAATGATACAAAGATTAAAAAACAAAAATAAAAATCAGTCCACATTCTAAAACTGGAATGACACAAAGATTAAAAAACAAAAATAAAGGGCCGGGCGCGGTGGCTCAAGCCTGTAATCCCAGCACTTTGGGAGGCCGAGGCGGGCGGATCACGAGGTCAGGAGATCGAGACCATCCTGGCTAACATGGTGAAACCCCGTCTCTACTAAAAAATACAAAAAACTAGCCGGGCGTGGTGGCGGGCGCCTGTAGTCCCAGCTACTCGGAGGCTGAGGCAGGAGAATGGCCTGAACCTGGGAGGCGGAGCTTGCAGTGAGCCGAGATCGTGCCACTGCACTCCAGCCTGGGTGACACAGCGCGAGACTCCGTCTCAAAAAAAAAAAAAAAAAAAAAAAATAAAAATATTGGGGATAGGGGAGTAATCCCCTAGTCCACCAGAATGGGAGATTCCTCCTCTCAATTTATGAGGATACTCCCTCGTAAACACATCTGGCTGCAGCAGAACCAAAGAGGTGAAGGTCCAGTGAAAGCCGAGGTGGAAAGTAAGAGGCTGGAAAGATCAATGACCTAAAACACTAAGTACAGGAAAAAGAGGTAGATCAAAGTCTAAATCTTTTTACGGAATTAGAAAAGACACTGAAACAAAAAATACTTTAAAATTCTGTTTTGGAATACTCAGGGAAAAAACCACCATAAATAACCCTTGGGTCCAATTCAGTTTAGAAGAAGGATTAACTATCCATTCAGATTTTTAAGAGGTTTGACTTGTCTTCTCAAGTCGCTGAGAGTGGTAAGGATTTTTTTGGGGGGGGGGGGGGGCGTGGGCGGGGACAGAGTCTTGTCTTACTCTGTTTCCCAGGCTGGACGGCAGAGGCACAATCTTGGCTCTCTGCAGCCTCTACCTTCTGAGTTCAAGCGATTCTCCTGCCTCAGTCTCCTGAGTAGCTGAGATTACAGGCACACGCCACCACCACTTGGGACCGGCTAATTTTTGTTTTGTTTTGTTTTTGTAGAGACGAGGTTTCACCCTGTTGGTCAGGCTGCTCTCCAACTCCTGACCTCGTGATCCGCCCGCCTCAGCCTTCCAAACTGCTAGGATTACAGGCGTGAGCCACCACACCCAGCCTTTTTTTCTTTTTTTTTTAATAGAAACGGGGTGTTGCAATGTTGCTCAGGCTGGTCTCAAACTCCTGGCCTCACATGACCCTCCCACCTTGGCCTCCAAAAGTAATGAGATTACAGTTACCTCAATTCTTTGATGAGCTAAGAAACCCTCACCAAAATTTCAATACTTTAATAATATATTTTAATGTTTCTTAAGCAGTATATTCTGCATAAAGTATTTCATACTCATGAATGTGTTTCTAAAAATCTACGAAAACTGTCATAACTATCATACAACAATAACAATTATTTTCTGGTCAAATAATGTTCTTGAAAATGTCATGGTAATCCTATCATAAATCTTAACTAATTATTTTACAATTAAACCTATTACAATCAAATACAAGTCATCAATCCCACTAAATCTTTCTTCTTTCCTTTTTGAGACAGGGTCTCACTGTGTCACCCAGGAGGGAGTGCAGCGGTCTTATCATGGCTCACTGCACCTCGACCTCCCGGGCTCAAGCCAGACCTCTTACCACCTTAATCTCCTAAGTAGCTGAGACTACAGGTGCATGCCACTAGGCCAAGTCAATTTTGTTTCTTTTTGTAGAAACAGGGTCTCACTATGTTGCCCAGGCTGGTCTCAAACTTTTGGGCTTAAGGGATCTTCCTGCCTCTGCCTCCCAAAGTATTGGAATTACAGGGATTATCAGCCACTGCACCTGGCCCCTACTAACACTAAAATTTTTTTTTTTTTTTTTTTGAGACGGGGTTTCACGCTTGTTGCCCAGGCTGGAGTGCAATGGCGTGATCTTGGCTCACTGCAACCTCCGCCTCCTGGGTTCAAGTGGTTCTCCTGCCTCAGCCTCCCAAGTAGCTGGGATTACAGGCGCCTGCCACCATATCTGGCTAATTTTGTATTTTTAGTATAGATGGGATTTCTCCATGTTGGTCAGGCTGGTCTTGAACTCCCGACCTCGGGTGATCGGCCCAACTCGGCCTCCCAAAGTGCTGGGATTACAGGCGTGAGCCACCGCGCCCAGCCTACACTTTCATACTACAGAAGCTTTCATCCCAAATTCAGACAAAAGGTGTTACATTTGCTAAAGAGAAATAATCTCTTATTAATCTAAAATTAATACCAAAACAACTATATACCAGCTCAACATGACAAAATTATTATTTGGGAATAATTTGGACGACCTTTACTTTGGATATGCAAATTTACAGATGTAAGATTAAGGATTTTGAGAATATTTCTTTGTGCAGATCTTACATAAGAACTAAGCCCAGCAGAGTACACTTGCTAAGAATAACTCAAAAAGGTAGGTTATCATCTCCTAATATAATCCTAGCACAGCAGTAACAAAAACACTTATCTGACCTTTCACGTTAGAAAAGAATGTTTCACAATAAATAGTACTGACAAGTATTACACTTTCATAGCCACCCTGTAAATTAGTAGGCAAGAGAGACATCACTAATCCCCATTCAAAAGATAAGGAACCCAGTGATTCCTGTGCATTCTGGGATGGCAGATACACCACATCTGCCAAATTATGAAATACCGTCCTAACTCTTACAGTAATGCGTCTCCTTCAAACTTTAGATATGAAGAGTTGAACATATTTCATATTGCTTTAGCTCGACAAAATCCTGATCCGATCACAAATCAAGCTACCAACAACAGATCTGTCCAGCTACTATGATAAGATTGTTGAAAGGGCAATAAATTCAAGATTAAAATTTCAAAAGACATAAGCCAGGATCACGGTCATATGGTCTGAACTACACAGTCTGGCGTTCTGAACAGAACAGTTGTAACAAGATACGGGTGAGTCTTTAAATTTTTATGTGGGTATTTGGTTTGAAAGAGACTTGCAAAAATTAAAAAAAAAAAAAAGTATGTGGGGAAAGCTCTGAGCTTAGGACACTGCTACCAACACCTTGGTCTATTATATTTTTAAACACAGGACTGGCTCAAGGTAGCCATAAGAAAACCAACACACTAGGTGTTGACACCATCAGAGGATTTGGAATACCAGCAAACTCTATTTTCAGCAACTACCAACTACCACATCCTTAACTAGAACGTTCCCATTTGTGGAGGAGGGAGCTAGGAGGAGGAAATTTTCACTTTTCCTTCGACTTATGTTCTGCCAAATGCTAACTTCATTTGGAAAAAAATGAAATTCAACCTTCTAGAGACTTAGATCTAAGATATCTCAGGCCGGGCGCGGTGGCTCAAGCCTGTAATCCCAGCACTTTGGGAGGCCGAGGCGGGTGGATCACGAGGTCAGGAGATCGAGACCATCCTGGCTAACATGGTGAAACCCCATCTCTACTAAAAATACAAAAAACTAGCCGGGCGAGGTGGTGGGCGCCTGTAGTCCCAGCTACTCGGAGGCTGAGGCAGGAGAATGGCGTGAACCTGGGAGGCGGAGCTTGCAGTGAGCCGAGATCGCGCCACTGCACTCCAGCCTGGGTGACACAGCGCGAGACTCCGTCTCAAAAAAAAAAAAAAAAAAGATCTAAGATATCTCTGTGATAAAAGGTTGGACAAAGTTTAGGAAACTTTTCTATGAGTCTAAATGAGAACATCTAGTAACAAATGGCCTTAAGTAGGGTGACCACAAGGTAAGTTTGTTGCCCAGGACAATCCCAGTTTATGCCTGCTGTTCTAGCTTATGAATTAGTATGTCTTTTCAAGATGTACTCATTTGGATGTTAAATTACGGTGACTTTAATTATTACTTGCTACAATTTAATAAATTTAAATGAACATCTGAAATTGTTCTCAGGGCCATGATTAGCATTAACATTTAGTCAGAGCACAACCCATGAAGTTCTGCTGGCAACCCAATTCATCAATTTGGATATATCAATACCTAAATATATCAAGCTGGCCGGGCGCAGTGGTTCACGCCTGTAATCCCTGCACTTTGGGGAGGCCAAAATGGGAGGATCGCTGGAACCCAGGAGTTACTGGACAACACAGTGGGATCCCGTCTCTACCAAAAAAATATTTTTTTAATTAGCCGGTCATGGTAGTACCAGCTACTTGGTGGGAAGATCACATGAGCTCAGGAGTCCAAGATCAGCCTGGGCAATCCGCTGGGACCAGGCCTCTACCAAAAAAAATTTTTTTTACCAGCCATGGTGGCTCACGCCTGTAATCCCAAAACTTTGGGAGGCTGAGGCACATGAATCTTGAGCTACGGAGTTCAAGACCAGTCTGGGCTGGCCGGGTGCGGTGGCTCAAGCCTGTAATCCCAGCACTTTGGGAGGCCGAGACGGGCGGATCACGAGGTCAGGAGATCGAGACCATCTTGGCTAACACGGTGAAACCCCGTCTCTACTAAAAAATACAAAAAACTAGCCGGGCGCGGTGGCGGGCGCCTGTAGTCCCAGCTACTCAGGAGGCTGAGGCAGGAGAATGGCGTGAACCCGGGAGGCGGAGCTTGCAGTGAGCTGAGATCCGGCCACTGCACTCCAGCCTAGGCGGCAGAGCGAGACTCCGTCTCAAAAAAAAAAAAAAACGACCAGTCTGGGCAACATGGCAAAATCCTGTCTCTACAAAAACTAGCCAGAAGTGGTGGTATACTTCTGTAGTCCCAGCTACTAGGGATGCTGAGGTGCCCAGGGGGTCGAAGCTGCAGCAGTGAGTCATAACTGTGACACTGCATCCCAGCCTGAGGAATACAGTGAGATCTTGTCTCTGGTTTGGCGGGGGGGGGGGGGGGGGAAGAAAGAAAAAAAACTTATTTTAAATTACCCAGGTATTGTGGTGCACAGCTGTGGGCCCACCTACGTGGGAGACTGAGATGGGATGAGCGTTTGGGCCTGGGAGGTTGAGGATGCAGTGAATCGTTACTGCACCAATGCAATCCAAGCCTGGCCAACAGAAAAAGACCTTGTCTCAAAAGAGTATATGTATCTCTCTCAAACTGTTAACCAACCATTTCAAAAGTAGTAGTGAAAATAGCCCTTTTTCTTGCTGCTCTTTGCTACTCCTTAATGGATTCCATTTGACAGCTATCTAGCCAACTACCTGGAACAACATTTGTGAATCACATGCCAACCTTTGTCCCTCCTAAAAGTTGTATGACTGTATCTGGCCGAGTGCAGTGGCTCATGCCTGTGATCCCAGCACTTTGGGAGGCTGAGGCGGGAGGACTACCTAAGGTCAGGAGTTGAAGACCAGCCTGGCCAACGTGGTGAAACTCCGTCTCTACTAAAAATACAAAATTAGCTGGGCATGAAGGCCCAAGTCTGTAGTCTCAGCTACTCAGCAGGCTGAGGCAGAAGAATCACTTGGGCCCAGGAGGTGGAGGCTGCAGTGAGCCAAGATCGCACCACTGCACTCCAGCCTGGATGACAACCAAAATCCATCTCAAAAAAAAAAAAAAGTTGTATGACTAGACTACATCACTAACCTAGCAACTTAACAGCATTCAGTAAGACAAAGGTAGCCTGAGGTGGTGGCTCACGTCTATAATCCCAGCACTTTGGGAGGCCAAGTTTGACAGACTGCTTGAGTCCAGGAGTTCCAAGAACAGCCTGGGCAACGGCGGCGAAACCCTAGACTTTAAAAAAAAAAAAAAAGCCAGGCGCGGTGGCTCACGCCTGTAATCCCAGCACTTTGGGAGGCCGAGGCGGGCGGATTACCTGAGGTCAGGAGTTCGAGACAAGCCTCAACATGGAGAAACCCCGTCTCTACTAAAAATACAAAATTAGCCAGGTGTGGTGGTGTATGCCTGTAATCCCAGCTACTCCGGAGGCTGAGGCAGGAGAACTGCTTGAACCTGGGAGGCGGAGGTTGTGGTGAGCCAAGATCGCATCACTGAACTCCAGCCTGGGCAACAAAAGCAAAACTCCGTTTCAAAAAAAAAAAGGCCAGGAGCGGTGCTCACACCTGTAATCCTAGCACTTCGGGCGTCCGAGGTGGGAGGATTGCCTGAGCTCAGGAGATTGAGACCAGCCTGGGCAACATGGTAAAACCCCGTCTCTACTAAAATAAAAAAGAAATTAGCCGGGCGTCATGGATCACGCCACTGCACTCCAGCACTCCAGCCTGGGTGACAGAGCAAGACTCCACCTCTCCAAGTAAATACATAAATTAATTAAATTAAATTTTTTAAAAAAAAACAGCTACTTGGGAGACTGAGGTGGGGAAATCACATCACACTGGAAGGCAGAGGCTGCAGTGAGCCAAGATCGCACTACTGCACTACAGCCTGGGTGACAGAGTGAGACCTTGCCTCAAAAAAAAAAAAAAAAAAAGATAGCCAGGCACGGTGGCTCAAGCCTGTAATCCCAGCACTTTGGGAGGCCGAGGCAGGTGGATCACGAGGTCAGGAGATAGAGACCATCCTGGCTAACACGGTGAAACCCCGTCTCTACTAAAAAATACAAAAAAACTAGCCGGGAGAGGTGGCAGGCGCCTGTAGTCCCGGCTACTCGGGAGGCTGAGGCAGGAGAATGGCGTAAAAACCCGGGAGGCGGAGCTTGCAGTGAGCTGAGATCCGGCCACTGCACTCCAGCCTGGGCAACAGAGGAAGACTCCGTTTCAAAAAAAAAAAAAAAAAGATAAAAGTGAGAGGGGAAAATAGTTTAAAGCTACTTTACAGAAATGCATAGAATCAGCCATATTCCAGCACAGACATTATGATAAAACATGGGGCTTTTCTTTTCTTGAGACAGGATCTCCCTCTGTGGCCCAGGCTGGAGTACAACGGCGCCATCTGGGTTCACTGCAACCTCCACCTCCCGGGTTCAAGCGATTCTCCCACCTCAACCTCCTCAGTAGCTGGGACTAAAGGCACGAGCCACCACAGCCGGCTAATTTTTGTATTTTTAGAACAGACTGCGTTTCACCATACTGGTCAGGTTGGTCTCAAACTCTTGACCTCAGGTGATCTGCCCGCCTCAGCTTCCCAAAGTGCTGGGATTACAGGGGTGAGCCACAGCACTCGGCTGGAGATTTTTTGGTTTTTTCCTTTTGCTTAAAGAGGTGACATCTGTCTACAATAAACCCTGTTTTTTAAGAACCTGTATGTGAATAAACATTCTGAGAGTACCTAAACTTCCCCTCATTTTAATTTCACTGTGGCTTAAAAGTGAAAAGACTGTCTACAAATCACCATGAATATTAGTCATCATTAACATCAAGATGTGAAGTAATTGCTATTAGAATTGTTAAAGAAGTATACCGTACTCACCCCCTACTCCCCTAAAAGGCACCACCTTACTTAAACAGAGGTCTTTTTTGAGAGGCTAAGAAGAATAAGTGTACCGGTCTAAAGGTGAGCAGACACTAAGTTCTGGCTTTATCATTTAATACCTGATTAGCCACATGATCACAGAAAAATCTCTCTCAAATTCACTTTATTGAACCAGAAAATGGGAGTAACACTTTACCTGCTTCAATCTGGTTATATAAATTAAAAACTTTCGTCAACGTGGTCTGTGAACTGTGAGGTACATATCATATACATATATGTATATAACATTTACATACATGTATGTTACATATATGTAATGTATGTAAAGTTTAGGCCAGGGGCAGTGGCTCACACCTGTAATCCCAGCACTTTGGGAGGCCAAGGTGGGAGTCCAGGAATTCAAGACCAGCCTGGGCAACACAGATACCCCATCTCTACAAAAAACACAAAAATTAGGCAGGCACAGTAGTCCCAGTTACTCGGGAAGCTAAGGCAGGAGAGTCACTTAAACCCAGGCAGTCGAGCCTGCAGTGAGCTATAATAGCGACACTGCACTTCAACCTGGATCACAAAGCAAGACCCTGTCTCAAAAAAAAAAAAAAAAAAAAAGCTTAAAATTTAGTGTTCCCATAAATAGATACACCTAATATGTACCCATTAAAAAATTAAAAATTTAGGCCAGGTGCAATGGCTCACACCTGTAATGCTAGCCCTTTGGGAGGCCAAGGCGGGCGGGATCACCTGAGGTCAAGAGTTAGAGACCAGCCTGGCCAATATGGTGAAACCCCATCTCTACTAAAAATACAAAAATTAGCCAGGTGCGATGGCGGGCGCCTGCAGTCTCAGCTACTCGGGAGGCAGAGGCAGAATTGCTTGAACCCAGGAGGCAGAGGCTGCAGTGAGCCAAGATCGTCCCACTACACCCAATCTAGGTGACAGAGCGAGATTCTGTCTCAAAAAAATTAATAAAAACAAAAATGTGGCCTTTATGCTTGTCATTACTGGTGGTGTACAGTGTTCTTGAAATATAAAGAAAAAATATGCCTGCAGTTATCAGTCAGCCTTAGAGTCGTCCAAATCGGGCCAGGTGCGGTGGCTCACGTCTGTAATCCCAACACTTTGGGAAGCCGAGGCTGGCAGATTATGAGGTTAGCAGTTCGAGACCAACCTGGCCAACACGGTGAAGCCCCGTCTCTACTGCAAATACAAAAATTAGCTAGGCATGGTGACAGGCGCCTGTAAATCCGAGCTACTCAGGAAGCTGAGAGAAGAGAATCGCTTCGCTTGAACCCGGGAGGCAGAGGTTGCAGTGAGCCGAGAGGCAGAGGTTGCAGTGAGCCGAGACTGTGCCACTGCACTAGAGCTTGGGCAACAAAGACTTCATCTAAAAAAAAAAAAAAAAAAGAAAGAAAAAAAAAACTCGCCGGGCGAGGTGGCTTACGCCTGTAATTCCAACACTTTGGGAGGCCGAGGCGGGCGGATCACCTGAGGTCAGGAGTTTAAGACCAGCCTGTCAAACATGGTAAAATCCCGTCTCTACTAAAAATAACAAAAACTGGCTAGGCGCGGGGGCTCACACCTGTAATCCCAGCAGTTTGGGAGGCCAAGGTGGGCAAATCACCTGAGGTCAGGAGATCAAGACCATCCTGGCCAACAGGGTGAAACCCCGTGTCTACTAAAAATACGAAAAATTACCTGGGTGTGGTGGTACGTGCCTGTAGTCCCAGCTACTTGGGAGGCTGAGCCAGAATTGCTTGAACCCAGGAGGCGGAGGTTGTAGTGAGCCAAGACCACGCCATTGCACTCCAGTCTGGATGACAGAGTGAGACTCCATCACCTAAAAATACAAAAATTAGCCAGGTGGCGTGCACCTGTAATCTCAGCTATTCGGGAAGCTGAGGCAGGAGAATCGCTTGAACCCGGGAGGTGGAGGTTGTAGTGAGCCAAGTCCACGCCACTGCACTCCAGCCTGGATGACAGAGTAAGACTCCATCTCAAAAAAAAAAAAAAGAACCTAAAAATACAAAAATTAGCCAGGGCCGGGCGCGGTGGCTCAAGCCTGTAATTCCCAGCACTTTGGGAGGCTGAGACGGGTGGATCACGAGGTCAGGAGATCGAGACCATCCTGGCTAACATGGTGAAACCCCGTCTCTACTAAAAAATACAAAAAACTAGCCGGGCGAGGTGGTGGGCGCCTGTAGTCCCAGCTACTCGGGAGGCTGAGGCAGGAGAATGGCATGAACCTGGGAGGCGGAGCTTGCAGTGAGCTGAGATCCGGCCACTGCACTCCAGCCTGGGTGACAGAGCGAGACTCCGTCTCAAAAAAAAAAAAAAATTAGCCAGGTGGCGTGCACCTGTAATCTCAGCTATTCAGGAGGCTGAGGTAGGAGAATCACTTGAACCCGGGAGGCGGAGGTTGCAGTGACCCAAGATGGCACCACTGCACTCCAGCATGGGAGACGGAGACTCCATCTCAAAAAAAAAAAAAAAAAAATCAATGCTTTCAGATCAGCTGGATCAAGTATTTAAAACACATTTATTTATAAACGAAATATATTAATCTATGGGGCTAAAATTTCACTTGGTATATACCAGGTTAAAGGCAAGGAATTTTAAAAATATCTCCTACTCCTTTGACCAAGCTATAAAACCGTTATGAAAAGTCTATTTGCATGGCCTTTCAATGCGTCTGTCTGTACCTACTGACTACAAAATCTTGCTGTTTTAATACCTGCCGTGTTATTTCCCATATTGTAAAAGCTCAAATTGAAATCTTTTCACAGAAAGGTGACAAGGCTGGCAGCATATCCACAGTAGTTAAAAATTTACCCTTCACTGCAAATTGCAGGAATTCTTGATTTCATATATCGCAAATTTGTGAGAGACAACCAAATACAATATGCCAGATATATACAATTTTACAAAAACACCTAAAGGATACACAAAAGAGCATCTGTTTTAAATACACAGGTTAAGTACTACCTGTAAAAGGGACCGCGCCCGGCTTTTTTTTTTTTTTTTTGAGACAAAGTCTCGCTCTGTTGCCTGGGCTGGAGTGCCATGGTGCAATCTCAGCTCACTGCAACCTCCGCCTCCTGGGTTCAAGTGATTCTCCTTGCCTCGGCCTTCCAAGCAGCTGGGATTACAGGTGCCCGCCACTACTCCCAGCTAATTTTTGTGTGTGTTTTTAGTGGAGACAGGGTTTCACTATGTTGGTCAGGCTGGTCTTGAACTCCTGACTTTGTGATCCACCTGTCTTTGCCTCCCAAAGGGCTGGGATTAGAGATGCAAGACACTGTGACCGGCCATAGAAGGGATTTTTATTTATTTTTTTTTGAGACAGAGTCTCGCTCTGTTGCCCAGGCTGGAGTGCGGTGGCGCAATCTCGGCTCACTGAAAGCTCCGCCTCCCAGGTTCCCGCCATTCTCCTGCCTCAGGCTCCCAAGTAGCTGGGACTACAAGCGCCCGCCACAATGCCCAGCTACTTTTTTGTGTTTTCAGTAGAGACGTGGTTTCACCGTGTTAGCTGGGATGGTCTCGATCTCCTGGCCTTGTGATCCGCGCGCCTCAGCCTCCCAAAGTGCTGGGATTACAGGCGTGAGCCACTGCGCCCGGCCAGAAGGGATGTTTAACACATTACCCAGTTCTGCCTATGCATTTAAGAAGGAGAAAAACTTTATTCCATAAAGTTACTCCATTAACTGAAATGGCAATGGAAAATTACTGGCCTACAGTCAAAGAATGGGTAATCTAAATGCTTCTAAACTTATTAACAAAGTTAATTTACTACTACCTACTTTTTCCCTAACAAGACCATAGTTTTTAAAAAGTTCATTCCGCACATGCTCCCTTCCCTATTCTTCACTAACCAGCAGAATAAGCTAGCTAGAGGTGAGGCTCTGGTGTTTTAAAAGGACAGCTCTCAGCAGGCTTGGTGGCTCACACCTGTAATCCCAGCACTTTGGAAGGCTGAGGCGGGCGGATCACCTGAGGTCAGGAGTTCGAGATCAACCTCGACAACATGGCAAAACCCCACCTCTACTAAAAATACAAAATTAGCCGGGCATAGTGGCAGGCACCTGTAATCTTGGAGTTGAAGCAGGAGAATCGCTTGAACCCAGGAGGTGGAGGTTGCAGTGAGCCAAGATCGTGCTACTGCACTCCAGCCTGGGCAGCAAGAGCAAGACTCCACCTCAAAAAAAAAAGACAGCTCTCGGCCGGTTGCGGTGGCTCAGGCCTGTAATGTCAGCACTCTGGGAGGCCGACGTGGGCCGATCACCTAAGGTTGGGAGTTCAAGACCAGCCTGACCAACATGGAGAAACCGTGTCTCTACTATAAAAAAAAATAAATAAATAAAATACAAAATTAGTCTGGCATGGTGTAGTCCCAGCTACTCGGGAGGGTGAGGCAGGATAATCGCTTGAACCCGGGAGGCGGAGGGAAAAAAAAAGACACCTCTCAAGTAAATAACACAACAGATGCATTCCTACTGAATCCAACATGACCATCAAAACTTCACCCTACCTTCCATGGAGCCAAGACACAAAACCGACAACTGCTCCACAAGCCCAAATGTAGTTTATGTTGCCCCTCTGCTCCCCCAAAACGGGGAAACTATTCATTTTTCCCCTCTACATTCCCCATTTTTTTTTGTTGTTGTTGCCCTGGCTGGACTGCAATGGCGTGATCTTGGCTCACTGCAATCTCGGCCTCCCAGGTTCAAGTGATTCTCCTGCCTCCGCCTCTCAAGTAGCCGGGATTACAGGCACCCACCACCCCCAGAGAATTTTGTATCTTTAGTAGAGATGGGGTTTCTCCATGTTGGTAAGGCTGGTCTTGAACTTTTGACCTCAGGTGATCTGCCCGCCTTGGCCTCAGACTTCCAAAGTACTGGGATTATAGGCGTGAGCCACCGCACCTAGCCTCACTTTCTTTCTTTTTTTATCTTTGGAGACAAGAGTCTCGCTCTGTCGCCCAGGCTGTAGTGTAATGCCACAATCTTGGCTCACTACAACCTTCACCTCCTGGGTTCAAGTGATTCTCCCACCTCAACCTCCTCAGTAGTTATGCACAGATAATTTGTTGGCCAGGCTGGTCTTAAACTCCCAACCTCAGGTGATCCACCCGCCTTGACCTCCCAACGTGCTGGGATTACAGGCGTGAGCCACTGCGCCGGGCCTATTTCCCACTTTTTTGTACTAATTCATATATACTATTCATTTTATATTAATTCATATACATTCTCAAACAATATTTGTTTGAGAAATATTAAGAAATAATGGACTTGCTTAATACGGTTTCAAAGGATGTAAAAATGATTCCTTAGACCACTGGCTTGTTAAAGTGATGAGATGCTAGATGTAATCCTCACCTCCTGGCCCCAAACTTAAATATTTCCTGTGACATAAAAGTGTCCTTTTCCTGAATACAGCTTAGCTCTTCCTCCCGTACCATTAAATAATCCATATAAATTGATTCCAACGCCCCAGGATAGAATTAAATGAGGGTACATGTAAGTTTAGGCATTAATTCAACACAGCAAGCAAAATAAAATAGGCCTACTGCAGTTAACAGAAAGATAAAAGAGCAGCTGGAAAACCAGCATTTGGGTACAAGTATCCAACAAAGAAATCCTGCTAATACACTGTCTTACCTTCTTCCACCACCGACACCTGCTAAATTCTGTTTGGTGACCAGGACTCCGGCAACACTTCGTCCCAGAAACAAAAAAATATTGCACTCAATAAAGGAATGGACACAGGCAGAGGACACAGGTAGAAATTCCTGGTGTCTGTCTCCTTCTCCTCCTCTCCTTTCTACTGAGTCCCTACCATATGCGCCCCAAGTCACAGGAATAGCTCCTCACCTTGTAGATTCTATTTCCTTACCCCTTTAGATCCTGAAGGGGACACCTAACATTAACAACTGTAAGGATGTGGCTTTATCAGAGTCCTATGTTCAATAACCAGTAAGGGCTCTGGTCAGAAATCTTCACCACTCACATCAAAAATATAATTATCACTAACCTGTCATTTAATTGGAAACTACAATCATAAGCTTTCAAATCGGTTTTTTAAAGGAGCTTTCAAAAAAAAAGACCTTCCCTCACATCCTTTCTAGTTATCACAGCAAGTTTACTCAGAGCTCCAATGCCCACAAAACAGAAAGTATTCAAGTATAATTTGTTTCCTCCCAAGAACACTAATAGATGAAGAGGGGAACATCTGGAGATGAGGAGCGGAGGAGGAGACTTCCAATACAAGCACATCTTTATCTGTTTGATTTTTAAACACTGAAATAAAGACAAAGCTGACCTTGAGCTGTACTTCCCCATCTAATCCCCCTCCCTCTCCCAACAGGAATCTTGTTCAATACAAATAGCAATTTAACAATTCACAAGACGAAATTTAGTTTAGTATTATTTCCC
Organism: Papio anubis; assembly: GCF_008728515.1. Taxonomy (NCBI): domain Eukaryota; kingdom Metazoa; phylum Chordata; class Mammalia; order Primates; family Cercopithecidae; genus Papio; species Papio anubis. Next base: position 1,145,061 of record NC_044992.1, read on the forward strand.
AAATTTGACTTCTAGAGGCCTTGTCTTATTTTCAAATCACTGAATCCTCGTTTCTGTTAAGGGGGAGTAGCCCTGAGGTTATTCACATGACTAAATCTGCATTTCCAGGAAAGCAACGGCCCTACATAACATTTTGAAATACAAGTAGCTTAATCAGGAAAAATCTAAGGATCAAAGATACTTGATTCCAACCATGTCTCATCCCACCCTACCACACAAAAGCATTAAAACCACAGGACCCACATACATGACTTTTCCTTTAGTACTACAGTATCGCACAATTATAAATGTGAGGGTATTTCAAAAGGTGGACTGGGAGGGAGGACTAAGAATAAACTTCCTGACAATGACTAGACAGACACAATGGATATTTCGATAAAGTTATGAAAAAGGACTGGAGAACCCGTTATGGGCAAAGGAACAACGAACAAAGAGGAACTACTAAAATTTCTACATAAACCCATTTATTTCAAATGGGAAAAAAGAAAGCAACAGGATCTCCAACCTTCCTAACTCAAAAACCCCAGCCTCAGCCGAGTGCCTGGAATAGGTTAAGCTCCCCCACGAAGTACAGACCAGCATTCCGAGCCTGCAGAGTCAACCAAAATACAGTGACTGAACACTATTGGAAATAACTTTATTTCAACAGGTCTTTCCATGTGTCATGATGGTGCGCACAAACTGTAAAGTCATCGTTTTTACAAACGGGTGGACTGAGGCTCGAACTCCCAGAGTCGTGGCCTCCTGGTCTCCTGCTTCTAGCCATCACAACCCACTGGTGATGCAGTCAGAGAAAGGTTACAGGAACTTCGAGGTCTCCTGCTTTAAGTCTGAGGAAAGGGGAGGGAGTGAGGGTTTTCGGGGCCTCCCCACAGGCGGCGAGGAGGAAAAGCCCCGAACCCCCTCACTACGAGGTGCCGGCCCACGGGAGAGAAACCCGATCGCAGCATCGGAGCCTGCCACCGCCCCAGACGAACCGCAGTGATTCCCACTCACCCCTCTCCCCCCACCATCACGCAGGACTGTCCCCCGCCTCAGGCCTGAGGAAGCCCATCGCTCTGAAGGCTTCTCCTTTGTGAGACTCCACGGCCGCCGCCCCACACGGGGCCTCCGGGGAAAAGCCACCGCCCCCACCCGCCATATTTCCCTGAAAGGCGCCCGCGCTACAGCTCCCGGTCTCCGCTCTCTCCCATGTGGCGGGTGCTGCTTCCCCCGTCACCGCACCCAATTGTTCTCCACATCCCAAGACCGTCCCAGAAGCTCCCCTGAGGGCTGCTCGTTCGGAGACAGCACCCGCCATCTCCTCCCCCTCCCCCGCCCCGGGACTCGCCCTCCCCCCAGCCGCCATTTTACAACCAACTCCTCCACCCCGTCGCCCCGGCCTCCCGGCCCGCGAGTTGTTTGCAGTTAAGGACGGCGAAGGGGTCACATTCCAAGGCATACAGCCTCCCATCGCCCCGGGAGCTCCCAGGCCATTTCCTGCTTCCCGAACCCAAGCCCCCGGGCCAGGCTCGCAGACGATGCCGCCATTTTGTCTCCTGTTCCCGGCCTCTGTGGGCGGCGGCAGAGGGTCCGAGAATTCCAGCCCCCCGCTGCCCCCCCAACTCACCGTCGTATCGCTCAGCCTGCTCGGCCAGCTTCGCCTGGTACACCAGATCCTCTCGATCATCCATAGCGGCAGCGGCTCCGGCAGGGTCTGCGCGACGGATGGAAGCGGATAGTGTCTCCGACTCTCTCAGCCTCTCGCTCCGCGTCCGGGCAGCAAAAATGGCGGCGCCTCAATCCGGGACTTCCGCCTGCGCACGCGGACAACTGCTCAGCTCTATGGCAACCGCTCCCTGGCAACTGGCGCGGGGGGCGGGTCCTGGAATTCGGCGCCCGAAGAGGCTGGAACCGGCGCAGGAGACGCCCCTCCTCCGTCGGCTCAGCGGGCGCCGGAGCCCAGAGGCGGGAACTGCGACTGCCGAGAGGGAGCGGCCCCCGGGGAACGGGAAGGGCTGAGGCGGGGCCGGCCGGGACTGCTCCTGAAAAAAGCCGGCGGGAGACCTGGGCCCGAGGCCCGACCTGCGGAAGAGAACGACGGAGGCGCTAACGGTTTCTGTCATGGCAGGTCTTCCTCCCCGAAAGCAGCGGCTGTCACTACCGCGTCCTGGTTTCCTTTTTGTGTTTTTTGTTTTTTGTTTTTTTTTGAGACGGAGTTTCGCTCTTGTTCCCCGGGCTGGAGTGCAGTGGTGCGATCTCGGCTCAACACAACGTCTGCCTCCCGGGTTCAAGTGATTCTCCTGCCTCAGCCTCCCGAGTAGCTGGGATTTCAGGCACCCGCCACCAAGCCCAGCTACCTTTTGTATTTTTAAATAGAGACGGGGTTTCACCATGTTGGCCAGGCTGGTCTCGAACTCCGGACCTCAGGTGATCCGCCCGCCTCGGCCTCCCAGAGTGCTGGGATTACAGGAGTGAGCCACCGCGCCCGGCCGCTGTCCTGGTTTTCTCCGCCACTCCTGGTCATGGGCCTATTTCAGACACTTTTACACTCAGGGTAACGAACTGGGCCCTGGCCGGGCACAGTGGCTCTCACCTGTAACCCCAGCACCTTGGGAGGCCAAGGCGGGTGGATTACAAGGTCAGGAGTTCGAGACCAGCCTGGCCAACATAGTGAAACCCCGTCTCTACTAAAAATACAAAGAATTAGCTGGGCGTGGTGGTACATGGCTGTAATCCCAGCTACTCAGGAGGCTAAGTCAGGAGAATCTCTTGAACCCGGGAGGCAGAGGTTACAGTGAGCTGACATCCCCCCATTGCACTCCAGCCCGGGCGACAGTGCGGGACTGTCTCAAAAGAAAAAAAAAAATATATATATATATATACACACACACAAAAATTCGCTGGGTGTGGTGGTGCACACCTGTAATCCCAGCTACTTCGGAGGCTGAGGCAGGAGAATCTCTTGAACCAGGGAGTCGGAGGGTGCAGTGAACCAAGATCACACCATTGCACACCAGCCTGGGCAACAAGAGCACAACTCCGTCTCAAAAAAAAAAAAAAGAACTGGGTCCTGTTGTAGTCAGGGACAGGGGAGCTCCAGTTGTCACGCATCAACTTTCCCCTCACACTGATCTTTTTCTTCTCCTCCTATTTAACCTTTTTTCCTCCCTAGGCCCACCATGAATAGGAGCAGGGAATTTGTTAGATGAGGATGGTGTGGAGTACAGGGTACAGAAGAGTTGGACCAAGATCAAATTAAGATTGTGGAGGCAGGAATAACTCAGTGAACATTGCTTCGGTGCCTGGCACTTGGGAGGCCCATGCAGAAGGATGACTTGAGCCCAGGAGTTTGAGACCAGCCTGGGCAACATAGTGAGATCCCATGTCTACAAAAACCTTTTATTTTTTTTTGAGTCGGCGTCTCCATCTGTTGCCCAGGCTGGAGTGCAGTGCTGCGATCTCAGCTCACTGCAACCTCCACCTCCTGGGATCAAGCGATTCTCCTGCCTCAGCCTCCTGAGTAGCTGGGACTACAGGCACGTGCCACCACGCCCAGCTAATTTTTTGTGTTTTTAGTAGAGATGGGGTTTCACTGTGTTAGCCAGGATGGCGTCGATCTCCTGACCTCGTGATCTGCCCGCCTAGGCCTCCCAAAGTGCTAGGATTACAGGTGTGAGCCACCATGCCCGGCCATATCTTAGCAGTTTCAGAGGCTGAAGCACGAGGATCTCCTGAGTCCAAGAGGTTGAGGCTGCAGTGAATTGTGATTGCACCAGTGTACACCAGCCTGGGTAACAGAGCGAGACCCTGTCTTAAAAAATAAAGTGGGGATAGGGAGGGATCTTGCCATGTTGCACAGACTGGTCTTAAACTGAGCTCAAGCAATCCCACCTTGGCCTCCCGAGTAGCTGGGAGACTACAGGCTTGCACCAACGTACCCAACTTTGCATCTTATTTTGTGGCCAAGGGAGCTGTATGATTTTGCATGGAGAATGACACCATCATAGTTATATTTCAGAAATATTAACAAATACTCCATAGCAATGATTAAAGAGGAGGATAACCAAAGATAATAGAATGAAAATAGAAAGGAAAGGATAAATAGGAATGGCACTATAGAAGGAAGCCACAAGTAGCTGATCATATTGCAGCTTTTTTTTTTTGAGATGGAGTCTCGCTCTGTGGCCCAGGCTGGAGTGCAGTGGCACGATCTTGACTCACTGCAACCTCTGTCTTCCGGGTTCGAGCGATTCTCCTGTCTCAGTCCCCCGAGTAGCTGGAATTACAGGTGTGCACAACTGCCCAGCTAATTTTCGTATTTTTAGTAGAGACGGGGTTTCACCATATTGGCCAGGCTGGTCTCGAACTCCTGGCCTCAGGTGATCCACCCGCCTCGGCCTCCCAAAGAGTTGGGATTACAGGCCGGGCACGGTGGCTCATTCCTGTAATCCCAGCACTTTGGGAGGCCGAGGCAGGCGGATCACAAGGTCAGGAGATCGAGACCATGGTGAAACCCCGTCTCTACTAAAAATAGAAAAAATTAGCCGGGGGCACTGGCGGGCGCCTGTAGTCCCAGCTACTCGGGAGGCTGAGGCAGGAGAATGGCGTGAACCCGGGAGGCGGAGCTTGCAGTGAGCTGAGATTGCGCCACTGCACTCCAGCCTGGGCAACAGAGCGAGACTCCGTCTCAAAAAAATAAAAAAAGAGTTGGGATTACAGGTGTGAGTCACCGCTCCAGGCCCAGATTGGAGATCTTATAATAAAAATTGACTTTCCATCTCTCCACCCTGAAAATATTAACAAAAAATGGGAATGCTAGGAACACATGCTGATGGAATGCAGAGAAAGACAAAGTTCCTTTTAGCACATGTTGGTTCAGAGGATCAGGGATCCTCAGGTAGATCCTTAGGTACCCAAGGATCACCCAGGTACAAATGACCACAAAGGAGTTGTAAAAGGGGACATGCATCCCAAATAGAAGGGAAGCTGTTGGCCGGGCTTGGTGGCTCACGCCTATAATCCCACCACTTAGGGAGGCCAAGGCGGGCGGATAACAAGATCAGGTGTTCGAGACCAGCCTGACCAAAATGCTGAAACCCTGTATCTACTAAAAATACAAAAATTAGCCGGGCACGCTGGCACGCAGCTGTAATCCCAGCTACTTAGGAGGCTGAGGCCGGACAATCACTTGAACCTGGGAGGCAGAGGTTGTGGTGAGCCGAGATTGGACCACCGCACTCCAGCCTGGGCGACAGAGTGAGACTCCGTATCAAAAAAAAAAAAAGAAAAAGAATAAAGGGGGTGTCAGTTGAATTAAATTCTGCAGAAACATAAGATTAGCACTGAGGGAAAGCCATTGGATATTGCGATTAGGTCATTAGTGACCTTCAAGAGGAGTTTCAAAATGGTGTTGGAAGCCAACTGTGTTTGGTGGAAGCTCAGGGAAGCCGAGAAAGTGGAACTGGTAAGTGTAGGGGTCTCCTGAGAGGAGCAGTGAAGACAGACAGGTAATTTGACAGCAATGAGTGGCCAACAGGGGTGGGCAAATTACGGATTTGGTCAACACGTTCACAAAACCCTACCTACAAAGACAGCTGTGCTGCCAGGTTGACTGCAGGGCTGCCGTGCACATGCCACTGTCTGTGCTAGGGAAAGAAGCTTTCTGTCGTCGCTTTCTCAAAGCAGCTTCTGCACAGTGTCTCCCCAGACCCGCTGAAGTCTCTCCAAAAGTGCCTCTTCCTAAGTAACTGCTGAGACGGCAGAAATCCTACACGTAGATTGCTTCTGTGACTGTACTGCCTGTTCTCGCAATACACGGAACTAACGGGCAGACCTTGTTGATAGGGCACCAAAAATATACACAGAAACATTTTGATGTCGCATTTGGGATTATAAACAGATATAAAACATCCTGGTGCTGCACAGAGGTGGCTGTCGTGATACGGTCCTGCGCTCTTCACTGCTGTTCCCTGCTGCTGCGGCAATAGATCCTTCACGTGCTATTGAAAGTCCTTTGAAACAATCTCCAGGTCATTAGGTCACAGCCCCAAGTGTAGGTCTCCCTGCCTGACTGAAAATTTGCTTTAATAAGAAACAAGAACTCACTTAGTCCGTCTGGAGAGCCCCTGGATACGTGGCAGTCTACTAAGCACGATAGAAGGAAATAAGATGTTACAAAAATATCATTAACCGTGTTTGGTGGCTCACTCCTGTACTCCCAGCACTTTGGGAATCTGAGGCGGGCGGATCACCTGAAGTCAGGAGTTTGAGACCAGTCTGGCCAACATAGTGAAACCCTGTCTCTACTAAAAATGCACAAAAAATTAGCCGGGTATGCTGGCAGGTGCCTGTAATCCCAGCTACTCAGGAGGCTGAGGCAGGAGAATCGCTTGAACCTGGGAGGTGGAGGTTGCAGTGATCTGAGATTGCGCCATTGCACTCCAGCCTGGGCGATAGAACGAGACTCCATCTCAAAAATAAATAAATAAAATAAAAATAAAAATATAAAAATTAGCTGGACATGATGGCAGCACACCTATAGTCCCAGCTACTCGGGAGGCTGAGGCAGGAGAATCACTTGAAGCTGGGGGGAGGAGGTTGCAGTGAGCCAAGATCACACCACTGCACTCCAGCCTGGGTGACAGAGCAAAACTCTGTCTCAAAAAAAAAAAAAAAAAAAAAAAAAGAAAAAAAAAAAAAAAAATAAACTAAAGGCAATAAAAAAAAAAAAAAAAAAGCCCAGGCTCAGCACAGTGGCTCATGCCTGAAATCCCAGCACTCTAGGAGGCTAAAGTGGGAGGATCACTTGAGACCAGGATTTGAAGACCAGCCTGGGCAACATAGTGAAACCCCCGTCTCTACAAAAAATTAGTGTGGTGGCATGCACCTGTACTCCCAGCTACTCGGGAGGGTATAGTGGGAGGATCACTTGAGGCCAGGAGGTGGAGGCTGCAGGGAGCCATGATAACAGCACTGCACTCCAGCATGGCCAACAGGGCCAGACTATGTCTTGAAAAAAAAAAGAAAAAGAACAAAGAAAAAAGAAAAATAATCTATGCAGGCTTGGTGGCTCATGCCTGTAATGCCAACACTTCAGGAGGCTTAGGTGGGGGAATCTCTTACGCCCAGGAGCTTGAGACCAGCGTGGGCAGCATACTGAGACCTTGTCTTTACTACAAATACAAAACTTAACTGGGCACGGTTGTGTGTGCTTGTAGTCCCAGCTATTTGAGAGACTGAGGAGGAAGAATTGCTTGAGCCCAAGAGTTGGAGTTTGCAGTGGGACTTGATGACACCCCTTTACTCCAGCCTGGGTGAGACAGACTGTGTCTCAAAAAAACAAAACAGGCCAGGCACAGTGGCTCACGCCTGTAATCCCAGCACTTTAGGAGGCCAAGGCGGGCAGATCACGAGGTCAGGAGACCAAGACTAGCATGGTCAACATAGTGAAACCCCGTCTCTATTAAAAATACAAAAATTATCTGGGCGTGGTGGCGCGTGCCTGTAATCCCAGCTACTCGGAAGGCTGAGGCAGGAGAATCGCTTGAACGAGGGAGTCGGAGGTTGCAGTGAGCTGAGATTGAGCCACTGCACTCCAGCCTGGATGACAGATCAACACCCCATCTCAAAAAAAAAAAAAAAAACTTCCATATCTAAAGTGATTTGAAATGATATGTTTATTATGTTTCAAATTTTCCTATGTCTGGTTTTAGAATCTTTCTATTCAGTTCCACTGATCTGTTTGTTCTTATGTCGATAAGATTTTAAATATAATGCCATTATAGTACGTTTTTATGTATGGTTAAATATTTTTTTCTTCAAAATTTCACTCATTTTTGTACTTTTACTCTCCTAGATGAACTTTAGAATAAACTTGAAAAGTTCTCTCAAGACCCATGTAGATTTTTTGGGGGACTGTTCTGAATTTATAGATTAATTAAAATAAAATTGGAAATTTTTTTTTCTTTTCTTTTTTTTTTTTTTTTTTGAGACGGAGTCTCGCTCTGTCGCCCAGGCTGGAGTGCAGTGGCCGGATCTCAGCTCACTGCAAGCTCCACCTCCCGGGTTTTATGCCATTCTCCTGCCTCAGCCTCCGGAGTAGCTGGGACTACAGGCGCCTGCCACCTCGCCCGGCTAGTTTTTTTTATTTTTTTAGTAGAGACGGGGTTTCACTGTGTTAGCCAGGATGGTCTCGATCTCCTGACCTCGTGATCCGCCCGTCTCGGCCTCCCAAAGTGCTGGGATTACAGGCTTGAGCCACCGCGCCCAGCCTTCTTTTCTTTTTTCTGAGACAGAGTTTCGCTCTTGTTGCCCAGGCTGGAGTGCAGTGGCACAATCTCGGCTCACTGCAACTTCTGCCTCCCGGGTTCAAGTGATTCTCCTGCCCCAGCCTCCCAAGTAGCTGGGGCTACAGGAATGTGCCACATGCCTGGCTATTTTCTTGCATTTAGTAGAGATGGGATTTCGCCATGTTGGCCAGATTAGTCTCTAACTCCTGACCTCACGTAATACACCCACCTCGCCCTCCCAAAGTCCTGGGATGACAGACGTGAGCCACTGCACCCGGCCCAAGAATTGGAGATATGTTCAAAAATGAGTTTTCTCAGGAAAATTCTCCAATTTTATTCCAATCTCCTTGTTGAAATGATTTTTTTTTTTTTTTGGAGACAGCCTCACTCTGTCGCCCAGGCTGGAGTGCAGTGGCACAATCTTTGCTCGCTGCAACCTCTGCCTCCGGGTTCAAACGATTCTCCTGCTTCAGCCTCCTGAGTAGCTGGGACTACAGGCGTGTGCCACCACACCTGGCTAATATTTTATTTTTAGTAGAAAGAGGCTTTCACCATGTTGGCTAGACTAGTCTTGAACTCCTGACCTCAGGTAATCTGCCTGCCTCAGCCTCCCAAAGTGCTTGGATTACAGGTGTGAGCCACCACGCCTGGCCTGAAATGATCTTAAATACAATTGTATAGTTAAATGTATAGAGATCTCACATATTTCTTTTTTTTTTTTTTTTTGAGATGGAGTCTCGCCCTGTCGCCCAGGCTGGAGTGCAGTGGCATGATCTGGGCTCACTGCAAGCTCCGCCTCCTGGGTTCACGCTGTTCTCCTGCCTCAGCCTCCCCAGTAACTGGGACTACAGGCACCCGCCACCATGCCCGGCTAATGTTTTTTTGTATTTTTAGTAGAGGCAGGGTTTCACTGTTTTAGTCAGGATGGTCTCGATCACCTGACCTCGTGATCCGCCCGCCTCCGCCTTCCAAAGTGCTGGAATTACAGGCGTGAGCCACCGCGCCCAGCCTCTCATATATTTCTAATTCGTTTTGTTCCCAATTATTTAGGAGGCTATTGATGTTATAAATGGGCTCTCCCCCTATTTTATATTTCTGATTGAGCTATACTTCCACTGATACATACAAATATCCTTTTTTTTGGTATAGATGGGGTTTTGCCCTGTTGATCTGTCTGGCTCAAATGCCTGGGCTCAATGATCTTCCAGCCTCAGCCTCCCAAAGTGCTGAGATTACAGGCATGAACGACTGTGCCCAGCTCCAAATCAATGATTTTTGATAGTTATCTTGTACCCAACTGCCTTACTAAACTGTCTTATTAGTTCTTTTTTTTTTTTTTTTTTGAGACGGAGTCTCACTCTGTTGCTCAGGCTGGAGTGCAGTGGCGCAATCTCAGCTCACTGCAACCTCCGCCTCCCGGGTTCGTGCCATTCTCCTGCCTCAGCCTCCTGAGTAACTGGGACTACAGGCGCCCGCCACCACGTCCAGCTATTTTTTTGTATTTTTAGTAGAGACGGGGTTTCACCATGTTAGCCAGGATGGTCTCGATCTCCTGGCCTCGTGATCCGCCCGCCTTGGCCTCCCAAAGTGCTGGGATTCCAGGCGTGAGCCACCGCGCCCGGCCCTGATAAATAATTTTTATCAAGTTAAGGAGATCCTTCTAATTCTAATTTGGTGAGAGAGTTTTTTAAAAATGAGCTTTCAGGCCAGGCTGAATTTGCTTTATTTCATTATTGTCTTTTTCCATGTTCCAACATTCTTAGTTTTATTTATTTATTCATTTAAATTTATTTATTTTTTAAATTTATTTACTTACTTATTTTTGAGACGGGGTCTTGTTCTGTCACCAGGCTGGAGTCCAATGGCGCAATCTTGGCTCACTGCAACCTCCACCTGCTGGGTTCAAGCGATTCTCCTGCCTCAGCCTCCTGAGTAGCTGGGCCTACAGGCACGCGCCACCACGCCCAGCTAATTTTTTGTATTTTTAGTAGAGATGGGGTTTCTCCATGTTGGTCAGGCTGGTCTCGAATTCCTGACCTCAGGTGATCCTCCTGCCTTAGACTCCCAAAGTGCTGGGATTACAGGCCTGAGCCACCGTGCCTGGCCTAATTTATTTACTTTTTGAGACAGAGTCTCATTCTGTTGCCCAAGCTGGAGTGCAGTGGCACAATGTTGGCTCACCACAACCTCCATCTCCTGGGTTCAAGTGATTCTCCTTCCTCAACCTCCCAAGTAGCTGGGATTACAGACGCCCACCACCATGCCTGGCTAATTTTGGTAGTTTAGAAGAGATGGGGTTTCATCACGTTGGTCAGGCTGGTCTGGAACTCCTGACCTCAAGTGATCCACCTGCCTCAGCCTCCCAAATTCATGGGATTACAGGCATGAGCCACCGCACCTGGCCTCTATTTGATTTTTTAGACACAAATGTCTTGCTATTTTGCAGTCTGGACGCAATCTCCTGGGCTCAAGTGATCCTCTCGATGAGTGAAAGAAAGAAGGAAAGAAACATGAAATGCAGCTCAACAGTTAAAGACAGATTTGTTTTAGAGAAAATAAACCTGAGAGGGGCTTCTGGCTGACTTCAGTCAAGAGTGCTTACTCTTACAGACTGAGTATATATTGGTTTTAGGGTGAGGGGGCTTATTACAAGCTGGGAACGTTTCTGTGTGTGTAAGTTTCATGGCAGGGTTGGAATGTCTTGGGTGGAGAGGGTTATCTCGGGGCTAACATGTCTCTGGTCAGGAAGGAGTGTGGAATGTTTCTGTTCGGAAATGTTATTCGTGGTTTATGGTCATACTAACCTTAGCCATTAGGTTGATGCCCTGTGGGTTTAGGCGGTTTTTTGTTTTTTGTTTGTCTGTCTTTGAGATGGAGTCACGCTCTGTCGCCCAGGCTGGAGTGCAGTGGTGCGATCTCGGCTCACTGCAACCTCCACCACCCAGGTTCACACCATTCTCCTGCCTCAGCCTCCTGAGTAGCTGGGATTACAGGCGCCCGCCACCACACCTGGCTACTTTTTTGTATTTTTAGTAGAGACGAGGTTTCTCCATGTTGGTCAGGCTGGTCTGGAACTCCTGACCTGAGGTGATCCACCCACCTTGGCTTCCCAAAGTGCTGGGATTACAGACGTGAGCCACCGCACCCGGACATTTTATTTTTCACATCATGTATGAAAAGACGATGACTCTGGGCTGTTTGTCATGTAAAATATCTCACATTCTGGACTTGGGTTTTTTTTTTGTTGTTGTTGTTTATTTGTTTTGAGACAGGGGTGTGTCGCTCTGTCGCCCAGGCTGGAGTACAGTGGCGCAATCTCGGCTCACTGCAACCTCCGCCTCCCGGGTTCAAGCCATTCTCCTGAACTCAGCCTCCCCAGTAGCTGGGATTACAGCCACCTGCCACCACGCCCAGGTAATTTTTGTATTTTCAGGAGACACAAGGTTTCACCTTATTAGCCAGGATGGTCTCCATCTCCTGACCTCGTGATTACATGTGTGAGCCACCGCACCCGGCCTTCTGGACTTGTTTCTTTGCTTCCTTGCGATGCTATTTAAATTCTTTCCTATTCCTTAATTTTTTTTCTTTTGGCCAGAATACCTCAGAGGTGGTGCTTGCTGCAAGCTTCCTTTGGTCTTATTGTGCTAAGACTGACAAGTGACAATATTTAAAGAATATGTTTGTTAGGGCCAGGCACAGTGGCTCATGCCTGTAACCCTGGCACTTTGGGAGACTGAGGTGGGCAGATCACCCCAAGTCAGGAATTCGAGACCAGCTGGGTCAACATGGTGAAACCTCACCTCTAGACAGAGCGAGACTCCGTCTCAAAAAAACAAAACAAAATAAAAAGAGTATGTTCACTGAGATACAATTTCCACACCATAAATTCACCTATTTTGAGCAAGAATTCAATGAGTTTTAGTATATGATGGAGTTACCAAGCCATCACCACCATCTGATTTTAGAGCATTCCCGTCACATTAAAATCAAACTTTGTGCCCGTTTACAATCAGTCTCCATTGCTACTCCCAGCCCGAGGCAACCCTGAATCCATTTCCTATCTCTATAGAGTTGCCTTTTATAGAAACAAATCAGACTGTGTGCGCTTTGTTTTTCTGGTGACTTCTGAATTCAATTTAGACATATTAACCTGAGTCTTTGTTGTTTTTCCTTGCTCCCGTTTCTCTCAATTCCTCATGGATTTATTCTGATCCATTAATAAGAGCTGTGTCTGGCCAGGCGCGGTGGCTCACGCCTGGAATCCCAGCACTTTGGGAGGCCGAGGCGGGCGGATCACAAGGTCAGGAGATCAAGGCCATCCTGGCTAACACGGTGAAACCCCGCTCGACTAAAAATACACAAAAAAGGCCGGGCGCGGTGGCTCAAGCCTGTAATCCCAGCACTTTGGGAGGCCGAGACGGGCGGATCACGAGGTCAGGAGATCGAGACCATCCTGGCCGACACGGTGAAACCCCGTCTCTACTAAAAAATACAGAAATCAGCCCGGCGAGGTGGCAGGCGCCTGTAGTCCCAGCTATTTGGGAGGCTGAGGCAGGAGAATGGCACGAACCAGGGAGGCGGAGGTTGCAGTGAGCCAAGATTGTGCCACTACACTCCAGCCTGGGTGACAGAGCGAGACTCCGACTCAAAAAAAAAACCAAAAAACAAAACTGTGTCTTTAGTTTTGTGCTTACTTCATTTTGCTGCTTTGCGTACCTTGTGCCCTTGCATATTCTTTAGTAACCAGCTCTGTGCTTTCATTTGAATATCAGGGCCCTGTTGGCTCATAGGGAACTTCTGTGGGACATTAAAAAAGGTATCCCTGCCAAAGAAATGCCCTCGTTTGATTTAAAAATGATGATCCTGTCGGGCACAGTGGCTCACACCTGTAATCCCAGCACTTTTGGAGGCTGAGGCAGGTGGATTAACTGAGCTTAGAAGTTCAAGACCAGCCTAAGCAACATGGTGAAACCCCATCTCTACTAAAAATACAAAAAATAGTCAGGCGTGGTGGCAGGTACCTGTAGTCCCAGCTACTCAGGAGGCTGAGGCAGGAAATCTCAGGAGGCGGAAGTTGCAGTGAGCCAAGATTGTGCCACTGCACTCCAGCCTGGGCGATAGAGTGAAACTCTGTCTCACGAGAAAAGACTTCCCAGCAGTAAGGGAGGCTGAGGCAGGAGGATCGATTGAGCTCAGGAGTTCTAGACCAAGCTGGCCAACATGATGAAATCCCCATCTCTATAAAAAATACAAAAATTAACTGGACGTAGTGCACACCTATAGTTCCCGCTAATCACGAGGTTAAGGTGGGAGGATAATTTGAGCCCAGAGGTCGAGGCTGCAGTGAGCTGTGATTATGCCACTGCACTGAAGCCTGGGTGACAAAATGAGACCTTGTCTCAAAGCTAAACAAACAAAACTAACCAAAAATGATGATCCTGCAAGCAGACAAAGCCTGCCTGAATTTGGGCTGGCCTCCTGACTTGCTTTGATCAACAGAATGCAGGGCAATTCGGCGGCCGCACCATCTGGGAAGCGAGGAGCACCTCTGCCCGGCACCTGTGCAACCCTCCAGGTGTGAAGTGGCAGCCTTGTGTGTGATCTTTCTGCCCTTCCCAAGTCTGCATTTTTTTTTTTTTGAGACGGAGTCTCACTCTGTTGCCCAGGCTGGAGTGCAGTGGCGCGATCTCGGTTCACTGCAACCTCCGCCTCCCAGGTTCACACCATTCTCCTACCTCAGCCTCCCGAGTAGCTGGGACCACAGGCGCCCGCCACCGCACCCGGCTGCTAATTTTTTTATATTTTTAGTAGAGATGGGGTTTCGCCATGTTAGCCAGGATGATCTTGATCTCCTGACCTTGTGATCCCCGCCTTGGCCTCCCAAAGTGCTGGGATTACAGGTGTGAACCACTGCGCCCGGCCCCAATTTTGCATTTTTGACAATAAAGTTTACTTTTAAATTAAAAGATTTAAATTGGGGAAGATTTTTAAAAAAGAATGCGGGGGGGGGGGTGACATTGTGTCAATTCCACGGCTACATCTTAAGAGACCTAGTGTAATACTGCCTGCTCTCTTGGAACCCTGCCAATAGCCACCAGTCCAGGCTGCCCTGCTGTAGGATGGGAGACCACATGAAGCAAAGATAAACTGTGTCAGCTGAGGGCCATCCAAGACCAACCAGTCCCCGCCAATCAGCAGCTGACGTCATCCATGAGTGAAACTGGCCAAGACCTTGAGAACTGCCCCACTAAGCCCAACCCCAGCTGCTGACCTGTGTAATTATGACTAAGTGACTGTTGTTTTAAGCCACTAAGGATTGGCATGGTTTACTTTGCAGCAAAAGCTAACTGATATACTTTTATTTTTTTGTGACAGTCTTGCTGTGATGCTTAGGCTGGAGTGAAATGGTGCAATCTCGGTTCACTGCAACCTTTGCTTCAGGGGTCCCAGTGATTCTCCTGCCTCAGTCTCTCGAGTAGCTAGGATTACAGGCATGCGCCACCACGCCCAGCTAATTTTTTTTTTTTTTTTTTTTTTTTGAGACGGAGTCTTGCTCTTTCGCCTAGGCTGGAGTGCGATGGTGCGATCTTGGCTCACTGCAACCTCCACCTCCTGGGTTCAAGGAATTCTCCTGTCTCAGCCTCCCGAGTAGCTGGGATTACAGGTGCCTGCCACTAGGCCCAGCTAGTTTTTGTATTTTTAGTAGAGACAAGGTTTCACCATGTTAGCCAGACTGGTCTGGAACTCCTGACCTCAAGTGATCTGCCCATCTTGGCTTCCCAAAGTGCTGGGATTACAGGTGTGAGCCACCGTGGCTGGCCTTAATTTTTGTATTTTTATTAGACATGGGGTTTCACCATGTTGGCCAGGCTAGTCTCGAACTCCCAATCTCAGGTGATCTGCCCATGTCGGCCTTCCAAAGTGCTAGGATTACAGGGGTGAGCCACTGTGCCCAGCCCCACGTGGCTTTTGATGACCTAGCCCACCTATCGTGTTTTCATTCTTTGGTTCAGAATACAACCCCTGGGTATCTGCTGTGTCCAACAGGACTGGGTGTTGGGAATACAACAATGAATGGCCGTGGCCTTGTGATGGACACACTCATGGGCAATCTCAGTTCAGTGTGAGGTCATGGCAGTAAGTGCATGTTAGCAAGACAGGACACAGGGCAAGCACCTAATCCAAATTCGGACATTAGATAAGACTGATATTTGAAAATGAGATAGAGTTACAGTGTCCAAAAGCCCAGAGGAGAGAGCAGGTGGGTCAGGTAAAGACAGGGCAAGAAATTCAGTGTGGCTAGAGCCCAGAGCACTGGAGGGAGAGTGAGGAAGATGAGGCTGGGAAGGAAAGGAGCTGGAACATGAAGAGCTCTGTTTCCCTTTGCAGGGAGTTGAGACACTGGCTGAAGGAGAATATAATCTAATAGGAGATGATATAAAAGCTCACAGGTGCTGCAATGTGGAGGATGGACTGGAAGGGCCAAAACTCGTGACAAGGAGCCCAGTTAGGCGGCTGTTGAGGTCATCTAGGAGAGAGGCACTGGCAGTTTGAACTAGGGGAGCAGCAGTGGGGAGGGAGGGAAGTGAACTGTGTAAGACTGAGAACTTGGTAAATTAAGAGCGAGAAGAGGAGAGGATTGTCTCCAGAGTTGTGGCCTGGCCAATGGTGATAGACATTGAGATAGGCAAGTTGAACGAGGAGCAAATGGGGAACGTGATCATCCATTTGTTTTTATTTTTGAGATAGGGTCTCACCCTGTTGCCCAGGGTGGAGTGCAATGGTGTGATCGCAGCTCACTGTATCCTCTACCTCCCGGGTTCAAGCGGTTCTCTGCCTCAGCCTCCCAACTGGCTGGGATTACAGGTGCCTGCCACCATGCCCAGCTAATTATTTTGTATTTTTAGTAGAGATGGAGTTTCAGCATTTTGGCCAGGCTGGTTTTGAACTCCTGACCTCGTGATCCAACCGCCTCAGCCTCTGAAAGTGCTGGGATTATAGGTGAGCCACCACGCCTGGCCTCTTTTTTTGAGATAGAGTATGGGCGCCTGTAATCCCACACTGGAGGCAGAAGAATCCCTTTAATCTGGGAGGTGGAGGTTGTGGCGAGCTGAGATGGTACCATTGCACTCCAGGCTGGTGACAGATGTCTCCATCTCAAAAAAAGGAAAAAAAAACACCCACCATATCTTATTCCTTTTTCTTTTTTTTTTTTTTTTTTTTTTTGAGACGGAGGTCTCAGCTTGTGTCAGCCTCAGGCTGGAGTGCAGTGGCACGATCTCGCTCACTGCAAGCTCCGCCTCCCGGTTCACGCATTCTCCCTACTAGCCTCCGAAGCTGGGACTACAGGCTCTCAGCCACCGCTAGTTTTTGTATTTTTAGTAGAGACGGGGTTTCACTCATGTTAGCTGTGATGGTCTCGACCTCCTGGACCTCGTGGATCTCATCTACCGGCCTCCCAAAGTGCTGGGATTACAGGCTTGAGCCACTCACTCGCCCATTCATTCCTTTTTTTCTAAATATCATAGTTTTTTTTTGCTTGTTGGCTTTTTTTTTTTTTTTTTGAGATGGAGTCTCGCTCTGTCACCCAGGCTGGAGTGCAGTGGCTCGATCTCAGCTCATGGCAAGCTCTGCCTCCCGAGTAGCTGGGACTACAGGCGCCCGCCACCACGCAGGGCTAATTTTTTGTATTTTCAGTAGAGACAGGGTTTCACTGTGTCAGCCAGATGGTCTCTCATCTTCTGACCTCATGATCTGTTCATCTCGTTCTCACAAAGTGCTAAGATTACAGGTGGAGCCTACCCAGCCTGGCCACTTGTTTCTCCAGCTTTTTTTGAGACGGAGTCTCGCTTGTCGGGCCAGGTTGGAGGCAGTGGCCGGGATCTCAGCTCACTGCCTCCACCTCCGGAGCCCGCTGCCTGCTCCTCAGCTCCCAGCTGGGATCATACAGGCTTCCATCTCACTTCCTCGCTAGTTTTTTGTATTTTAGTAGAGACGGGTTTCACCGTGTTCGCCAGGATGGTCTTGATCTCCTGACCTCGGATCCACCCGCCTCTCGCCTCCCAAAGTGCTGGGATTACAGGCTTGGAGCCACCGCTACTCGCCACTTGTTTGCTTTTTGAGACGGAGTCTGGCTGTGTCACCCAGGACGGAGTGCAGTGGCATGGCCTTGGTTCACTGCAACCTCTGCCTCCCAGGTTCAAGCAAGTCTCCCATCTCAGCCTCCTGAGTAGCTGAGATTACAGGAGCCTGCCACCACGCCTGGCTAATTCTGTACTTTTTATTTATTTTTGAGACAGAGTCTCACTCTGTTGCCCAGGCTGGAGTGCAATGGTGCGATCTCCTCACTGCAACGTCTGCCTCGCGGGTTAAAGTGCTTCTCCTGCTTCAGCCTCCCGACTAGCTGGGAATACAGGCGCCTGCCACCACACCCGGCTAATTTTTGTATTTTTAGTAGAGACGGGGTTTCTCCATGCTGGCCAGGCTGGTCTTGAACCCCCAACCTCTGGCGATCCGCCCACCGCACCCGGCCTGCTCTGTTGTTGAGCTTCACTTCTACATGGCTGGTTCTTTTCTGCCCTCTACCTGATCTCCCATTTCATAGTCTTCAGAACACGGGTGGCAACAGCACGCCAAATCCTTCGCCTCCCCCTGTTAAACTTAGCAGGGTTAATGGTTATTTTCATTTTCTTCTATACCGGCCCCCTCTCATGTTTTCATACCTGTAAGAGGAAAAGAATTTAACCTGGAAGTCAAGGTCACAAAATATGACAGGTGGTATGAATACTGTAGACTACATAAACACACACACCATTCCACAGGTTTGTTTCAGACAGGGTCTCACCCTGTCGTTCATGCTGGAGTGAAGTGGCACAATCTCACTGCACCGTCAGCCTCTTGGGTTCAACCAATTCTTCTGACTCAGCCTCGTAAGTGGCTGGGATTACAGGCGCATGCCACCACACCCAGCTAATTTTTTTTTTGTATTTTTAGCAGAGACAGGGTTTCACCATGTGGGCCAGGCTGGTTTCGAACCCCTGATCTCATGATTCGACTGCCTAGGCCTCCCAAGTGCTAGGATTAAAGGCACAAGTCACGGTACCCGCCCTGCTTTCAGGCCTTTATATGATTCTTATGGTCCCCTCAAATCAGTATTTTATGACTGATACTCATGGAGACCCTTAAAAATATCATCAGGCCAGAGGCCGGGCACGGTGGGTGGTTCACGCGTGTAATCCCAGCACGTTGGGAGGCCGAGGCGGGTGGATCACCTGAGGTCAGGAGTTCAAGACCAGCCTGGCCAACATGGTGAAATCCCGTCTCCACTAAAAATAGAAAAATTAGCCGGGCCTGGTGGCAGGCACCTGTAATCCTAGCTACTCGGGAGGCTGAGGCAGGAGAATCACTTGAACCTGGGAGGCGAGGTTACAGCGAGCTGTGATCGCGCCACTGCACTCCAGCCTGGGGCACGAGAGCAAAACTTCGTCTTAAAAAAAGAAAAAAAAAAACAAAAAAAAAAACTCAGGAGGCCAGACGCGGTGGCTCACACCTGTAATCCCAGCACTTTAGGAGGCCAAGGCAGGTGGATCACCTGAGGTCAGGAGGTTCGAGGCCAGCCTGTCCAAAACGGCGAAACCCTACCTCTACTAAAAAGACAAAAATTAGCCAGGTATGGTGGCACATGCCTGTAATCCCAGCTACTCAGGAGGGTGAAGCTACTCAGCAGGGTGAGGCAGGAGAATCACTTGAACCCAGGAGGAAGAGGTTGCAACCAGCTGAGATAGCACCATAGGACTCCAGCCTGTGCAACAAGAGTGAAACTGTCTTTAAAAAAAAAAAAAAAAAAAAAAAAAAAGGCCAGAAACGGTGGCTCTCCCCTGTAATCCTAGCACTTTGGGAGGCTGAGGCATCACCTGAGGTTGGGAGTTCCAGATCAGCCGGACCAACATGGAGAAATCCCATTTCTACTAAAAATACAAAATTAGTTGGGCATAGTGGCTCATGCCTGTAGTCCCAGCTACTCGGGAGGCTGATGCAGGAGAACTGCTTGAACCCGGGAGGTGGAGGTTTCAGTGAGCCGAGATCGCGCCATTGCACTCCAGCCTGGGCAACAAGAGTGAAATTCCATCTCAAACAAAAAAAATAAAAAATCTGTATCTATTGATTAATCTTTTTTTTTTTTTTTTTGAGATGGCGTCTCACTCTGTCACCAAGGCTGGAGTGCAGTGGCGCGATCTTGGCTCACTGCAATCTCCACTTCCCAGGTTCAAGTAATTCACCTGCCTCAGCCTCCCGAGTAGCTGTGATTACAGGCACACGCCACTACACCTGGCTAATGTTTGTATTTTATTGATTGAGACAGTTTCGCTGTTGCCCAGGCTGGAGTACAGTGGTGCCATCTCAGCTCACTGCAACCTCTGCCTCCCGGGTTCAAACAATTCTCTTGCCTCAGCCTCCCATGTAGCTGGGACTACAGGTGCGTGCCACCACGACTGGCTAATTTTTCGTATTTTTAGTAGAGACAGGGTTTCACTGCGTTAGCCAGGATGGTCATATCTCCTGACCTTGTGATCCACCCACCTCAGCCTCCCAAATTGGTGGGATTACAGGAGTGAGCCACCACGCCCACCCAGA
This sequence comes from Papio anubis, assembly GCF_008728515.1. Classification (NCBI taxonomy): domain Eukaryota; kingdom Metazoa; phylum Chordata; class Mammalia; order Primates; family Cercopithecidae; genus Papio; species Papio anubis. Next base: position 1,164,965 of record NC_044992.1, read on the forward strand.
TTTTTGTATTTTTAGTAGAGACGGGGTTTCACTATGTTGGCCAGGCTGGTCTTGAACTCCTGACCTTCCAATCTGACCGCCCCCGCTCGCCGGCCTCCCAAGGTTCTGGGATTACCAGGCATGAGCCACCACGCCCGGCCTATTCCCATCTTTAAGCACCCATAGAGCTTGTAAAATTGTTTCTCTAATTACATGACTGTAGGCTGCTGAAGGCACATACCTCCTATTGCCTAAGCATAAAGATTTACCTCTTGCTGGGCGTGGTGGTGGCTCACACCTGTAATCTCAGCACTTGAGCCGGCGGAAGCAGGTGGATCACCTGAGGTGAGGCATTTGAGACCAGCCTGGCTAACACGGTGAAACCCCATTTCTACCAAAAATACAAAAAATTAGCTGGGCGTGGTGGTGCATGCCTGTAACCCCAGCTACTCGGGAGGCTGAGGTAGGAGAACTGCTTGAACCTGGGAGGCAGAAGTTGCAGTAACCCGAGATCGCATCACTGCACCCCAGCTTAGGCCACAAGAGCGAAACTTTGTCTCAAAAAAAAAAAAAGGGCTAGGCGCAGTGGCTCTCGCCTGTAATCCCAGCACTTTGGGAGGCTGAGGTGGGTGGATCATGAGGTCAGGAGATTGAGACCATCCTGGCTAATACAGTGAAACCCCGTCTCTACTAAAAATACAAAAAAATTTAGCTAGGCATGTTGGTGGGTGCCTGCAGTCTCAGCTACTCGGGAGGATGAGGCTGGAGAATGGCGTGAACCCAGGAGGCGGAGGTTGCAGTGAGCCGAGATCGCACCACTGCCCTCCAGCCTGGGCAACAGAGCGAGACTCCGTCTCAGAAAAAAAAAAAAAAAGATTCAGCTCTTTTGTGAAAAATATTCAAAGATTCCTTTTTCCAAAACATCAGCAAGCCAAACATTTGGCCATATGTTTATTTGCTATATAAACTATAAACACATACAATACATGCTACGAAACACAGTTTTTTAAAATTTAACTGTCAAGAAAGTGTATAGTGTTATAATACAATGGCACATGTTTATATTTTATTTCAAATTGGTTTGCTTATCACCTATTTCAAACCATTAATAGTGAAATGTTACTTGTGGATAATTAAAAATTATCTATTTGCATTATTAACAATAAACAATTCCAACAAATTAATAAGAATTAACCATGTCAAATATTAGTATTCCAAAAACGGGATTTGCAGAAATGATTATATAAAATATAGCAGCCAATTTCAGTTTACTTTGCCAATAGGATTTCAGCATTTGCTTTTTTTGGGAAGACATAAGACATCCTTTTATTTCTTGAGGTGTATTAACTGCCACACCCAACAGCCAAATCCAGGCCAGTGGTTCATGGAACGGCTCTGGACCACCGATCACTGAGGAATCCTTAGGACTTGAGTAGCGCTGCATGTTCCACTGATATTACATATGATGAAAAGAGACATTACAAGCCAATATCAAAGTCAAAGGAAAAGAAAATAGGAACATTCAAATCATTTGCGACAAGGTTTTTCTACAAATATTTTAGATGCCATCTTTCAGGAAAACAAGATTTAATGTGTATCTGGATTTTACAGTATCTATGTTCTAACTGAAAATTTAACAAAGCAGTCAGATGGAATTACATCTAGGATTACAAACCTGTTCATTCAACACTACTGAGCACCCACTCTGTGCACAGCACTGTGCTAATCTTTTACAAGTTGAGTTTAATGTCTTTATCAAGCATGACCTTAGTGTGAGGTAAAAATACATTAAATTAGCGTCAACTCATTAGTCTGCTTGTGGTCATGTATGGAATCCCGGGCCAGCTGGCTTCCCTGTGCCACGTCACCAGTTTCTCCGTCTCCTCATTCACTCAAATACGTGCACACTGTGTGTTAGGCAATGTGCCAGTCACTCAGATACCACAATCTGGTATAGGTTCAAAGAATGCAAATTGATCATATTAACCTATGCAGAACAATTAGAAAGGTAGATTATTTTTCCAAAATGAGGTCCAAAGCAAACTAGAAGGTGTTTCTACTGGTCATACCACACCACAGACCGGTAAGTGCCTTTATAGACTGGGAACTAATTTGGAAGTCTCATGCTGTAGTCTAAATAGCCTAGATCATTTTTGGTCTCATAAGTCTATTTTTTGGAGCACCTGACCCCATATAAATCATTCCATACTTAAATCGATTGGTAAACTAAACCTGAACATAAAAAGAGCCAAAAGTGAAGGCAGTTTATAATGCAATGTACTTCAACAGCATTACTCTCCTCATGAGAAATGAATAATACATCAGTAATTCAGGATTGGTTCAACATTTTTTTTTTTTTTTTTTTTGAGACAGAGTCTCGCCCTATCACCCAGGCTGGAGTGCAGTGGTGCTATCTCAGCTCACTGCAACCTCCACCTCCCAGGTTCAAGCAATTCTCCTGCCTCAGCCTCCCAAGTAGCTGGGATTACAGGCGCGCGCCACCACGTCCAGCTAATTTTTTGTATCTTTAGTAGAGATAGGGATTCACCATGTTGGCCAGGCTGGTCTCGAACTCCTGACCTCGTGATCCACCCGCCTCGGCCTCCCAAAGTGCTGGGATTACAGGCGTGAGCTACCGCCCAGCCAGTTCAACATTTTTCAAAGCACTAACCCTACCCCAAACTCATGTAATACTAACTTGACTTTTATACAAGTTGCACAGAATGCAGAGGGCAGAATTTGGCCCCAAAACCTTCCACAGAATATTAGAGGTGATTGGTCCTTCCACTCTGAGTAGAACCTAAGAATTCCAAGAGTCTCCTAATAGGACACTGGCCTTCAGGAGAAATGGCCCTGCTGGATCCCATCAGTTAGGACTCTAGTTAACTGCTGTAGAAGGGTGACCTACTACGACCCTTTAGGGGAAGGCAGAGAGCTGGGAGACTGGCTGCCACTTAGTGAATCCAACACTGGCTTAAAGCTATGCACTGAATAAAGTGCTCGGTACATTCTGCTTCTCACCTGGAATGAAAATACACACTTATCCTACGAATTAACCTACTTACAGGTTTGGGGGACAAGAATGTCAAGGGCTAAAAGAATCCCAAGAAAAAGTATGAAGCATCGACTAGGAGGGAACAAATGCTTCTAGTAGTGTTCTTAGAATTCTTAGGATCTGAAATGTCAGAATGAGTCATATGCTGGTCATGCTCCATACAATGAAAGCAGTCCTGCTTGATACTATTCACACAGTGCATTACTTCACGGGGGTGGAAGGGAACAGTCTGTCGCCATTTGATAGTATGGTTCCAGAATGAAAACAAAACCACTGAATAAATCAGGGTAAGCAGTGTGTAATACTCCTTCCTGTCCATCGGTTTTCCACAGGGTGATTTGCATTGCCTGAGAGAAAGGAGGCAAGATACCTATCCCTTCTGATACACACAGGCACGGCCACTACCTCCTCCAATTGCCAATTTCAGAAGCTAACACACGAGCCCTCCAGTTCGTACTCTGAATATGGTACAGAAGACTAGGAATGGAGTAGTTCAGTCTAAAAAAAGATCACAGGTAACAGAATGCTTATATAAACTAGACTGCTTTTGACATCTGTAGGAAAACTGTATAGATGGCAGCTGGAAAAAAAAAAAAAAGATTGTTCCCATCTGTCAGCAAAACTGTTGAGCTATACTCAGCTGAAGTCCTCATCGGGATTCTGTTGATCCAGCAGACGGACATGTGTGAATGGGAAGTGACCTCGTTTGCCATTACACTCCCCTTCCCACTGACCACTCACATTAATCTTCGTAACCTTTACCAGCTCACCGACCTGCAGGAGGAGAATAAGGAGAGCACTTTATTTCCAGTTAGGAATGCAGCTGCACAACTCCATTCTCTGGTCAGCACACCCTGCCCATGTGATTGCTCTAGGGATGTGACAGAAATGGCCCCTTGCTGCCTCCCCAGCCCCAGCCACCAGACTGATTCCTTGTGGTTAATGCAGGCAGAAGGAAGAAGTGTTTTTAGCAGTGCAGAAAAATAGAGAATACAGAAAGTAAAACAGGATCCCAGATAATGATACTTTTTGATTAAAAAAGGAAAGTGGTAATTATTGGAAATCTCAAGTGTCTCTGAACAAGCAATGCCAACTTCAGTGAGTGAGCTAGTATTCCCTTTCTTTGTACTCACTACCCTCGGCTTTCTACCTGCTCTGCAGACCCTGTCCAAGGAGAAGCAACCTTCTCCCCTCTTTTTTTGTGTTTTTTCTTTTTTTTGAGATGGAGTCTTGCTCTCTTGCCCAGGCTGGAGTGCAATGGCATGATCTCAGCTCAATGCAACCTCTGCCTCCCAGGTTCAAGCAATTCTTCTGCCTCAGCCTCCAGAGTAGCTGGGACTACAGGTGCCCGCCACTATGCCCAGCTAATTTTTGTATTTTTAGTAGAGATGGAGTTTCACCATTTTGGCCAGGCTGGTTTTGAACTCCTGACCTCGTAATCCACCCGCCTTGGCCTCCCAAAGTGCTGGGATTACAGGCGTGAGCCACGGCGCCCGGCCACCTTCTCCCATCTTTAGCGTACGGCAGCAGCACAGTCCCCCAGCCCACTCGCACACATGTCCTGGTCTATTACTGCTTGCACAGCAGAAAGCGATCATGGCAAGCATAGGTCACTTGGTCCTAGAAAATCAAGTGTTCCCATCACCTCCTGACCAAGGCAAGCCTTTTCCCATATGGGCAGGTAGAGGTCCAAACTCCAAATCCAATTAGCTCTCAGAAAACCCCCACCTCATTAAGCAAGCTCTACTTGACAAGCCACTGCCTGCCCAGCCCCCCGATCCCACCATTCGACAGACCTTGCTGCTCCCTCAATGCTGCTGATTACCTGATCATTACCCAATGAGGGGTCAAAAAAACCAACTATGGTTGGGCACAGTGGCTCATGCCTGCAATCCCAGCACTTGGTGGGCCTGACACAGGTGGATGGATTGCTTCAGCTCAGTTTGAGACCAGCCTGAGTAACATGGTGAAACCCATCTCTACAAAAAATACAAACATTAGCTGGGTGTGGTGGTGGCCGCTCACAGTCCCAGCTACGCCAGAGGCTGAGGTGGGAAGATTGCTTGAGCCCAGGAGGCAGAGGTTGCAGTGAGCTGAGATCACACCACTCCATTCCAGCCTGGGCAATAGAGCCAGACCCTGCCTCAAAAAACAAAAACAAAAACCTCCCTGTATTTCAGCATGTATTTATGAAATGTCTCGTTGCAAAATGAAATATAAAGTTGTTTTTTTGTTTCTTTTTTGAGACAGAGTCTCGCTCTGTCACCCAGGCTGGAGTGCAGTGGCGGGATCTCAGCTCACTGCAAGCTCCGCCTTCTAGGTTCACGCCATTCTCCTGCCTCAGCCTCCCAAGCAGCTGGGACTACAGGTGCCCGCCACCACACCTGGATGCTATTTTTAAAATATTTTTAGTAAAGATGGGTTTCACCTTGTTAGCCAGGATGGTCTTGATCTCGTGACCTCGTGAGCCGCCCACCTTGGCCTCCCAAAGTGCTGAGATTACAGGCGTGAGCCACTGTACCCGGCCGAAATATAAAGTTTTAACAATCTATGATATATTTCTATCCTGCTATGAAACTTCAGAGGTCAGTCTGGTGAATGGATTCACCCCATGGCAAAATGCTGAATGGTGAAGCACAGCCTCAGATGCCATGCCACTGGACTAAAGAGTTTTATGACCATCCTTTAAGTATCAATATTTGAATTCTGGGCATACTCTGTTCATTTGGTTTCATTAAACCAACTACTATTTACTGAATTATTATATAGCAGAGGGCATTTTATATTTTATAACTTTATATTACATTAAAATATAAGGTATTTTCCAATCCTCATAATCATCCTGCAATACAGGAACTGCTTTCATTTTACAAATCGAAAGACGGCAGTTTAGAGAAATGGTGTGATACACGTGCCACAGAGGTGGCAGTTAGTGACAGAGCTGGGAATTTGAGCCCAGAGCTATCCGGTTCCAAAGCCCATTTATGCTTTTTATCTTTTATTTTTTGAGACAAGGTCTCACTCTGTCACTTAGGCTGGAGTGCAGTGACACCATCATGGCTCACTGCAGCCTGTAACTCTCGGGCTCAGGGGATCCTCCCACCTTAGCCTCCTGAGTAGCTGGGACTACAGGTGCACACCACCATGCCCAGCTAATTCCAGGCATGAGCCTCCGCACCATGTATGCATTTTATACAGTATCAGGAACTTTCAAATCATGCTCCTGGGGTTGTACTGGGTTCCCTAAAAACGTCCGCAGGCCATCTATTGACCAAAGCCCACGGAGGTCCAGCCACAAGGCCTCATTTACAGATGGACAGCTGGCCTCCTGGCCCCTCTGCTGCCTCCTAAAGACCTCTCTAAAAATCACAGAGGCCTCAAGTCATTGTATGGGTCATAGGATGCTGAGAAAATTAGGGACAGAAAGAAGGGGATAGAGAGACACATAAGATACAGAGGTTGAGAAAAAATAGCAGTGGGCTGGGTGCGGTGGCTCATGCCTATAATTCCAGCACTGTGGGAAGCTGAGATGGGGGGATGGCTTGAGCCCAGGATTTTGAGAGCAGCCCTGGCAAAAGAGTGAGACCTTGTCTCTACAAAAATGTTAAAAAGCCAAGCACGCTGGTGTGCGCCTGTGGTCCCAGTTACTCGGGAGGCTGAGGCAGAAGGTCCCTTGAGCCTCCTGGGAGGTCGAGGCTGCCCTCCAGCCTGGGCAACAAGACCCTTCTGCAAAAACAGAAAAAACCAAGCAGCTAAGTCTGCCTGTGTCATGAAGATGAAGGCTGAGCACACGTGTGAAGGAAGGAGAGGAAGGGATGATGGTGCGCTATCCTTCCACACAGATTAACAATCTTCACAGGCTGTTACCACCAGGGCTCTCACCGCACCTGGCCTGCCAGCAACTTTAGAATTGAAAGTTTCTCACATCTGGGCCGGGCGCTGTGGCTCACGTCTGTAATCCCAGCACTTTGGGAGGCCAAGGTAGGAGGATCACTTGAGCTCAGGAATTCAAGACCAGCCTGTGTACTATAGTGAAACCTCGTTTCTACAAAAAATAAAAAAATTGACTGGGTGTGGTGGCTCACGCCTGTGATCCCAGCACTTTGGAAGGTCGAGGTGGGTGAATCACGAGGTCAGGAGTTCAAGACCAGCCTGGCCAAATTGGTGAAACCCCATCTCTACTAAAATACAAAAATTAGCCAGACATGGTGGCATGCGCCTATAATCCCAACTCCTTGGGAGGCTGAGGCAGAGAACAGCTTGAACCCAGGAAGCAGAGGCTGCAGTGAGCCGAGACTGTGTCACTGCACTCCAGCGTGGACAACAGAGCTACACTCTGTCTCAAAAAATAAAATAAGTAAATAAATGAGCCAGGCATAGTGGTGTGCGCCTGTAGTCCCAGCTACTCAAGAGGCTGACATGGGAGGACTGCTTGAGCCCGGGAGGTAGAGATTGCAGTGAGCCAAGATAGTACCACTGCACTCCAGCCTGGGCGACACAGCAAAACTCTCTTAAAAAAAAAAAGGGTTCTGACATGCCCCAGCCCAGCCAGGCTAGGCAACAATAGCAAGACTGTGTCTCTTGAAAAAAAAAAAAAAAAAATTAGTAAGGCATCATGGTGTGCAACTGTAGTTCCAGTTACTCAGGAGACTGAGGCAGGAGGACCACTTAAGCCTGGGAGTTTGAGGCTGTAGTGAGCTGAGTGCACCACTGCACCCCACCCTGGTGGAGAGAGCAAGATTCTGTCTCCAAAAAAAGGAGAAGCGGCTGGGCACGGTGGCTCACACCTGTAATCCCAGCACTTTGGGAGGCTGAGGTGGGCAGATCACGAGGTCAGGAGATTGAGACCATCCTGGTTAACAGTGAAACTCCATCTCTACTAAAAATACAAAAAAATTAGCCAGGCATGGTGGTGGGCACCTGTAGTCCCAGCTACTCGGGAGGCTGAGGTAGCAGAATGGCGTGAACTCGGGAAGTGGAGCTTGCAGTGAGCTGAGATCCCACCACTGCACTCCAGCCTGGGCGACAGAGCGAGACACCATCCCAAAAGAAAAAAAAAAGAATATGGTCTGATAACTTAAGGCCCGTCTTCTCCACTAACATCCCTAATATCTGCTTTATCTGAATTCGTTATTTTACTCATATTGGAAACAAACACAGGAGGCCAGGCACAGTGGCTCATACCTGTAATCCCAACACTTTCGGAGGCCGGCGCAGGCACATCACTTGAGGACAGGAGTTCGAGACCAGCCTGGCCAACATGGTGAAACTCTATCTCTACTAAAAATACAAAAATTGGCCAGGCATGATGGCTCATGCCTGTAATCCCAGCTACTAGGGAGGCTGAGGCAGGAGAATCGCTGGAACCCAGGAGGCAGAGGTTGCAGTGAGCCAAGATCACGCCACTGCACTCCAGCTTGGGCGACAGAGTAAGACTCCGTCTCAAAAAGAAAACACAGGGCCATGAGGGAGCGTCTGGAGCACTGGAAACGTTCTTTTGCCTGGATGGCTGTCACACAGGCGCAGGTGGATGTAAACTCATCAAACTGGATCCCTGAGATTTTGTGGAAGGTGGCTCTTTAGGATATAGCCTTAAGTACACTATTCTATTTGAAAGCAAAATCTGTTTAAATACCTCAGTGTTGACCGGGCGCGGTGGCTCACACCTGTAATCCCAGCACTTTTGGAGGCCAAGGTGGGCGGATCACCTGAGGTCGGGAGTTTGAGACCAGCCTGACCAACATGGAGAAACCCCATCCCTACTAAAAATACAACATTAGCCAGGCGTGGTGGCACATGCCTGTAATCCCAGCTACTCGCGAGGCTGAGGCAGGAGGATCGCTTGAACCTGGGAGGCGGACGCTGCGGTGAGCCGAGATCGTGCCATTGCACTCCAGCCTGGGCAACAAGAGCGAAATTCTGTCTCAAAATAAATATATAAATACATATATACATACATACATACCTCAATGTTATATTGTCCTCATTCGTTTTCTGAGACAGACTCTCACTCAGTCACCCAGGCTGGAGTGCAGTGGCGCACTCTTGGCTCACTGCAACCTTCACCTGCCGGGTTCAAGCAATTCTCCTGCCTCAGCCTCCCAAGTAGCTGGTAATGGCCAAGGCGCTACCATCACGCCTAGCTAATTTTTTTTGTATTTTTAGTAGAGACGGGGTTTCACCATGCTGAGCAGGCTGGTCTCGAACTCCTGACCTCGTAATCCACCCACCTCAGCCTCCCAAAGTGCTAGGATTACAGGCGAGAGCCACCATGCCCAGCCTATGTTGTCTTTATTCTTAAGCATCTAAAGTGTGGTCTCAAATCACATCCCACAGAGCTCTAAGAAGTGAAGGGTAGGTTCAAAAGTGGACCAGTCCCACCCCTTGCTGTTAACACAGAATCCATACTCAATTTCAAATGTAAAGTTTTGCTGATGTGCTTTCTAGATCTTTTTCTTTTTTTTTTTTTTTTTTTTTTTTTGAGGACGGAGTCTCAGCTGTGTCTCCCAGGCTGGGGTGCAGGGCACGATCCGCTCACTGTAAGCTCCGGCCTGGTTCACGCTTTATTCTCTCAGCCTCCTAAGTAGCTGACTACAGGCGCCTGCCATCACGCCAAGGTTTTTTTTGTATTTTAGTAGAGACGGGGTTTCACCATGTTAGCCAGGATAGTCTCGATCTCCTGACCTTGTGATCCACCCGCCTCAGCCTCCCAAAGTGCTGGGATTACAGGCTTGAGCCACCGCGCCCGGCAGATCTTTTCTTTTCTCTTTTTTTTTTTTTTTTTGAGACCTAGTCTGGCTCTGTCGCCCAGGCTGGAGTGCAGTGGCGCAATCTCTGCTCACTGCAAGCTCCGCCTCCCAGGTTCACGCCATTCTCTTGCCTCAGCCTCCCGAGTAGCTGGAACTACAGGTACCCGCCACCACGCCCAGCTAATTTTTTGTATTTTTAGTAGAGACAGGGTTTCACCGTGTTAGCCAGGATGGTCGTGATCTCCTGACCTCGTGATCCACCTGCCTCGGCCTCCCAAAGTGCTGGGATTACAGGCGTGAGCCACCGTGCCTGGCCTTGTTTCAGACTTCTAAGGGATAAATGAGTAGGGATTTGTATGAGGCAAGATGTTATTGGGGAAAGGAATTATGTGTAAATTAGACCTTTGGACCATATCAGAACTATTTTTAATGTATAGATTCTTTTTTTTTTTTTTTTTGAGACGGAGTCTCACTCTGTCGCCTAGGCTGGAGTACAGTTGCACAGTCTCGGCTAACTGCAACCTCCGCCTCCCGGGTTCACGCCATTCTCCTGCGTCAGCCTCCCAAGTAGCTGGGATTACAGGAGACCGCTACCACGCCTGGCTAATTTTTTGTATTTTTAGTAGAGACAGGGTTTTACCGTGTTAGCCAGGATGGTATCAATCTCCTGACCTCGTGATCCGCCCACCTCGGCCTCCCAAAGTGTTGGGATTACGGGCGTGAGCTACCGCGCCCGGCCCTTTTTTTTTTTTTCTTAGATGGAGGCTCCCTCTTGTCACTCACGCTGGAGTGCAGTGGCTCAATCTCGGCTCACTGCAACCTCCGCCTCCCAGGTTCAAGCAATTCTCCTGCCTCAGCCTCCCGAGTACCTGGGATTACAGGTGCACGCCACCGCGTCCGTCTAATTTTTTTTTTTTGAGACAGAGTCTTGCTCTGTCGCCCAGGCTGGAGTGCACTGGCCGAATCTCAGCTCACTGCAAGCTCCGCCTCCCGGGTTCACGCCATTCTCCTGGCTCAGCCTCCCGAGTAGCTGGGACTACAGGCGCCCGCCACCTCGCCCGGCTAGTTTTTTGTACTTTTTAGTAGAGACGGGGTTTCACCGTGTTAGCCAGGATGGTCTCGATCTCCTGACCTCGTGATCCACCCGTTTCAGCCTCCCAAAGTGCTGGGATTACAGGCTTGAGCCACCGCGCCCGAACATAATTTTTTTGTATTTTTAGTAGAGATGGGGTTTCATCATGTTGGCCAGGCTGGTCTCCAACTCCTGACCTCGGGTGAGCTGCCCACGTTGGCCTTCCAAAGTGCTGGGATTACAGGTGTGAGCCACCGTGCCCGGCCAGATTCTCTTGGTTCTACCCTACAGAGGAAAACCATATCAAAATCCAAATTTTTTTTTACACCTGGTATGGTGGCATGTGCTGTAGTCCCAGCTACTTGGGAGACTGAGGGCAGAGGAACCCTTGAGCCCAGAGTTTTTTTTTTCTTTTTGAGACAGTGTATTGCTCTGTCACCCAGGCTGGAGAGCAGTGGCACAATTCTGGCTCACTGCAAACTCCATCTCCCGGATCCTTGTGCCTCAGGCTCCTGAGGACCTGGGATTATAGGTGCCCACCACCATGCTCAGCTAATTTTTGTATTTTTAGTGGCGACCAGGTTTCACCATACTGGACAGGCTGGTCTGCAACTCCTGACCTCAAGTTATTCGCCCAACTTGGCCTCCCAAAGTACTGGGATTACAGGCATGAGCTACCTTGCCCAGCTGAGCCCAGGAGTTTGAGGTTTTGCCCATCAGTGCAGTGAAACTCTCTCTTTAGGCCGGGTGCGGTGGCTCACGCCTGTAATCCCAGCACTTTGGGAGGCCGAGGCGGCGGATCACAAGGTCAGGAGATCGAGACCACGTGAAACCCCGCTCTCTACTAAAATACAAAAAATTAGCCGGGCCGTGGCGATGCCTGTAGTCCCAGCTACTCAGGAGGCTGAGGCAGGAGGAAATGGCGGAACCCGGAGGGGAGCTGCAGTGAGCCGAGATCGCCACTGCACTTCCAGCCTGGCGACAGGAGCGAGACTCCCCAAAAAAAAAAAAAAAAAAAAAAAAAAAGAAACTCTCTAAAAAAAGAGGCCAGGACGAGTGGCTCACCTATAATCCCAGTGCTTTGGGAGGCCAAGCAGGAGGAGGATTGCTTGAAGCCAAGAGTTCAAGATCAGCTTAGGCTCCAAAGCAAGACCCCATTTCTACAAAATTAAAAGTACAAAATTAGCCAGGTACAATGGCACGTGCCTGTAGTCCCAACTACTTGGGAGGCTGAGATAGGGGGATCACAAGCCCAGGAGTTTGGGGCTACAGTGAGCTACACAACTGGGCACCCTCGCTTAGAGCAAAGCCTGATCTCAAAAAAAAAAAGAAAGAAAAAAAAACAACCAAAAAGAAAAATCTTTTCTTTACAGTTGATTAGGTTCTTGGCAGAGAGATTCAAATATAGGGGGATGAGATAATGGCTATGCCATAACTGAAATGAATCTTTTTTTGTTTTTGTTTCTGTTTTTTGAGAAAGAGTTTTGCACTTGTTGCCCAGGCTGGAGTGTAAAGGCACTGGGTTCCAGTGATTCTCCTGCCTCAGCCTCCTGAGTAGCTGGGATTATGGGCATGTGCCCCCACGCCTGGCTAATTTTGTATTTTTCACAGAGATGGGATTTCAAAATGTTGGTCATGCTGGTCTTGAATCCCTGATCTCAGGAGTTCACCCACCTCGACCTCCCAAAGTGCTGGGATTACAGGTGTGAACCACTGCACCTGGCCTGATTCTGATTTTTAAATGGATAAAGAATAAAATTTGTAAGCAATCAATTGGGCTAATTAACCTGACTAAAATGGCCTTGAAGTAAAAATACCTCAAGGGAGACCTTACTAAAATTAAATAACCCTTTGTGTTTTTTGGGGCCTTTCTCCTGAAATGTTGAAAGCACATGAAAATTCTCCCGAGATCCCAAAGGCACTATGGTGATATTTAGAGACCAAGGCTTCCTGTGGCGCCAGACGCTGCCTTAGGCTTTTTTTTTTTTTTTGAGACGGAGTCTCATTTTGCTGCCCAGGCTGGAGTGCAATGGCTAATCTCGCTTTCACTGCAGCCTGGCCTCTCCCAGGGTCATGTTATTTCTGCCTCAGCCTCCCGAGTAGCTGGGACTGGTAGATGCCCCACCTCACTTCGCTAATTTTTTTGTATTTTGCAGAGATGGGTTTCACCGGTGGTCTCATCTCCTGACCTCGTGGATCCGCCAGCCTTTGAGCTCCCAAAGTGCTGGGATTACATGGTGAGCCACCGCCCGCCTGCCTTAGGGTCTTTAACAGTTTGGAGTAGCAAGTGGCTCACTCTGGCTGGGGGAGGGCAGAGGAAGAATGCCGGAAGGAGTTGGGTATTCTAAGAACCACCATGGTGAAACCCCCATCTCTACTAAAATGCAAAAATTAGCTAGCAGAGGCTCTATAGTCCCAGCTTACTTGGAGAATCATGCCACGAAAACACCGGAACCCCGATGAATGCTGCCTGTACCGTCCGTCTGCACAAAACCCAAACAAAACTTGAAAAGATCTTGGAGCCGGGCGTGGCTCACACCTGTAAAAAATTAGCCGTGGGAGCCGTGGCTCGCCTGTGAATCCCAGCACTTTGGAGGCCGAGGCGCATGGACGTCGGTCAGGAGATCGCAGACCATCCTGGCTAACACGTGAACCTGGCTCTTACTAAAAATACAAAACTAGCCGGGCGGTGGCGGTTTCGTAGTCCCAGCTACTCGGCGGCTGAGGCAGGAGAATGGCCTGGAACCTGGGAGGCGGAGCTTGCAGTGAGCCGAGATCGCCCACTGAACTCCCAGCCTGGATGACATTGGGAAGCGAGACTGGACTCAAAAAAAAAAAAAAATTAGCCGGGTGTGGTGGCAGGCTCTGTAGTCCCAGTTAATGGGGAGGCTGAGGCAGGAGAATGGCATGAACTCCAGGAGGTGGAGGCTTGCAGTGAGCCGGAGATCGCTGCCACTGCACTCCAGCCTGGGTGACAGAGCCGACCCCAAAAAACGTGCTGGCCGGGCGCCGTGGCCTCAAGCCTGTAATCCCAGCACTTTGGGAGCCCACGGGTGGATCACGAGGTCAGGAGATCGAGACCATCCTGGCTAACACGGTGAAACCCCCTGCCTCTACTAAAAATACAAAACTAGCCGGGCGCAGGGGTGCATGGCGCCTGGGTAGTCCCAGCTACTCGGGAGGCTGAGGCAGGAGAATGGCAGGAACCCGGGAGGCGGAGCTTGCAGTGAGCTGAGATCCGGCCACAGCACTCCAGCCTGGGCGACAGAGCAAGACTCCGTCTCAAAAAAAAAAAAAAAAGAGAAAAGAAAGAACAAAGACTGTAACATTGAGGTATTTAAACATAGATTTTACTATCAAGTAGAATGGTGGACTTAAGGCTATATCCTAAAGAACCACAATCCGCAAAACACCTAGAAAAGTTGACTAAAATATAACAAGCATCCTTCTGTCTTTCCCTTTTGAGGAAGCAACTCCAGCTGTATCATGGAGTGACTGGTAAAGAAGACCAAACGTGGTTACTCCAGTTTCTTTGCTCCCAAGGAACGTAACGAACACTGGCCATTCCCTAATTCTATGTAGTTTTCAAGGCTAATCGTGATCCTGGTGCAGTCAGATCTAGAATTAGTGCAGGAACAAAAGATTACCCAGCTGATCAGTGAGTTTCAGAGATAATAAGAATAAAACCAGAACCCAAATGGTATTCATTTTTGGAATTCACTGTACAGGGGACATCACAGAACTCTGATTTTCTTTGCTGGTGCAAACCCAGGTGACCGCTTTTCTAGGTCCCTACTACCAACCAGAAGCACATCAATGACTGCAAACATTCCTTTCATCCAGACTTGCTTTCAGTGAGCTCAGGGCAGGACGCACACACAAATTCATATACACAACACAATGGAAAAGCAAGTAGAGAGAGGCAGCACATGCGCCTTGTCTTCTAACCTCCTGGGCTCAAGAAATTTTCCTACCTCAGCCTCCCAAGCAGCTGAGACCACAGGTGCACACCACCATGCCTGGCTAATTTTTGTATATTTAGTAGAGACAGGGTTTCATCGTACCAGTCAGGCTGGTCTTAAACTCCCGATCTCAGGTGATCCACCCGCCTGGGCCTCCCAAAGTGCTAGGATTACAGGCGTGAGCCACTGCGCCTGGCATGTATGTTTTGTTTTTGGTTTTGGTTTTTAGATCACCTAATTTTTAAAAAAATTTTTTTGTGGAGACTGGGTCTCACCATGTTGCCCAGACTGACCACAAACACCTGGACTCAAGCAAGCCTCCCACCTCAGCCTCTGAAAGTGCTGGAATTACAGGCGAAAGTCACAGCACCTGGCCAAACATCCGCCTGTTGTTTTTGTAGCTTTATTGGAACATAGCAAGCTCATTTGTTGTTTTATCTATGATTTCTTTCTTGCTACAATGGCAGAGTTGGGACACAGAATTTAAGGCCCTCAAAAACCTACACAGAAAAGGTTTGCAGACCCCTGATCTAAGTAACAGGTAGTATATCTAGGGCCCATCAACAGTCTTTCAAATTGATGGAAACAAATGAGGACAATTCAGCCTTAACGATTCACCTGCATCAGCGACGGACTGAAACTGGCATAGGTGGAAAAGGGAGACAGGCCTTACCCTGGCTCTGGTGTGAGTCACAAAAGATCTCTAGCTCAACTGATAATGCCTGAAGCTAAGCTCCCCATGCCCTTGATAAGCAGTGACCACATACAGTACATACGTTTTAGCTCAACATAAAGACATTTCTAAAAATTGGCCAGGCACAACAGCTCACACCTGTAATCCCAGCACTTTGGGAGGCCAAGGTGGTTGAATCACCTGAGGTCAGGAGTTTGAGACCAGCCTGGCCAACATGGTGAAATCCTGTCTCTACTAAAACTACAAAAATTAGTCGGGCATGGTGGTGTGTGCTTGCAATCCCAGCTACTCAGGAGACTAAGGCAGGGGAATCGCTTGAACCTGGGAAGCGGAGGTTGCACTGAGCCGAGATCGTGCCACTGTACTCCAGCCCACGCGATGGAGCGAGATTTTGTCTCAAAGAGAAAAAAAAAAAAAATCCAAAAAAACCCAATACCCAAATCAAAAAGAAAAACTTACTAAAATCATAAACCAGTTTTCTACTCAAATCTTTATTTATAAGATTTGTGTTTCACAGCAGGTAGAAAAGCTCAACCATTTTCTTGAGCAGTAAAGCCTCTAATTAAGGCAGGCATGATTAAATCTCTTTGAGAAAGGAAATGCAAATAGAAGCAAAATTCATGTGATAACTGGTTTCTCCTGGGTCAGCTGGCTTGTTCCATGGTTTTTCTTTTTTTGAGACAGTCTCACTCTGTCACCCATGCTGGAGGGCAGTGTCATGATCTCAGCTCACTGTAGCCACGACCTTTCAGGCTCAGGTGATCCTCTCTCCTCAGCCTCCCGAGTAGCTGGGACCACAGGCATGTGCCACCATGCCTGGCTAATTTTTTGTAGAGATGGCATTTTGCCATGCTGCCTAGGCCGGTCTCCAACTCCTGAGCTCAACTGATCTGTCCACCTCGGCCTCATAAGGTGCTGGGATTACAGGTACGAGCCAACACGCCTAGCGTTTGATCCATGTTTTCATACTTACTTCAACCCAGTGCTAACAAACTCTGGAATAAATATCAAGAGTTACACCGGCCGGGCACGGTGACTCAAGCCTGTAATCCCAGCACTTTGGGAGGCCGAGACGGGCGGATCACAAGGTCAGGAGATCGAGACCATCCTGGCTAACACGGTGAAACCCCGTCTCTACTAAAAAATACAAAAACCTAGCCGGGCGAGGTGGCGGGCGTCTGTAGTCCCAGCTACTCGGGAGGCTGAGGCAGGAGAATGGCGTGAACCCGGGAGGCGGAGCTTGCAGTGAGCTGAGATCCGGCCACTGCACTCCAGTCTGGGCGACAAAGCGAGACTCTGTCTCAACAACAACAACAACAAAAAAAAGTTACACCTAGTGACTCAGTAAGGCCAGACAAAAATTAAAAAAAAAGAGAGAGAGGAAAAAACAAGAAAATAAAAAAGAGTCAGATCCATCATACACACAGCACCATGCCAGATGTTACTGTCATCTCCTCACCTCACAGGAAGACCTGAGGGTAGAAATCTATTTTCCTCCAAACAAAGAATGACAACAAGAGGCAGTGATAACCCTGACAACACACATTCCATTTCTCATTCAAGCCAGGACTGCAGGTGCATGCCACCATGCCTGGCCGTTTGTTTGTTTGTTTTTCCACTTTTTGTTTAAAAAGCTGAGGTCTCACTACGTTTCCCAGACTGGTCTTGAACACCTGGTCTCAAGTGGTCCTCCTGCCTCAACCTCCCAGAGCACTAGGATTACAAGTGTGAGCCACTGTGCCCAGTCTGTACTAGCTTTTACACTGAACCATCAGCTCTTCTGCAAAGAAAGGAACGGAGAGAGGAAGGAAGAAGAAGAAAGGAAGGAGATAAAGGTGTGACTGAGAAAGAAAGGAATAAAGGAATTAACACCATGTAATGGCTGGCCAGAAGGAAGTGGGCTACCGAAGGTATTTCACCAGTTAAGGCAAAAATTAACTCCTGAGGAAGAACTGGCTTCTTAAATGATTGAGAAAGACCCGTGCACCTGCCACTCCTCGGAATGAGGACTTCTGGGTGTGAATCTCTTCACACCTCTACCATGCCTGCTTCCTCCTGGATTCTTACTCAATGAACACAATTAGTGGTAAGGAACTTCACGTCCCCTGAAGCAAAAACAAGTTTCTGCGGGAAAATTCCGTTTAAGTGCTTTGATAGAGACCACTTATTACACTCAAATCCATCTGAACCCACCTTCTTTAACACAACGACAAACAGAAAGCAAGAAACAGATGAGGATGTGGATGAGGAAAAACATTTGAGGTGAATTCCTGTGAATTCAGGTGGTGTTATTAAAGCAGTCCAAGTGTGTTTAGTAGATCAATTAAGAACATTCAGTTACACAGTTTTAAGCTTACTCATTCCCAAACAGGTTTTCTATGAAAAAGAGAAAACCCAACATTAAATGCCAAAATCAGTGCTTAGCAGCTTTGCCATCTACAACATCCCAATACTGCTGTAGTCAGCATTGCTACAAAGCTCTAAGAGGACCGAGAGGAGACCCTGCAGCAGATCTCTTCTTTCTACATTGTGCACGTTATGTACCTCCAAAGCCAAGGCTGTCTTGTCGTAGGCATTGGGGACTCGCTTCTGGATAACCCTGGCATATATGGGCCCATTCTGGAGGTTAGGGAGCGGAGTGTTGACGCTGGGTTGGGCATAGGGCCCAGGCTCCGGCCCACCCAGTGGCTGTGGGTGGGAACCCTCCTGGTTACCTCCAATCAGAGCCGATACTGAGGCGGAGGCAGGTCTATACTTCTCGACGTAAGGGACTGGAATCATCCCTCTCTTGCCTTCGCTGTCCTCCGCATTCCACCACTGCTCTTCAGGCTTGTCCCGGATTCTCAAGATGTCTCCTTTCTTAAAGGGAAGATCTTCCTCATCATTCCCATTAAAGTCAAAGAGGGCTCGCACATACTCCGCCTCCTCCTGCCTGAGAATCACTCCACTACCCTGCCTGGATCTGGAAACCGGTTCTATCAACGTTGTAGTGTCCAAATAGTGTATTTTGTAGAATTCCAGTAAAGCAGGCAATGAATCAAACTCTTGATCTCCTATTCGGAGTCTGGAGGGGCTCACCCCTGGAAAAAACAGAGCAGGCTGTTATTTAATGATGTACTATACTGGAAATGAAATACAGATTTTATTTTATTTTTTTTAGAATTGGGATCTCACGGTGTTACCCAGGCTGGTCTTGACCTCCAGGGTTCAAGTTATCCTCTCGCCACAAACTCCTGAGTAGCTGGGGCTACAGGAGGCCACCACTGTGCCTGGCCAAAATGGAGATTTCACACCCCATATACATTTAGTCAAGATTTAACCAGAAAAAAAAACTCTAGAAAAAATAACCCTTCTCTTCACAGCATACCGACATCACATTTGGAAGCTGAACTATCCCCTGGGAAGAAGGATGCCCATCACTAGGGCCCCAGGGAAGGATCAGAAGGCCAAGAGACTAGGCTGGTCAGGACGCGCTCTCATACTTGAATCAAAGACAGAGGGGCTTTCAGCGCATCCTCCAAACACATTCTGTCGCTGCCCTATTTACAGAGCAGTGTACGCCTCAAGGTTCTGTTGCATCTTTTTCTGAGACCAAGTCTCACTCTGTCGCCCAGGCTGGAGTGCAGGGGCGCGATCTCGGCTCACTGCAACCTCCGCCTCCCAGGTTCAAGCGAAACTCCTGTCTCAGCCTCCCGAACAGCTGGGATTCCAGACTCCCGTCACCACACCCAGCTTTTTTTTTTTTTTTTTTGTATTTTTAGTAGAGATGGGGTTTCACCATGTTGGCCAGGCTGGTCTCAAACTCCTGATCTCAGGTAATCCATCCACCTCAGCCTTCCAAAGTGCTGAGATTACAGGCGTAAGCCACTGTGCCCAGCCTGCATCTATTTTTCAATCTCAGGAAATGTAGCAAGCTCTCATTTTCCATGGGTCCCTGCTGATGTTCCAGAGGGTGGAGAGAGCTTAGTGTCTACACTGAGCTCATACATTTTTCCCCTCCACATCTAGAATGTATAATTCCGAATAAGAAAAACTGTCTCTTTATTGTTGTGGTTTTTGTTGTTGTTGAGACAGTCTCACTGTGCCGCTCAAGCTGGAGTGCAGTGGCACGATCACAGCTCACTGCAGCCTTGACCTTCCAGGCTCAAGCACTTAGGGAAGCTGAGGCAGGCGGATCCCCGGAGCTCAGGAGTTCAAGACCAGCCTGGCAACATGGTTGTCACTGCAAAAAATTTAAAAAATTAGCTGGGCGTGGTGGCACACTTCTGTAGTCCCAGCTACTCGGGACGCTCAGGTAGGAGGATGGCTTGAGCCTGGGAGGTCAAGGCTACAGTGAGCCATGGTCATGCCAATGCACTCCAGCCTAGACAATGAAGCAAGACTCTGTGTCAAACAAAAATAAAAGAAAATGAATTTTGTTGGATCTGGTGCCTCACACCTCAATCCTAGAACTTTAGGAGGCTGAGGTGGGAGGATCGCTTGAATCCAGGATTTTCAGACCAGCAAAGACTTCACACAGCGAAGACTTTCAACATAGCCAAGACTTCATCACTACAAAAATTATTAAAAATTAGCTGGGTTGGCCGAGCACAGTGGCTCACGCCTATAATCCCAGCACTCTAGGAGGCCAAGGCGGGTGGATCACGAGGTCTGGAGATAGAGACCATCCTGGCTAACACGGTGAAACCCCATCTCTACTAAAAATACAAAAAATTAGCCGGGCGTGGTGGTGGGCGCCTGTAGTCCCAGCTACACGGGAGGCTGAGGCAGGAGAATGGCGTGAACCCGGGAGGCGGAGCTTGCAGTGAGCCGAGATCGTGCCACTGCACTCCAGTCTGGGCAAAAGAATGAGACTCCATCTCAAAAAAAAAAAAAAAAAAAAAATAGCTGGGCCTAGTGGTGCACGCCTGCAGTTGTAGTTACTCGGGAAGCTAAGGTGACAGATCGCTTGAGCCCAGGAGTTTGTGAGTACAGTGAGCCATGATCGCGCCAAAGCACTCCAGCCTGGATGACAGAGCAAGACATTGACTCTTAAAAAAAGAAAAACTAAGTAAGTGTGAAAAAAAAAAAATGACTGGGCACAGTGGTTTTCGTCTGTAATCCCAGCACTTTGGGAGGCCAAGGCAGGAGGACTGCTTGAGGCCAGTAGTTCAAGACCAGCCTGGGCAATAAAGTGAGATCCCATCTCTTAAAAAAACAAGAAAATATTAGCCAGGCAAGGTGTTGCATGCCTGTTAGTCCCAGCTACTTGAGAAGCTGAGGTGAGAGAATCGCCTGAGACCAGGTCAAGGCTCCGGTGAGTCGTGATCATGCCACTGCATTCCGGCCTGGGCAACAGAGCAAGACTTTGTCTCAAAAAAAAAATCAAAATGAGTTTTGTGAGTTTTTGGCTTTGCGGTCGTCTTGCGACCGGGTGGTCTGGCTCTGTCACCCAGGCGGGAGTGCAGTGGCGTGATCTTAGCTCACTACAACCTCTACCTCCCCGGCTGAAGCCATCCTCTTACCTCAGCCTCCAGAGTAGCTGGGACTACAAGCACGAATCACCACGCCCAACTCATTTTTTGTAGAGAGGGGATTTCGCCACGTTGCCCAAGCCAGTCTCGAATTCCTGAGCTCAAGTGATCCATCTGCCTTGGCCTCCCAAAGTGCTAGCATTACAGGTGTGAGCCACCACACCTGGCCCGGGCTTTGTTTTTTGAGACAGGAGTCTCCCCGCTATGTGGCCCAGGCTGGTCTCAAACTGCTGGGCCCAGCGATCCTCTCACCTTAGTCTCCTGAGTATGTGTTTTTGTTATTTCTTTTTAGAGACAGGCTCTACCTCTGTTGTCCAAGCTGGAGTGCAGTGGTGTGATCATAGCTCACCACAGTCTTAAACTCCTAGGCTCAAGACATTCTCCCACCTCAGCCTTCTAAGTAGCTGGAACTAAAGGTGCAGATGGCATTGCACCCAGATGATTTTTTTTTTTTTTTGAGACGGAGTCACACTGTCGCCCAGGCTGGAGTGCAGTGGCACAATCTTGGCTCACTGCAACTTCAGCCTCCCGGATTCAAGCAACTCTCCTGCCTCAGCCTCCCAAGTAGCTGGGACTACAGGCCCACGCCACCACACCTGGCTAATTTTTGTATTTTGTATTTTTTAGTAGAGATGGGGTTTTGCCATGTTGGCCAGGCTGGTCTGCAACTCCTGACCTCGTGATCCATCCACCTCCCAAAGGCGTGAGCCACTGTGCCCGGCCCTTCACCCAGCTGATTTTCAAATGTTTTAATAGAGACAGTGTTTTGCTTTACTGCCCAGGCTGCGGTTTCGTTCTTGTTTTCTGAGATGGGGTCTGGCTCTGTCGCCCAGGCTGGAGTGCAGTGGCATGATCTTGGCTCACTGAAATCTCTACTTCCTGGGCTCAAGCCATTCTTTCACCTCAGCCCCCGGAGTCGCTGGGACTACAGGTATGCATTACCACGCCCAGTTAATTTTTGTATTTTTTGTAGACATAGGGTTTCACCATGTTGCCCAGGCTGGTCTTGAACTCCTGAGCTCCAGAGATCCACCTGCCTCTGCCTCCCCAAGTGCTGGGATTACAAGCGAAAAGCTACCACGCCCGGCCTATTTTTTTTTAAATAATGGTGTTTTGCCATGTCGCCCAGGCAGGTCTTGATCTCCTGAGAACAATCTCGGCTCACTGCAGCCTCCACTTCCCAGGCTCTAGTGATCCTCCCACCTCAGCCTCCTGAGCAACTGGGATTATAGGCATACACCACCACACCTGGCTAGTTTTTGTATTTTTTGTAGAGATGGGGTTTTGCTGTGTTGCCCAGGCTGGTCTTGAACTCCTGGGCTCAAGCGATCTGCGCACCTTGGCCTCCCAAAGTATTGAGATTACAGATGTGAGCCACTGCATCCAGCCTATTATTAATTTTAATTATTTGCTTATTGTTGGGATTTTTTTTGTGTGTGAAAGGGTCTCTTTATTTTTGAAGACGGAGTCTTGCTCTGTCATCCAGGTTGGAGTGCAGTGGCTGGATGTCTGCTCACTGCAACCTCCACCTTCTGGGTTCAAGCGATTCTCCTGCCTCAGCCCCCCAAGTAGCTGGGATTACAGGTGTGTGCCACCACGCCTGGCTAATTTTTGTAATTTCAGTTGAGACACAGTTCCACCACCAGGCTGGTCTCAAACTCCTGACCTCAAGTGTTCTGACGGCCTCAGCCTCCAAAAGTGCTGGGATGACAGGCGTGAGCCACCAAGCCTGGTATGTGACAGGGCCTCACTCTGCTGTCTAGGCTGGCATGCAGTGGCACAATCGCAGTTCACTGCAACCTTTTTTTTTTTTCTTTTTTTGAGACAGAGTCTCGCTCTGTCACCCAGGCTGGAGTGCAGTGGCGTGATCTCAGCTCACTGCAAGCTCCACCTCCCGGGTTCACACCATTCTCCTGCCTCAGCCTCCTGAGCAGCTGGAACTATACGTGCCTGCCACCACGCCCGGCTAATTTTTTTTGTATTTTAGTAGAGACGGGGTTTCACCATGTTTGCCACGGTGGTCTCAATCTCCTGATCTCGTGATCCGCCTGCCTCGGCCTCCCAAAGTGCTGGAATTACAAGCGTGAGCCACCGCGCCTGGCTTTTTTTTGAGACGGACTCTTGCTCTGTCGCCCAGGCTGGAGTGCAGTGGCACAATCTCGGCTCACTGCAAGCTCTACCTCCCGGGTTCACGCCATTCTCCTGCCTCAGCCTCCCGAGCAGCTGGGACTACAGGCGCCCGCCACCACGTCCAGCTAATTTTCTTTGTATTTTAGTAGAGAGGGGGTTTCACCGTGTTTGCCAGGATGGTCTCAATCTCCTGACCTCGTGATCCACCCGCCTGGGCTTCCCAAAGTGCTGGAATTACAGGCGTGAGCCACTGCGCCCGGCTCTTTTTTTTTTTTTTTTTGAGATAGACTCTTGCTCTGTTGCCCAGGCTGGAGTGCAGTGGTACAATCTTGGCTCACTGCAAACTCCCCATCCTGGGTTCAAGTGATTCTCCTGCCTCAGCCTCCCGAGTAACTGGGACTACAGGCGCCCGCCACCACACCCCGGTAATTTTTTGTATTTTTAGTAGAGATGAGGTTTCACCATGTTGGCAAGGCTGGTCTCAAACTCCTGACCTCAGGTGATCCCACCAACCTTGGCCTCCTAAAATGTTAGGATTACAGGCGTGAGCCACTGCGCCTGGCCGCACCCTCCACTTTCTGGGCTCAAGCAATTCTACAGTCTCAGCTTCCCAAATAGCTGGGGCTATAGGTACAAACCACCCACCAACACCCAGCTAATATATATTTTTTAATTTTTACTTTTTTTTTTGAGATGGAGTCTCACTCTGTTGCCCAGGCTGCAGTGCAGTGGCACGATCTTGGCTCACTGCAAGCTCTGCCTCCGAGGTTCACTCCATTCTCCTGTCTCAGCCTCCCGAGTAGCTGGGACTATAGGTGCCCACCACCATGTCTGGCTAATTTTTTGTATTTTTAGCAGAGATGGGGTTTCACCGTGTTAGCCAGCATGGTCTTGATCTCCTGACTTCGTGATCCGCCCGCCTCAGCCTCCCAAAGTGCTGGGATTACAGGTGTGAGCCACCACGCCCGGCCTTTTTTTTTGTTTTTTAGATAGAGTCTCGTTCTGTTGCCCAGGCTGGAGTGCAGTGGTGCGATCTCGGCTCACTGCAAGCTCCACCTCCCGGGTTCACGCCATTCTCCTGCCTCTGCCTCCTGAGCAGCTGGGACTACAGGCGCCCGCCACCACGCCCGGCTAATTTTCTTTGTATTTTTAGTGGAGATGGGGTTTCACCATATTGGCCAGGCTGGTCTTGAACTCCTGACCTTGTGATCTGCCCGCCTCGGCCTCCCAAAGGGCTGGGATTACAGGCGTGAGCCACCATGTCCGGCCTATTTTTTTAAATAACGGGGTTTTGTCATGTCTCCCAGGCAGGTCTTGATCTCCTGAGCTCAAAGTAATCCTCTTCCCCCTTGGCCTCCCAAAGTGTTATGATTATAGGCATGAGCCACCTTGCCTGGCCTTGTTAATTTTGAAAGGCAGGTTTTTGCTGCCCAGGATAAACTCCAGTAGCTATGCACAGACACCACCACTGCACACCGTGGCGTTATACTCCTGGCCTGGAGTCATCCTCCTGCTTTAGACTCCTGGGTAGCTGGGACTACAGGTGCGTACCACCACGACCAGCTAGAGACCTAATTATTTTGTTCAATGTTAGAAACATCCTGACTAACACAGCGAGACCCTGTCTCTACTTAAAAAAAAAAAAAATACAAAGGACAGGCAGGGTGGTGCACACCTTTAGTCCCAGCTACTTCGGAGGCTGAGGTGGGAGGATCAATTGGCCTGGGAGGTGGAGCCTGCAGTGAGTCAGGATTGTGCCACTGCCCTCCAGCCTGGGTAACAGAGAGAGAGCCTGTCTCTATTAAAAAAAGAAAAAAACCGCAATTCTTCCAGTATGATCAGAAAACACACATTTAAAATTCATTCCACTATTGGAGAGAGGTAAAAAGACACAATGTTAACTCTGGAAGCGAATGAAAAGTCCTGCGGGTAGAATGAGTACTGATGAACACTCTTTCCATCCAAATGAATGATGAGAGCGTCTGAAGGAGAGCTGCACACTTCCCATATTACCCAAAGTCCGCCTGTGGAATTCGCGGCTGCCAGCTTAAAACAGTGAACAGCCCAGACTCGGGAATACTGGCTGTCTCTCCAATTTAAGACACTGAAAGGGGTGCGAGTGCCAGGACTGTCCTCTACGGCAAACGTTCCTCATGAACCGATAGAGGGTGATCGCAAAAGTTCCGAGTACAGGACTGGGAAGACGATTTTGGTTAGGACTGTAGCAGGCATGCAGTGCTATATCCTGGAGATTCTCTTTACTGAGGAGGATCACTGCTGGAGAGTAATTCCTATTCAAGTCTGGCAGTCAAGGAGAGTCATGGCCGCCTTGCCTATCACCATTAGGCAAATTCAGGATGATCTTTCAGGCCTATGGAGAAACCGTTAAGGACAGGGTCACTGTGAGCCTAGGGACCTACTCAGCACTGCCTGGTGAAGAAAACTCCAGGGCAGAGTGGTAGGGAGGCCACCTGAGCACTCACGGCTTAGAAATGTTCTGATCACACCTGGGTGGAGAAACGCTCCCTTGGTAAGGTTTACCCAACTACAAGCCAAGGTGTTCCATTAGTTGTCTTTCTGGGGCTTCTGGGACAGTGGTTGGCAGCTAAATGCTCAGTAAGTGTTGCTAATGTTTTTATTTTTAGTAGAGATGGGGTTTCATCGTGTTGGCCAGGATGGTCTCGATCACTTAACCTCGTGATCCGCCTGCCTCGACCTCCCAAAATGCTGGGATGACAGGTGTGAGCCACCGCGCCCGGCCAGATACTATTCTTAATGAGCGTAACTCTGAAGTGCTGGAAAGAAGCTAAATACAACGCCCTCCTAGACTGCAGAAGCTCAGAGCAGCTCACAGCACTGCTGCAGATACCCAGCAAGCACAGTGTGGTTGGTGAACAAGGAGAAAGCAGCACGTCTTAGGAAGACAACCTCCCCACCCGGCTCTCACCTTCACCTGGAGCTACGTTCCTCCACAAGACAGTTGCAGCAACAACACACTGTGTCCTGAGATACAACAGAATCACCGTGAGCAACTATGACCATCCATGAACACTTCCAAGGTACTGGCTCCACTCGAAGAAGGCAGGCAACCACCCCCTGCCACCCACTGTTAGGGTTCCTCAGTCAGCACTGCAGGCCCACTGAAATGCATTTTGCGGGGAAGGAACACATAAGACTACTAAGCCAAGTCCCTCTGAAAGATAAGTGAGAGAAAACGTGGCAGATCATCGGGCACAAAGGGAGGAAGCAGGTTCAATTCTCCTCTTGTTCAAATGCCACATGGTGTGAACTGGGCTCACTATGACTTTTTGTTCGGCAATCCCAACACACACAGAAATGTAAGCAAAATGCCATGGAAAACCTTTGATGTACTTTACTTATATTTTTCTACTCTGACAATGTAATAATTTCACAGAGAAATGCCCGTTTCTGTGAACTGCTGGGGGCCATCAAGCTTCATTGATCCAAACTCCAGAAGGAAGGGAGGAGAACAGAACACACCTAAGTCCCAGATAAGCCCAAACCTCACCACAGTTGTGTGTTCCGGCTCCTTTTCTCTCTTTCCTCCCCTTCCAACCACAAACAGCCCAAGGCAGGAAACAGAAGGGCGGGAAAGGAAGGAGGCACAGTCAGCCAGTCTAGAGAACAGAAGCAATGACAGGATTCTCATAGCTGTCCAGGACTCGGACACCTCAATGACTTGTTCTACATCACCTTGTGCTGGATTTTGAACGTGGAGTTAGGAATTCACACATACAGAAATAAAAAGCAATGCAAGGAGGGGATATCCTCTCTGCTTCTCCGTACCTGCTCAACCCGTTACTTCTAAGCCTGCTAAGCATTTCAAGCCTCAGGTTATGACCAGTTTTACAAGGCCACGGCCTCCCTGAAGGTTTCATGAAGAACACCTGAGGGCTCTGTGGGCTAAAATAGGCCCAATCACTTCTGACACGGCTACCAGGATACCACGAGAGCACGACTGAATCATCTGCCTCTCCTTGATCTCACGGCACTTCCTCTTTTTTTTTTTTTTTTTTTTGAGATGGGGTCTCCCTCTGTTGCTCAGGCTGGAGTGCACTGGTGCGATCTTGGTTCACTGCAACCTCCGCCTCCCAGGTTCCAGCAATTCTCCCTGCCTCAGCCTCCCGAGTAGCTGGGATTACAGGCACCCGACACCACACCTGGCTAATTTTTGTATTGTTAAGAGAGACAGGGTTGGCCGGGCGCGGTGGCTCAAGCCTGTAATCCCAGCACTTTGGGAGGCCGAGGCGGGTGGATCGCGAGGTCAGGAGATCGAGACCATCCGGGCTAACATGGTGAAACCCCGTCTCTACTAAAAATACAAAAAACTAGCCGGGCGTGGTGGCGGGCGCCTGTAGTCCCAGCTACTCGGAGGCTGAGGCAGGAGAATGGCGTGAACCTGGGAGGCGGAGCTTGCAGTGAGCCGAGATCGCGCCACTGCACTCCAGCCTGGGTGACACAGCGCGAGACTCCGTCTCAAAAAAAAAAAAAGAGAGACAGGGTTTTGCCATGTTGACTAGGCTGGTCTCAAACTCCTGACCTCAAGTGATCTGGCAGCCTCAGCCTCCCAAAGTGCTGGGATTACAGACATGAACCACCACACCTGGCCCTCTCTTTTCGCTTCATTCCTCAATTCCTGCTCCCTCCCTTCCTTCTTTGCCTTCGGTATTCACAGGGGTTGCTTAGATAAATACCCACCAATACAAAACGCTAAAAAGGCCACTGGCTGCCCAGGCGCAGTGGCTGGCACCTGTAATCCCAGCAATTTGGGAGGCTGAGGCAGGCAGATCACGAGGTCAGGAGATCAAGACCGCTCTGGCTAACACGGTGAAACCCCGTCTCTACTAAAAATACAAAAAATTAGCCAGGCGTGGTGGCAGGCGCCTGTAGTCCCAGTTACTTAGGCGGCTGAGGCAGAATGGCGGGAACCCAGGAGGCGGAGCTTGTGGTGAGCAGAGCTCGCGCCACTGGATTCCAGCTTGGGTAACAAGAGAGTGTCTCCAAAAGAAAAAGAAAAAAAAAAAAAAGGCAAGCCACTGGCTTCCATCTGAGAAGATATATGGCTTCTTAAGCAAACAGAACGTTCTAAAAATGGTGGGTATGAGGATGTTCCTTTGCAGGTTTGGTGCATTCTGGCTCCCATTTCCTAGCTGTCTGAGTTATCTAACTTCTGTGTGCCTCACCCCAACTCTGCAAAATGAGGTCAAATACCCATCTAATAAAGTTCCTAAAAGTGGCTAGAGACTGGGCATGGTGGTTCAAGCCTGTAATCCCAGCACTTTGGGAGGCAGAGCTAGGTAGATCACCTGAGGTCAGGAGT
The DNA here is from genome assembly GCF_008728515.1 of Papio anubis. Taxonomy (NCBI): domain Eukaryota; kingdom Metazoa; phylum Chordata; class Mammalia; order Primates; family Cercopithecidae; genus Papio; species Papio anubis. The sequence goes on from NC_044992.1 coordinate 1,193,460, forward strand.
TCAAGACCAGCCTGATCAACATGGTGAAAACCCATCTCTACTAAAACTGCAAAAATAAGTTGGGTGTGGTGTTGCACGCCTGTAGTCCCAGCTACTGGGAAGGCTGAGGCAGGAGAATTGCTTGAACCTGGGAGGCGAAGGTCGCAATGGGCCGAGAATACGCCATTGCACTCCAGCCTGGGTGACAGAGCGAGACACCATCTCAAAAAAAAAAAGTGGCTCATACATTATAGGTGCTCAATAAAAAGCAACCAATCCTCCAAATTCCTTCAGCAATTTTCAATTCACCCTCAAATCCAGAGCCCACCGGACTGTTTCCCAGAGAAAATTCCATAGGATCTCAAGATGCTTCTCAAAAGTTCTGTGGTCAGGTAGGTGCAGTGGCTCACACCTGTAATCTCAGCACTTTGGGAGGCTGAGGCAGAAGGATCTCTTTATTTTTTCTGTTTTTTTTTTTTTTTTTAAATTGATTTATTAATCTTTTGGGAGAAATCTCTTGAGGCCAGGAATGCAAGCCCAGCCTGGGTCATACAGTGAGGCTGTAGTGAGCAATGATGGAGCCACTGCACACCAGCCTGAGCAACAGGGCCATGGTGGGGGAAGGTTCTGCAGTCAAACAGGTGTGAAAACCAGCACCCTCTCTTGGAAACTCACAATTCACATGAGCACAGTAAATACTTGGGGAAGTCCTGCAATAAATAAACCGACTCCCTTCACCATGGAATTATTTTGGTTTAAAATCCGTAAGTAGCTCTCACTGAAGTACTTCTCCAGACCCACTGGAGGCAAGGCCACTAAGACATCGAGAGGAAGACAAGAGAATCAGGTTTGTGAACTGCCAAGACAGATGAACAAATGAGAAGCAGAAGCTGAAGGTGTAAAAAGGCAGCAATGGGACACCGGCAGCCTCACGCTACCTCCAGAGAAGAGGCGAGGCCCAGCTGCCAGCCTGGCCTGTAACTCTTCACTACCTTGAGGGGGTATCACAAACTATTAACACCCTAGCTTCTGTCCCATGCCTTGAAAATGAAGCAAGTTTTATGCTCTCCTCTACCCACTAGGGCAACAGGTAGAAGCCTTTGGGATGAGCAGGTAACAGGAAGCACCATCTTATTTCCATGTGCTGAACCCGAGGTCCTTTCACACTTACAGATGCACCCCACCCAGGCACTTACTCCCTAAGACAAACTGTTTCACCAGCCCCTGCCGTCCACACCATGCATTCTGGAGCCTCTCAAACATGAGAAGAGTTTTCCATTTTGCTTCAAAAGCCCCCACACCTCACAGTTATGTTATTAAAATTAATATATATAAAATGCTTATGGAGTACTGAATATGCCAGTACTTAGTATGGAATATCATTACAACCCTGAGGTCAGTATTACTATTTCCCTCCTTCACAGATGAGGAAACTGAAGCAGAGAAAAGTTAAACAATTTGCCCAAAGTTACACAAGTAGTAAGTGTAGGTAAGTAAGGCCCAAAGCCAGGCTGCACAGCTCAAGCTCCCAACGACTCTCCTACCTCACACTCCTTCCGTTTTGTCAACCCGACGACTGGTCACCGTTTAGCTATTCCAAGAGGAAAAAACCAGTTTCTTGCAAGCATTCCAAGGAGGTCCATCTTGAAGCCCAACCTGCCAGAATGTGACCAGGAGACTTGACCAAGCCCTTCCCTATGACCCCAGGGAACTCCCAAGCTATGGCACCATAGGAAGCCGATACAAGCTGAGGACAAGACAAGTTAAACACAGGTTCAACAGAAAAGGCTGAGAATCCCTGGCCCATTCTGTACCGATGCCTTTCAAAATAATACCCAGCTGGGCGCGGGGGCTCACGCCTGTAATCCTAACGCTTTGGGAGGCCAGGGCAGGCGGATCACTTGAGGTCAGGAAATCGAGACCAGCCTGGCCAACATGGTGAAACCCCGTCTCTACTAAAAATTAAAAAAAATTAACTGGGCGTGGTGGCGTGCGCCTGTAGTCCCAGCTACTTGGGAGACTGAGGCAAGAGAATGGCTTGAGCAGGGAGGGGGAGGTTGCAGTGAGCTGAGATCCCCCACTGCACCCCAGCCTGGGCGACAGAGCAAGACTCCATCGCAAAAATAACAAATAAAAAATAAAGTAGTAACAATTTTAAAAAGCTTCTTCAGGCCGGGCGCGGTGGCTCAAGCCTGTAATCCCAGCACTTTGGGAGGCCGAGACGGGCGGATCACGAGGTCAGGAGATCGAGACCATCCTGGCTAACACGGTGAAACCCCGTCTCTACTAAAAAATACAAAAAACTAGCCGGGCGAGGTGGCGGGCGCCTGTAGTCCCAGCTACTCGGGAGGCTGAGGCAGGAGAATGGCGTGAACCCGGGAGGCGGAGCTTGCAGTGAGCTGAGATCCGGCCACTGCATTCCAGCCCCGGCAACAGAGCGAGACTCCGTATCAAAAAAAAAAAAGCTTCTTCATCACTGACTTGAGAGAGCAGATATGTATTGTCTGAATGATAAAGCCAGTGGCATGATCTCGGCGCACTGCAACCTCTGCCTCCGAGGTTCAAGCGATTCTTATGCCTCAATCTCTCCAGTAGCTGGGATTACAGGCGCATGCCACCACGCCCTGCTAATTTTTGTATTTTTTAGGAGAGATGGGGTTTCACCATGTTGGCCAGGCTGGTCTCTAACTCCTGGCCTCAAATGATCCGCCCACCTTGACCTCCCAAAATGCCGGGATTGCAGGCGTGAGCCACCGCACCCAGCCTCTTCTTGCCATTCTTTAATTCTGGTCTTTAAAAAAACCTGGGTTGGATGCAGCTGTACATGCTGGTAGTCCCAGCTACTCAGAGCCTGAGTCAGGAGGACTGCCTGCCCCAAAGTTAAGGGCTGTAGTGTACTATGACTGTGCCTGTCAACAGCCACTGCACTCCAGTTTGAGCAACACGGTGGGGAAAAAAAAAAACACAAGGCCGAGACGGGCAGACTACCTGAGGTCAGGAGTTCGAGACCAGCCTGGCCAACACGGTGAAACCTGTGTCTACTAAAAATACAAAAAAAAAAAAAAATTAGCCGGGCATGGTGGCGGGTGCCTGTAATCCTAGCTACTCGGGAGGCTGAGGCAGGAGAATCACTTGACCCAGGGAAGGGGAGGTTTCAGTGAGCCGAGACTGCACCACTGCACTCTAGTAGCCTGGGGGACAACAAGAGCGAAACTCCGTACAAAAAAAACCAAAACAAAGTACTGAGGATATTGAGGATACAGACCTCCACGTGCACTGCTAAGATCCCAAAAGGGGCCGGGCGCGGTGGCTCAAGCCTGTAATCAGCACTTTGGGAGGCGAGGCGGGTGGATCCGCTTGAGGTCAGGAGGTCCAGAGACCATCCCTGGCTAACCACAGGAAACCCGTCTCTACTAAAAAATACAAAAAACTAGCCAGAGGCCTGAGGTGGTGAGGCCACTGTGGTCCCAGCTACTCCAGGAGGCTGAGGCGGGAGAATGAAGTAAACCCGGGGCCGGAGCTTGCAGTGAGCGAGAGAGATCCAGAGCCACTGCGCTCAGCCTGAGGCGACAGGCGAGACTCGCCTCAAAAAAAAAAAAAAGGATCCCAAAAGGACGCTGGTTCTGACAGTGTAGCATAAAAGGGTCAGTTCTCAGGTCAGAATGCCTAGGTTCAACTTTGGAAAGTCATTTATTAGCTGTGTGACCTTAAGCAAGTTACTGAATCTGAGTGTTTCCTCCTGTATAAAATGGGAATATTTTAATAAATGGAGACCATATTACTTATCTCACCAGACTGTCCTAGACAGCAGGTGAAATAAGGCACATAAAGTACTCAAGCAAAGTACCTGGCACAGAATAACCAGTCAATAAACATTAGTTATTAATATTGTATATGCCTCTATAAAATTCAAGAAATTTCTCTGTGTGACTTCAAAAGGACTTGGTGAGGGGGAGAACAAAGATTCAGTACTTAGCACTTGAAATTTTTGAGGTACAAAGTAATTCTGAGGTTATACAGACAGGCCGGGTGCGGTGGCTCAGGCCCAGCACTTTGGGAGGCTGAGGCGGGTGGATCATCAGAGTTCAGGAGTTCCAGACCAGCCTGGCCAACATGGCGAAACCCTATCTCTACTAAAAAATACAAAAATTGGCCGGGCGCGGTGGCTCAAGCCTGTAATCCCAGCACTTCCCGGAGGCAGCGGGTGGATCCACGAGGTCAGAATCGAGACCATCTAGCTAACATGGTGAAACCCGTCTCTACTAAAATACAAAAAGCTAGCGGAAGGCGTGGTGAAGGCGCCTATGAAGTCAGCTACTCGGAGGCTGAAGCGGAGAATGGCGTGAGCCGGAGGTGGGCTGCAGTGAGCGAGATCCCGGCGCCCTGCACTCCAACCCTAGGCGACAGGCAACTCCGTCTCAAAAAAAAAAAAAAAAAAAAAAAAAAAAATACAAAAATTAGCTGAGCATGGTGGTGGGCCTCTGTAATTCCAGCTACTCAGGAGGGTGAGGCAGGAGAATTGCTTGAACCTGGGAGACGGAGGTTGCAGTGAGTCAGTATCACGCCATTGCACTCTGGCGTGGGAGACAAGAGTAAAAACTCTGCCTCAAAAACAAACAAACAAACAAGACAGCAACTGAGCCAGGCACAGTGGCTCACACCTGCAATTCCAGCACTTTGGGAGTCTGAAGCAGGAGGATCTCTTGAGACCAAGAATTTGAGACTAGCCTGGACAACACAGTGAAACCCCTCATCTCCACAAAAAAATGTTAAACAGTTAACCAGGCATGGTGGATATGCCTGTAGTCCCAGCTGCTCAGGAGGCTAAAGTGGGAGGATGGCTTGAGCCCGGGAGGTCAAGGCTGCAGTGAGCTGTGTTCATGCCACTGCACTCCAGCTTGAGAGACAAAGGCCCTGTCTCAGAAGAGAGAAAAGACAGCAACTGAATCGTAGAAAATCGGGTACAATATGGCAGAATTATCACAATACTCGTGAATATTCCACACCCCATCCACAAACTTTGGCAATCTTCACCTTCTTTCCTGAGCCAAGGAACTGAGTTCTTATCTGTTTTGAAAAGGTGGTGCTCCATTATCCAAGTAAGGCTTGAGATATAAAAATCGTTATGCTAAGATGTGAAAAAATATCAAGCTAGCCGGGCGCGGTGGCTCACGCCTGTAATCCCAGCACTTTGGGAGGCCGAGGCGGGCGGATCACAAGGTCAGGAGATCGAGACCATCCTGGCTAACACGGTGAAACCCCGTCTCTACTAAAAATACAAAAAAATTAGCCGGGCGCGATGGCGGGCGCCTGTAGTCCCAGCTACTCAGGAGGCTGAGGCAGGAGAATGGCAGGATCCCGGGAGGCGGAGCTTGCAGTGAGCGGAGATCGCGCCATTGCACTCCAGCCTGGGGGACAGAGCGAGACTCCGTCTCAAAAAAAAAAAAAAAAAAATCAAGCTGACAAACCTGCCGGCTGCCATTTTCAACTCTGGCAACCAACAAACACAAACAAAAGGCTGAAAAGTGAGTTTCAATAAGTTTGCCATCATGTTACTACATATAATGCAAAACCCCAGATACCATGCAGGTGGCATCAAAGTAGCATATATCTGGTTCAGGGCCAACACAGGTACTTCAATATTCCCATCTCATAACACCATTGAACTGGCCAGAATGAGAAAGATCTACAATAATTTGTGAACTTACAGACCCCATAACTCATTTTTTAAAAATAGTTATGTGTTGGGCTGGGTGTGGTGGCTCATACCTGTAATCCCAGCACTTTGGGAGGCTGAGGCGGGCGGATCACCTGAGGTCAGGAGTTCGAGACCAGCCTGGTCAACATGGCAAAACCCCATCTCTACTAAAAATACAAAAACTAGCCAGGCATGGTGGCGTGTGCCTGTAACCCCAGCTACTAGGGAGGCTGAAGCAAGAGAATCCTTTGAACCCATGACGTAGAGATTGCAGTGAGCTGAGATCGCACCACTGAACTCCAGCCTGGGCAACAAAAGTGAAACTCCGCCTCAAACAAACAAAGCTGGGTGCGGTGACTCACACCCGTAATCCCAGCACTTTGAGGGGGCAAAGGCGAGTGGATCACCTGAGGTCAGGAATTCAAGACCCACCTGGCCAACCTGGTAAAACCCCATCTCTACTAAAAATACAAAAATTAGCTGGGCGTGGTGACAGGCACTGGTAATCCCAGCTACTTAGGAGGCTGAGGCAGGAGAATCACTTGAACCCAAAAGGCAGAGGTTGCAGTGAGCCAAGATGGTGCCACTGCACTACAGCCTGGGTGACAGAGAGAGACTCCGTCTCAAAATAAATAAAAAATAAATAAATAAAATAAGAAAAAAATTGGTTATGTGTTGGCCAGGCGCGGTGGCTCATACCTGTAATCCCAGCACTTTGGGAAGGTGGATCACCTGAGGTCAGGAGTTTGAGACCAGCCTGGCCAATCTGGTAAATCTCGTCTCTACTAGAAATACAACATTAGCTGGTTGTGGTGGTGGGTGCCTGTAATCCCAGCTACTCGGGAGGCTGAGGCAGGAGAATCTTGAACGCGGGAGCCCCGGGGAGGTGGAGGTGGCCATGAGCCGAGATCGCGCTACTGCGCTCCAGTATGGGCGACAGAGCGAAACTCCGTCTCAGGAAAAAGTAAAATAAAAATTGATATGTGTTAACAACAAAGAGACTGCCTATTCAATTCTCCATTTCTGGCCGGAACAAGTAAATCTAAATCAGAACGATCCTACAAGAGAAAGTCTACAGAGGATGGCTCAGGAGCTTCGTGATTCATAGGAGACTAGTCTGAACCCAGTCTCAGCGGCCAAGAAGAAACAGCTTCGACTTGGCAACAGTGTGAGGGCACGAGGACTCCTGATGCCGTTAAACAGGTACACATACAATGAGAACCCCAGGATTACTTCGTACCTCACCAATCTCCAGTACTAAGGGCATCTATCTATTCCCTTGAAACACTCCCAAATCAACTCCAACCGCATCGGAAAGACAGTCAATCTCGGAGATCCCTGGCAAGAAAAACCCAGCGCAGGTAATTTATGTTCTTGGCGTCGAGTCTGTTCCCAGCATCCAGGAAGACTCAGCCCGCAGCCCCATCTTACTGAGCAAGGTCACGCCCTGAAGTACACACTGACAGTGTTTAAGTCCAAGGAAAATGAAGCTCCAGTCACATCCAGGGAAGGGTCTGTTTCCACTGCCTCACTTCTGGTTTATTCTCTGGAATAAAATGCCTTTCCTCCACTAAACACTTTGAAAACCCGAACCCTCTACCGGCGGACAGCCTTCGGGACGCTTAGATCTCCTGCACGCAGCCAGGCATCGCCTTCAACCGGGTTGGGCTGGTCACTGAAGGCTTTCTTCTATCACTTAATTCACCACCTTCGTCCTCCACGGGGGAAGAGGACGGTACAAGGATTCTGGAAAAATGCCCAAGAAAGGAAAAAACTAACCGGTTTCCTGAGGGTGTCTCCATCCCTCCCGGCCAGTTTGTGGTGACTTCCTACCAAAGGCCACCAGGGGAGCACGGCCAAACCCGGCTCTCCAACACGGCAGGAAACGCTTCCAGCCCAAAAGCCACTTGTAGGATTATCGGATTCATTCTGGGCGCCGCTGCCAAGTGATGCCCCCGCAGTGCCAACATCTCCCTCAGCTCTTTGTCCCCACGTTGCCTTGCCCTGCCCTACCCTTGCGCCCGGCCCGGGAGCCAGCCCCACCCTGGGGCCGAAGCAGTTCCCCTTCCCCGGGGCTGCCCTTCCCAGGCACACCCCGGGGCCTCGGTCCGCGGCTCCTCCTCCCCCACACTCCTGTTCCCCGGGTGGGAATGAGCCCCAGCAGCCGGCGAGCCCCTGCCACGGTCACCCAGCCCTCTGCCCACGACCCCGAGGGTCCGCTCTCGAGGAGCAGCCAGCCGGGCTGGGAGCTCCGCGGCCCTCACCCCGCCCAGGGCCCCCCGTCCCGTCAGTCCCTCACCGGGCGGAGGTTGGGCGGGCGACGGCGGCACTGGCGGGCGCGGGCCGCTGCTGTTGATGATGTAGTGGGAGACGCGCGAGTTCTCTGAGACGCTGAGCACATAGTCCCCGGGGCTGGTGCTCGAGTCCCGCACCAGGAACACCCCGTGCCGCTGGCCCTGCAGCAGCGCCACCGCCTCCTGCCGACTCAACCGCCCCCAGTACCAGCTACTCCGCTCCTCCGAGTCGAAGTTGCCCGCCATGGCTGCCTCCGCGCCTAAACGCTGGGGTGCCGCCGCCGCGCGCGCCCCTCCGGCCCCCGGCGCCCGCCGCCCAGCGGACCGGCTCCGGTTTCAGCTTCACAGCAGCGCCCGAAATGGCGGCGGCAGCCGCGGGCCTTCCCCACCGGAAATGACGCGCTCCCTGCCCGAGGGAGGCTGCCGGGAAGGGGCCCGCGGCCCGCCATTGGGAGAAGGGCAAGGCGCCCTCGCGCGCGCACTGCGCGTGCGGCCTCATGGGCGGTGCCGCCCTGCCCGGCCCGGGGCTGAGGGGGATGGGAGGCGGGGTCTAGGGTCCGGGGGCGGGGCCTCGCAGCCTCCCGCAGAGACGTGCGCCTGCGCCGCCGACCGCGCGGTGCTGCTTCAGGCTCGCGTTCCCGGACGGCCCGGGACTTCTAGGCGGCGGCTCCCAGACAGGATTGCAGGAGAGAAGATGCGTGTGGCGCTGGGGCCTCAGTTCTCGGCCAGGCTTCCTGGGATATCAGTCTGTTTCTCTTTTCTTTTTCTTTTTTTGTTTTTTCAGACGGTGTCTCTCTCTGTCACCGAGGCTGGAGTGCAGTGGCGCGATCTCGGCTCACCGCAACCTCTGCCTCCCAGGTTCAAGCGATTCTCCTGCCTCAGCCTCCCGAGTAGCTGGGACTACAGGCGAGCGCCACCACGCCTGGCTAATTTTTGTATTTTTAGTAGAGACGGGGTTTCACCATGTTGGCCAGGCTGGTCTCGAACTCCTGACCTCGGGTGGTCCACCCGCCTCGGTCTCCCAAAGTGCTGGGATTACAGGCGTAAAACATCGCGCCCGGCCATGTCGGTCTGTTTCTTCTCTTTCCTTTAGCTTCTCCATAGGCCGGCTGACGTTCTCATTTTCATTGATTCATTCAGGACATTGTTATTGACACTCCACCTGCACTGCGGGTGCAAAGGTGATCGAGGCTGGGCCCTGCACTCCTCAAACTCACACACCAGTGAGAGGAACCAGGAAACTGCATGACAAAAGGATGACAAATGCTGACAAGCGCTATCATGGGAAACGGACATGAACACAGAGCAGAGCCCCCCCACCATCCAGTCTGTGGAGTAATCCAAGAGGGCTTCCCAGAGGAGGTAGCATGTGTTGACTGCTGAATGACAAATGGGGAAGGACATTCAAAGCAAAGGGAGCAGAGTGTGCCAAGCCACGTGAAGTACGGAGTTCTCCTCTCTTTTGAGGCTTTGGGGTCACCTGCCCAGATACTTCTAAACACTAAATTGTAGCCAGGAGCATCTCCTACTCTCACTGCCGTCATGATCACTCTGGACTGTGTTCCTATGAGTGGCTTGCTCGCTGGTGCCCTTTCGTCTGGTTGCTCCTAATTGCACTTCAAACAGCTCCAATTGAGTTTTCTTTTTTTTTTTTTTGAGACGGAGTCTTGCTCTGTAGCCCAGGCTGGAGTGCTGTGGCCGGATCTCAGCTCACTGCAAGCTCCGCCTCCCGGGTTCACGCCATTCTCCTGCCTCAGCCTCCCGAGTAGCTGGGACTACAGGCGCCCGCCAACTCGCCCGGCTAGTTTTTTGTATTTTTTAGTAGAGACGGGGTTTCACCGTGTTAGCCAGGATGGTCTCGATCTCCTGACCTCGTGATCCGCCCGTCTCGGCCTCCCAAAGTGCTGGGATTACAGGCTTGAGCCACCGCGCCCGGCCTCCAACTGAGTTTTCTAAAATACAGATCTGGCCGGGCATGGTGGCTCACGCCTGTAATCCCAACACTTTGGGAGGCTGAGGCAGGCGGATCACCTGAGGTCAGGAGTTCGAGACCAGGCTGACCAATATGGTGAAACCGCATCTCTACTAATACAAAAATTAGCTGGGCGTGATACTGGCTGCCTGTAATCCCAGCTACTCAGGAAGATGAGGCAGGAGAATCGCTTGAACCCGGGAGACAGAGGTTGCAGTGAGCTGAGATCCCACCATTACACTCCAGCCTGGGCAACAGAGGGAGATCCTGTCTCAAAAAAGTATATATGTATACAAATCTGAATGTGTTGCTACCTTGTGTAAAACGTTTAACAGTCTTCAGGTGTTCAAACTCCCAGGTTAGCTCAGAGCATAAAATTGAGCCATAGTCTCTCTCTCTTTTTTTTTATCAGATGGATTCTTGCTCTGTCGCCCAGGCTGGAGTGCAGTGGTGCGATCACAGCTCACTGCAACTGCCACCTCCCGGGTTCAAGTGATTCTCCCTGCCTTAGCCTCCCAAGTAGCTGGGACTACAGGCGCCCGCCACCACGCCCAGCTAATAATGTTCGTATTTTTGGTCGAGACGAGGTTTCACCATGTTAGCCAGGATGGTCTCCATCTCCCGACCTCGTGATCCGCCCACCTCGGCCTCCCAGAGTGCTGGGATTACAGGCGAGAGCCACCGCGCCTGGCCTGGAATGCTCTTCTACCCACTTTGGAGTCTCAAATTCAAATGTCTTCCCTTTCTTTTTGTTTTTGTTTTTTGAGATGGAGTCTCGCTCTGTCACCCAGGCTGGAGTGCAGTGGTGCCATCTCGGCTCACTGCAAGCTCCACCTCCTGGGTTCACGCCATTCTCCTGCCTCAGCCTCCCCAGTAGCTGGGACTACAGGCGCCCGCCACCATGCCCGGCTAATGTTTTTTGTATTTTTTTTTTTTTTTAGTAGAGATGGGGTTTCACCGTGTTGGCCAGGATGGTCTCCATCTGCTGACCTCGTGATCCGCCTGCCTCGGCCTCCCAAATTGCTGGGATTACAGGCGTGAGCCACTGCGCCTGGCCCGAATGTCTTCCCTTTCTTAACCACCCCATCACTCCCTCTCCATCAACAGCAGTACATCCAAATTATTCCCATGACAGCTCTTACCCATTTTACTGTAATTTTTCATTTGTAGTTCTGTGTATGTCCTCAAAATCCAACAGCTAGTCTACGAGGTACTCCATAAGCGTTTCAGGACCACTAACATTTATTCAGAGATAACCGTCTGCCAGGCACTGTGCTGACTGCCTTCATATGGATCATCTCATTTAATCCTCTCAACCACCTTCTTTGACAAGTATCCCCATCATACAGAAGAGAAAACTGAAGCTCAGAGAGTTTAAGTAATGTGTCCAGAGATACACGTTGGCACAGTGAGGAGCTAGGGTTCAAATCCTGGAAGGAGAGACAGCTATGGTCACTCTGCTGTACCCTCAAATTTCTGAGATAGGAAGTGGGAGGAAGGGGTGGCAGAAATCTACATTTTAAAAAAGCAGGCCGGGCGCGGTGGCTCAAGCCTGTAATCCCAGCACTTTGGGAGGCCGAGATGGGCGGATCACGAGGTCAGGAGATTGAGACCATCCTGGCTAACATGGTGAAACCCCGTCTCTACGAAAAAATACAAAAAACGAGCCGGGCGAGGTGGCGAGCGCCTGTAGTCCCAGCTACTCGGGAGGCTGAGGCAGGAGAATGGCGTGAACCCCGGAGGCGGAGCTTGCAGTGAGCTGAGATCCGGCCACTGCACTCCAGCCTGGGCGACAGAGCAAGACTCCGTCTCAAAAAAAAAAAAAAGCAGTCAGCTGTGGATTCTGGTCTAATGGATAACACAGCCCTTCTGGACTCACCTACACACCCTTAGGCCTGTTCTGGGGAAGTGGGGGTGGGGTCCTGGGAGGGACAAGGGCACTTTTCCTGCTGTAGGTGACTCATCGTGACCCTGGCTTAGTCACAGCCTGGCACTGTGAACCAGCAGAAGCAGCCAGGCCAGTGTGAATTCTGGCCGGTCTGTGAGCTCTGGACCTGACCCAGAGACTGCCTGTTCCAAAGCAGTCCCTCTAAGATCCCTCCCTAGGACACATGGAAATTACAAGAAAAAGATTTTTTTTTGGTTTTTCGAGACAGAGTTTCGCTCCTGTTGCCCAGGCTGGAGTGCAATGGCACGATCTCGGCTCACTGCAACCTCTGCCTCCTGAGTTCAAGAGATTCTCCTGCCTCAGCCTCCCGAGTAGCTGGAATTACAGGCATGCACCACCACGCCCATATAATCTCTTGTATTTTTAGTAGAGACGGGGTTTCTTCATGTTGGTCAGGCTGATCTCGAATTCCCGACCTTAGGTGATCCGCCTGCCTCAGCCTCCCAAAGTGCTGGGATTACAGGCGTGAGCCACTGCGCCCAACCGAAAAAGAATTTTTTTAAAGGAGAATAGGCCAGGCGTGATGGCTTATGCCTGTAACCCCAGCACTTTGGGAGGCAAAGGTGGGTGAATCACTTGAAGTCGGGAGTTTGAGACCAGCCTGGCCAACTGGGTAAACACCATTTCTATCAAAAATACAAAAATTAGCCAGGCGTGGCGGGCACCTGTAGTCCCATCTACTAGGGAGGCTGAGGCAGGAGAACCGCTTGAACCCAGGAGGCGGAGGTTGTAGTGAGCCAAGATCGTGCCACTGCACTCCAGCCTGGGGGACAGAGAAAGACTCTATCTCAAGGAAAAAAAAAAAAAAAAAGGAGGAAGAAATCATAACTAAGCTGGAAAATAAAGAGATAAGCAAGAAGGGAAGACCCAGCCATCAGCCGCCACTCAAGCGTGTCTTCCCTCCTTGTAGACCCAGGAGAATCCAAAACTTCACACTCCAACAGCATAGGAATGGGAGTGACCCTTGGGACAATGAGCGCGCAAGCCCACCCCTTTCTCCTTTCTTTTCTCATCCTCCTCCATCCCCTTCAAACATAAGGATTTGCAGATACAATGGTGGCTTTCGCCCTCTGATAAGCCTGAGACCTGCCCTACAAAGAAAGTGACCTCCTTGCTTAGGCGAGGTTTCTGGTGTGTATTGGGGCGGGGGGGAAGGAGAGAAGGGAGGGTCCTGGAAGGAGGCTCTGAAGCAGAGGTGAAGCAGGGAGAGAATGGAAGGCTGCTCATTCCAGCAGAAAAATCCACCCAAATCCTCCCCTCCCAACTTTCCTGACTAAAGAAAGGCATTCCTTCTTTCAGCAATGGGGAAGAAACTGGAGCTCGACAACCTGCTTGCCTGCCTGGTGCCGACCCCTGAAGCCGCCAGAGCTGCATCATATGGTCATGACACTGCCCGAGGCTGGGTACCATGTAAACGGCTCGCTCTGAAGTTGGGCTACTTATTCCTACTTTTCCTTAAAAAAAAATAAAGCAGGCAGTAAGAAAATTTTTTTCTGGCTGGGGGCAGTGGCTCACGCCTGTAATCCCAGCACTTTGGGAGTCCGAGGCGGGCAGATCACCAGGTCAGGACATAGAGACCATCCTGGTTAACACGGTGAAACCCCGTCTCTACTAAAAATACAAAAAATTAGCCGGGCGTGGTGGCGGCACCTGTAGTCCCAGCTACTCGGGAGGCTGAGGCAGGAGAATGGTGTGAACCCGGAAGGCGGAGCTTGCGGTGAGCCGAGATCACGCCACTGCACTCCAGCCTGGGCGACAGAGCGAGACTCCATCTCAAAAAAAAAAAAAAAAGAAAAGAAAAAGAACATTATTTCTATCAGTCTTTCCGCCATCTTTCCACGCCACCACAATGGTGCGCATGAATGTCCTGGCTGATGCTCGCAACAGCATCAACAGTGCTGAAAAGAGAGGCAAACGGCAGGTGGTTTTTTTTTTTCTTTTGAGACAGAGTCCTGCTCTGTCTGCCAGGCTGGAGTGCAGTGGTGCAGTCTCAGCTCACTGCAAGTTCCATCTCCCGAGTTCAAACAATTTTCCTGCCTCAGCCTCCCAAGTAGCTGGGATCACAGATGTGCGTCACCACGCCTGGCTAATTTTTGTATTTTTAGTAGAGACAAGGTTTCATCATGTTGGCCAGGCTGATCTCGAACTCCTGACCTCAGGTGATCTGCCCAGCTCGGCCTCCCGAAGTGCTGGGATGACAGGTGTGAGCCACGACGTACAAACGCCAGGTTCTTACTGGGCCATGCTCCAAAGTCCTTGTCCAGTTTCTCACCGTGATGATGAAGCGGGGTTACATTGGCGAATTTGAAATCACTGATGATCACAGAGCTGGGAAAATTGTTGTGAACCTCACAGGCAGGCTAACCGAGCGTGGAGGCATCAGCCCCAGGTTTGATGTGCCACTCAGAGATCTAGAAAAATGGAAGATAGGCCAGGTGCAGTGGCTCACACCTGGAATCCCAGCACTTTGGGAGGCTGAGATGGGTGGATCAAGAGGTCAGGAGATTGAGGCCATCCTGGCTAACACGGTGAAACCCCAGCTCTACTAAAAATACAAAAAAAACTAGCCGGGCGCGGTGGTGGGCGCCTGTAGTCCCAGCTACTCGGGAGGCTGAGGCAGGAGAATGGTGTGAACCCGGGAGGCGGAGCTTGCAGTGAGCTGAGATTGCGCCACTGCACTCCAGCCTGGGCAACAGAGCGAGACTCTGTCTCAGAAAAAAAAAAAAAGAAAAATGGAAGATAATCTACTTCCATCCCACCCGTTTGGTTTCATTGTACTCAGCTGGCATCACAGACTGTGAAGAAGCAAGACAGAAACACACAGGACGGAAAATCCTGGGATTCTTTTTCTAGGGATGTCATACATGTTTACAAATAACATGCTTCATGCACAAAAAAAAATTATTTGTTTTTTTTTTTTTGTTTTTTGAGACTGGAGTCTCGCTCTGTTGCCCAGGATGGAGTGCAGTGGCATGATCTCAGCTCGCTGCAACCTCCACCTCCCGGGTTCAAGCGATTCTCCTGCCTCAGGAGGCCAGGTTGGTGCCAAACTCGTGACCTCAAATGATCCACCCACCTCGGCCTCTCAAAGCGCCGAGATTACAGGCGTGAGCCACCGCACCCGGCCTAAAAACACAATTATTTGTATCAAGATGGCAAAAAATTGCTATTTAAAGAGAAAACTGACAGTATCACCTTCCAAAATGTGTGTGAGAGAGAAAGAGAGAAAAGGTGGGTGTGTGCAGGTACAATTTATGGTAGTGGGAAAATGCGTTCCTGCCCTGTTCTCATCCACGTATGGAGACAGGGAGGGTAGAAAGGGGGCAGGGAGATGTCCAAGGGATGGACAATGGAAAAGAGAAGCCCCAGTCCTCCCAATGGGTAGCCTGTAGTTCTGTCTGCAGAGACAGGAACCAGTCTTGAAATGCGCAAAGGTGGCCGGGCACAGCGGCTCACGCCTGTAATCCCAGCACTTTGGGAGGCCGAGGCGGGTGGATCACCTGAGGTCAGGAGTTCAAGACCAGCCTGGCCAACATGGTGAAACCCCGTCTCTACTAAAAATACAAAAAATTAGTCGGGCGTGGTGGCGGGCACCTGCAGTCCCAGCTACTTAAGAGGCTGAGGCAGGAGGTACTGGAGCAGAATTTGAGGAGGCTGCAGCGAGAGCGAGTCCGAGCCACTGCACTCCAGCCTGGGTGAAGAGTGAAACTCCATCTCAAATAAAGGAAATAAAAGGAAGGAACACTCTGGGGCGGTGGTGGCTCAAGCCTGTAATCAGCACTTTGGGAGGCCGAGATGGGCGGATCACGAGGTCAGAGATGAGACCATCCTGTATGGCTAACACGGTGAAACCCCGTCTCTACTAAGAAATACAAAAATAGCCGGGCGAGGTGGCGAAACTGTAGTCCCAGCTACTCCGGAGGCTGAGGCGAGGAGGAATGGGCGTGAACCAGGTGAGCTTGCAGTGAGCTGAGATCCGGCCACTGCACTCAGCGTGGGCTACAGAGCAAGACTCGGTCTCAAAAAAAAAAAAAAAAAAAAGGAACACTCTGGAGCACTGTGTGAAAGGAACTCCAAGGAGAGTCTTGGGAGGGAGATGGAGCGGGAGGCAGGCAGAGCTCTGCGCCTTCCAGGAAAGGTCAGTGAGATGTCCCCTGGCTGATGTGATTGTAGGACCATTGAGGAATGGGTTATTGGCTTTGCTGCATGCAGAAGCTCCTCTCAAGCCCTATCTTTTAGGGAAGCTGCTCACCACCTGAGCCTTTTGCTGGGCAGAATCAAGGAGAAGATGCCCATTTCCTCTGCCTCTTCTCTGCCCCAGCCTCCTTCTGCTTCCTCTCCAGGAGTCCCTAGGTTCCTCGGCGGCTTTGCTTGCAGTTCCCTGCCTTGAGCACTCTTGCTCCAGATCCCCAGGGTGCCTTCCTCTCTGTTCAGGTCCCTGCTCCAATGTCATCTCCTCCGTGAGGCCTTGCCTGACTGCAAACTACCTGCCTCCTCTCCCTTGTCGGCTTTGCTTATTTTCCCTAGCACATCTCTTTCTAATATATTACATATTTTCCTTATGTATAAGTCTCTATTCTTTGCTGGGCGTGGCTCTCCATGAGAACAAGGACATTGTTCCTGCTATATCTAAGAGCCTCCTGAATCCTGGCACATGGCAAGCATTCCTTCAGTAAATATTGGTTGAATGGGCGGCGTGGCGGCCTCACCTGTAATCAGCACTTTGGAGGGCGAGGCTGGAGGGTCATGAGGTCAGGAGTTCGAGACCAGTCTGGCCAATATGGTGAAACCCCATCTCTACTAAAAAGTAGAAAAGTATCTGGGCATGGTGGCACACCTGTAGTCCCAGCTATTCAGGAGAGCTGAGGCAGAAGAATTACTTGAACTTCGGGAGGCGGAGGCTGCAATGGCCAAGTGCACCACTGCACTCTCCAGCCACAGGTGACAGAGACTCCGTCTCAAAGAAACAAAAACAAAGGCCCGGGCCAGTGGCTCAAGCCTGTCCCAGCACTTTGGGAGGCCGAGGCGAGGCGGGGATCCGCGAGGTCAAGGAGATGAGACCATCCTAGCTAACAGGTGAAACCCGTCTCTACTAAAAATATAAAAAAACTAACCCGAGGCCCAGGAGTGGCTGAGGCGCCTGTAGTCCCAGCTACTTCGGGGGCTGAGGCAGGAGAATGGCATAGACAGGGAGGCCCGGGCTTGCCCAGTGAGTCAAGATCATGCCACTGCACTCCAGCCTGGTGACAGAAGCTGAGAGACTCTGTCTCAAAAAAAAAAACAAACAAACAAAAAAAAACAAAAACAATAAAACAACTGTTGCCGGCTGGAGTACAGTGGTGTGATCTCAGCTCACTGCAGCCTCTGCCTCCCTGGGTTCAAAGGGATTCTCCTGCCTCAGGAGGCCAGGTTGGTCTCGAACTCCTGACCTCAAATGATCCACCCACCTTGGCCTCCCAAAGCCGGTTGAATGAAGGAAGGATGAATGGAGAACTGGCGGAGCTCTTGTCTGAGCCAGGATTAGCTTCCCACAATTGCTTGGAGAATGTTCCTGGAGGTCACTGGACTCCCCTCCAGGATGTGAGCTGAGGGCACAAGCCAGTACTGGTTACCTCTCCAAAAGGTCCAGAGTAGGCGGGCACACAGTGGCTCACGCCTGTAATCCCAGCACTTTTAGGGAGGCCGAGGTGGGTGGATCCGCGAGTCTCAGGAGATGGGAGGCTCATCCTGCTAACTGCAGTGAAACCCGTCTCTACTAAAAATACAAAAAATTAGCGGAGGCGTGGTGGCCGGAAGCCTGTAGTCCCAGCTACTTGGGAGGCTGAGGCAGGAGAATGGCGAAAACCGGGAGGGCTTGCAGTGGCAGAGCTTGGTCAGCCTCACTACACTCCAGCCTGGGAGGCTGTGAGACTCCATCTCAAAAAAAAAAAAAAAAAAGACTCCATCTAAAAAAAAAAAAAAAAAGAAAAGGGTCAAGAGTAGGCTAGGCACAGTGGCTCCGCCTGTCATCCCATCACTTTGGGATGACCGCGTTGAATCAGCCTGCACTCCAGCCTGGGTGACAGAGACTCTGTCTAAAAAAAAAAAAACAGGTGGATGCCTGTAGTCTCTTGATGTCACTCACATGCATTCTGGTTTGCTAGAGAAAAGAATGTTGACCCAATTATAAAGCATTGTAATTGCACTTAATACCCTATCTTATCTATCTGCTTCAGACCCACTGTTACTCTTGAGGATAAAACAAGCGAGATACTTGCAGTGCTTTCATTTTCCTCAGGAGAAATTAATCATGGGAAGAGGCATCAAAATTTAGGTGTGTATACAGGATCGTGTCAAGCCCAAAATATCACACGTTGTGTGGTATCTTCATTGTTTGAGAACCTCCACCCTGGGTTACAAATCAAAGCTGCTCAAGCAGCTGGGCTGACCCCGGGGCTAAACCTGTTCTCGTCTCTAAGCCCCACGTACACCGTTCCCTCCACCCACAGCCCGCCGCCCTCTTAGAAAAACTCACAGCCATCTGCTGATGAGCTCCGCGGCGGCAGCTTGAAGCTCTTGTTCCTTTTTTTTTTTTTTTTGAGACGGAGTCTCGCTCTGTCGCCCAGGCTGGAGGACAGTGGCATAATCTCGGCTCACCGCAACCTCTGCCTTCTGGGTTTAAGGGATTCTCCTGCCTCAGTCTCCTGAGCAGCTGGGATTACAGGTGCTCGCCACCACGCCTGGCTAATTTTGTATTTTTAGTAGAGACAGGGTTTCACCATGTTGGCCAGGCTGGTCTTGAACTCCTGACCTCAGGTGATCCACCCGCCTCGGCCTCCCAAAGTGCTGGGACTACAGGTGTGAGCCACCGCACCCGGCCCACTCATTCTCTTTCTTGTGGAGGCAACACTGATTTCATTTTGGGGAGTCATCTCCCACTCTTGGTCCTGTGGTTTCCGGTGTGGTTCACGTAGCTGTCTCCAGGGCAGGCACCTGATCCAGGCCTGACGAATCAGAATCTACTCCTCTCCCTCGCTACAGTGACTGGGTCAGGGTGGATACCTCATTCAAGTTGCTGCACTGAGAATCCTCTCTGAGACTTTCACATTTTGGGAAAAAGGCACTTCCTCTTCCTCTTTCTTTTTTTTTTTTTTTTTGAGATAGTCTCACTCTGTCGCCCAGGCTGGAGTGCAGTGGCGAGATCTCAGCTCATTGCAAGCTCCGCCTCCCGGGTTCACGCCATTCTCCTGCCTCAGCCTCCCGAGTATCTGGGACTACAGGCACCCGCCACTGCACCCGGCTAGTTTTTTGTATTTTTAGTAGAGACGGGGTTTCACTATGTTAGTCAGGATGGTCTCGATCTCCTGACCTCGTGATCCGCCCTCCTTGGCCTCCCAAAGTGCTGGAATTATAGGCTTGATCCACCGCGCCCGGCCAGCACTTCCTCTCTCTGCCTCCAGTGCTGAACTAACAGATGAAAACCTGGAGCTGTGGGTGCCTCTGTGGGTGGCTGTTGCTGCCACCCCACCTCCAGGTGAGAGTCGGCTTGGGAAAGAAGCCACCGTAGAGGAAGGTTGAGCCAGGTGATGGCTCCAGACACATTCCTGACCGTGTGTGAGCACCTGGAAGCAGCCCTACCCCCGGGACTAAGGTGCTAATGCTCATAAATGCCATTTGTTTTGGCCCAAGCCAGTTTGGACTGGGTTTGTCACTTGCAACAGAATTTGAATGAGAGGTGGCCGGGCACGGTGGCTCACGCCTGTCATCCCAGCACTTTGGGAGGCCGAGGCGGGAGGATCTCCTGTCAGGAGTTCAAGACAAGCCTGGCCAACATGGTGAAACCCCGTCTCTACTAAAAATACAAAAATTAGCTGGGTGTGGTGGCGCGCACCTGTAGTCCCAGCTACTCAGGAGGCTGAGGCAGAAGAATCACTTGAACCCGGGAGGCGGAGGTTGCAGTCAGCCAAAATTGTGCCACTGCACTCCAGCCTGGGTGACAAGAGCGAGACCGTCTCAAAAACAACCTGCAACATGAGACCCTTGGTTGCCTCCCAGGGGCCCTCCTCGTTTCCTAATACTGACAAGGAGACCACGTTGGCAAACACATATTGCTTTATTTAGTGTTTCTCCGGATTGCAGAAGTGTCAGCAGTGGGCTGAGACCCCCAGAAGGGCACAGAGGCAGCTGGGCAGCCCCCAGGCTCTTGAGGGTAGGGGTGGGGAGAAGCAGCAGAAAGAGGTGGTGCCCCTGCCGCTCCCCCCAAGGCCAGCCCTTCCCCGTGCTCCCATGCCAGGGAGGGGTCAGGGGCCAGAAAAGGCCCTACATCCTTGAGTGGGGCCCAAGTGTGCAGGCAAGCTGTCCGTCATCCTAAGGCCTGGACTCAGGCAGAGGCGCTTTTCCCACCTGGCAGCCCCCAGGGCTGATTGCTGGTCAAGGAGCCAACTCTGCTGTCAAGACATGACTGGGTTTTATGGGGCTCCCGGTCCCTGGGAGTGGCAGTGAGGCACTCTGAGGAAGGGCTGCCGTCCTGGTTTTGTGGCAACCTGCCGTATGACCGCGGGCAAGTGCCTTCTCCTGTTTGGGCGTCCGTCTTCTGCTCTAACATGAAGGGGCTGAGCTGGATGATCTCCCAGTCTTCCAACTTCTATGGCCTAAGACGTCCTTCCTCACTCCAGCACGGCCTCAGACTGCGATGATGAGGACAGGAAAAGGGCATTTTTTTTTTTTTGAGACGGAGTCTCGATCTGTTGCCCAGGCTGGAGAGCAATGGTGTAATCTTGGCTCACTGCAACCTCCACTTCCCGGGTTCAAGCGATTCTCTGCCTCAGCCTCCCGAGTAGCTGGGATTACAGGCGTGCACCACCATGCCCAGGTAATTTTGTATTTTTACTAGAGACGGAGTTTCTTCACGTAGGTCAGGCTGGTCTCGAACTCCTAACCTCAGGTGATCAGCCCACCTCGGCCTCCCAGAGTGCTGGGGTTACAGGCGTGAGCCACCGTGCCCGGCCTAAAAGAACATTCTTAAGGCAGGAAGAAGAGGGCAGGCAAGCGTGGTCTCAGCCCGCAGATGGAAGCCAGAGTGGGCTGCAAAAGGTGCAGATGGGCAGGCAGGGAGACAGGTAGACAGACAAGGTGCCAAGGGAATCAGGAGGAGAGGTGGCCTGGCCAGCGAAGAGGGCACCAGAGCCCAGCCCACCCCACCTCTCAGCTACATTCCTCGCCCTGCTGGGGTCAGGGAAAACACACCCATGTGTGCTCGGGTGGGAAATGGCTTTTTTTAAAAAATAGTTTCCTATAAAGCATCAAAAAAAACCTCAGAGAAAACCTCAGCAAAAGTTCCCTTCTCTCAAACATTTGGCATCGGCAGTAGGGCTGGCATGGCTCGCTCTGGCCCTGGCTTTGCTATTGCTGTGGCCCGGCCTGGCCCACTCCTGGGGTAGCTCCTGGCCCCTGCTGCTCCCTCAAGAGAGGGATGGGCAGGAGGTGGGAGACGGCAGGGGGGCTTTGGGGCGTCCCTGGGTCCCCATCTGAGGGATGGGCAGGAGGTGGGAGACGGCAGGGGGGCTTCGGGGTATCCCTGGGTCCCTGAGGGATGGGCAGGAGGTGGGAGATGGCGGGTGGGTTTCGGGGTGTCCCTGGGTCCCCGTCTGAGGGATGGGCAGGAGGTGGGAGATGGCAGGGGGGGCTTCGGGGCATCCCCGGATCCCCGTCCGGAAGTTTGAGTCTTTGGTAATTGGGAGGGGAGGACAGAAGCAAAGCGCTGGGAGCTGGGAGTCCAGTGAGCGCCTCTATCACCGGGAATTCAGCCTGGGAGCGACCTGCAGGGCAGAGACATCAAGTGGTGAGGGGGAGACGGGGGGCCCCGGGTCGGGGGCAGAGAGACACCCAAGTGGTGAGGGGGAGACGGGGACCCCAGCACTCAGGCTTTTTTATCCTTTTTATGGAGAGTGGGGTCTCACTATATTGCCCAGACTGGTCTTGAACTCCTGGGCTCAAGCTATCCTCCCACCTCTGCTTCCCTAAGGGTTGGGATTACAGGCGTGAGCCGCCGCACCCAGCCCCAGCGCTTACATTCACGCGTTTGAGGCAGGCAGGAGTGGTGGGGGCCTAGTGGTCTCCATCCTGGAGACTCGGACCTGACTCCCACAGGAATGCCCACCACCCTGGCCAGGGTGAGCCTCTCCTCCCTCCTGGCACCCCCCAATCATCCCGTATCTTCCCTGCATTACCGTGCTGCCTTTTTTTTTTTTTGAGACAGGGTCTCATTTTGTCACCCGGGCTGGAATGCAGCAGTGAGATCTTGAGTCTCACTGGAGCCTCAGCCTCCTGGGCTCAAGCGATCCTCCCACCTCAGGCTCCTGAGCAACTGGGAGTACAGGCGCCCACCACCACACCTGGCTAACCTTTTTGTGTATATATATATTTCTGGAGACAGCGTTTTGCTCTTGTTGCCCAGCCTGGAGTGCAGTGGCGCAATCTCAGCTCAACGCAACCTCCACCTCCCAGGTTCAAGTGTCTCTCCTGCCTCAGCCTCCCGAGTAGCTGGGATTACAGGCATGCGTCACCATGCCCTGCTAATTTTGTATTTTTAGTAGAGACAGGGTTTCTCCATGTTGGTCAGGCTGGTTTCGAACTCCCGACCTCAGGTGATCTGCCCGCCTTGGCCTCCCAAAGTGCTGGGATCACAGGTGTGAGCCACCACACCTGGCCTTTTTTTTTTTTTTTGAGATGGCATCTCACTCTGTTCCCCAGGCTGGAGTGCAGTGGCATGATTTCAGCTCACTGCAATCTCCACCTCCTGGGTTCAAGCAATTCTTCTGCCTCAGCCCCACTACTAGCTGGTATTACAGGCACACACCACCACGCCCAGCTAATTTTTGTATTTTTAGTAGAGTCGGGGTTTCACCATGTTGGCCAGGCTGGTCTCGAATGCCTGACCTCAGGTGATCCGCCCTCCTGGGCCTCCCAAAGTGCTGGGATTACAGGTGTGAGCCACTGCACCCGGCTTTTGTATTTTTTTAGTAGATGGGTTTCACCATGTTGGTCAAGCTGGTCTCAAACTCCTGGCCTCAGGTGATCCGCCCGCCCCGGCCTCCCACAGTGCTGGGATCACAGGCGTGGGCCCCGCGCTGCCACCTTGACAACTTTCTGCACTGAGGGGCGCGAACGGCCCCTCTCTCCGGCCCTCATGGGTGGGCCGGCGGATGGAAGAGGTGGTATGATGGCCTCTGGATTAAGGCCCATGGTGAGGTGCCCGGACTCTGCCCAGCACAGCCAAGGAAGGCACAGCCAGGCCATGAGCGGGAAAGCAGACCCCACTCACCACAGCCAGGTGCCCGTTCTTGGCCTTGGTGATGAGCAGCTCCGAGCCGGGGGTGAAGTCGATGGTACCATCCCTGCCGGGGCCCCCTGCAAACGTGATGCTGGAGGAACGGGGTGGGTGAGGGTTTTTCCATGGAGACAGACCCCCAACTCTAAGGTGGGCCCCCGCTCTGTTCCTGGATGCCCACACAGCCCCCTTACCACCCCCTACCCTGTCCCCAGGTGCCCACACAACCCCCTCTCCACCCCCCACCCTGTCCCCGGGTGCCCACACAGCCCCCTCACCACTCCCGGCCCGCATCTCACCTGCCCTGGTTGATGTTGACGTTGTTCACGCGGTCGGCACTGATGGCTGTCTTGGTCAGCGTCTCAATCACATGGTCACTCTGCAGCACCACATCTCCCTGGGGGGCCAGGAAGGAGGGATCAGGCCCTGGCCAGAACTTGAGGACCCTCTGCCTCACCTCCCCATCCACTCCTCACTCCCTATCCACCCCCTGCCCCCATCTACCCCCCAACTCCTCCCCATCCAGCACCCCATTCACCCCCAATCCCCCCTACCCCCTCATCCCATCCATCCCCCCACCTCCCCATCCACCCCCACACCCCCTTCCCCCCCACCTCCTCATCCACCCCCACCTCCCCATCCCCCCCATTACTCCCCAATCCACCTCCCCATCCATGAAAGGGCACCTTTTGCTTATTGTCTTCACGCTGTACATGAAGCACAAACAGACTGTCGCTCAGGCTGCTCACAGAGATTCCTGAAGGGAGAGGGCAAAGGTCAGAGATCAAGTGTCAAAGCAGGGGCCCTCCCCCTGCAGCCCTGGACCCTGCCTGACCGGTCAGGTTGGCGTAATCAATCCTCTGCTTAACTTTGGCGTCCTCCACGATGACCACAGCGTTGGGCGTAAGCAGCAGCTGCCGGGAGCGAGGCTTGTAGCCCTTGCGGTCATATTTCACGACAGGCACAGCATACTGGGGACAGAGGCCAGGCTGAAGGGGCTTGGGGAAAAGCTCTGAAGGCTCCGCCTGTACCCTGACCTGCCTCCAGCTCCTGGGCAGCAGAACCGCGCTGCTGGACTCAGGGCTGCAGGCAGGCTCTTACCTGAATGGGCTCAGATGGACTCAGGGTTGAGGGCAGGGTCTTACCTGAATGGGCTCAGAGCCCAGGGCCTGAAGCACTCGGGAGCTGATCTCGTCTGCACCTGCAACCCAGATGGCAGGGAGGGAGGTCAGAGGAGGCAACAGGGGACCAGGACGACGACGAAAGGTCTGAGTGCTGGAAAGTCAAGGGCTCACCAAGCCGAGTGCTAATGAAGAGTCTGGGCACACTCTGAGGGTAATTATCCTTCTTGCCCTTGAAGATCTCACTAGCCACGGCCTTCTGCTGCAGCTAAGGAGACAAGGGGGGTGAGGAGAGTGTCATGGTGGGGGGTACCATCTTGGGGGGCAGAGCCAGCCTTAGGACCTGAGACAGCCTCCCTCACCTGCTTGCTGGTCCCTCTCTTGCTCAGCACCAGGAGGTTGAGCCCTGCCCCCCACACTCCCATCAACCCCCCACTTCCTGACCCTCTGCCGCCACCAAACACTCCCCAGCGGTGTCATGAAGGCACTGCCGGGTTTTGAAACTAGCCTTTGCAATGTTTCCCCACCCCATCAGGCCCTGGTGGCCCTGAGACTCAGCTCCAGCTTGGGGTCTTCTAAGTAGCAGATCACTAATACTCAAGGTTACTAGAGGTTATCTATGCTGGGTGGGTGTTTTAGAATCATCCAGTACTGAGTTGGCAAAAACACGGCACATCAACCAATGCCTGTAATGAGGGCAAATATCACCAATCCATCCAAGTGAAGACGCAGACTTTTCAACACAGGGTTCTGAGCAGTCTCTACCAATCAAGGGCAGTTGGCCCACAAGGTGAACCCTATTGGCCACCCCAAATGTACCCAGTGTCCACTTCCCAATAAGGCACCAGCAGGGCCTGGCATCCAACTGAGGTCGCCAGTAGACCGAGGTAAATACAGTAGACCCAAGAAACTACAGCAGACAGGGTAAACACAGCAGACAGGGGTAAATGGAAAGACAGGGGGTAAATGATGGAAAGAAGATTGAAAATAAGGACAAAGGAATGGACAGGGGAATGGGGAATGGAAGGAATGGAATGGAATGGTGGACAAATAATGGAATGGAGGAATGGAATGGAAAAACAGACGGAATGGATGGATCTGAGGAATGGAATGAATGGATCTGGGGGAATGGAAAGACGGGGGGTGGAATGGATCTGGGAACAATGATAGAAGGCAACACGATACACGAGGTAAACAATTACAGACAAGGTAAATAATGTAGACTCCAGGGCAAATAATGGTAGGCAGGATAAATACGGTAGATCAGACTAAATACGACAGACGCGATAAATACGGTAGGCCGAGATAATACGGTAGGCAGAGTAAATACGATAAGCCGAGATAAATAAGGAAGGCAGGTAACACGGGTAGGACCGTAATTACGACAGGACGCAGGAGTAGACCAGGGTAACTACGGTAGACTGGGGTAAATAGAATAGACCGGGGTAAATACAGTAGGCGGGATAAATACGGTAGACCAGGGTAAATGCCCCTCTAGGCCGACACTCTTTCAGGAATGCCTGCGGTTCCCTGACTCCACTTCCTCATCCTCACCCAGCACCACTCTGCGTACCTGCTGCTTCCACTCAGGGCTGATACTCCGGCAGTATTTCCACACCATGTTCTTTATGCACAGCTCCCGCAGAAGCTCTGAGGCCTGAAGGGAAGAGTGAGGTCAGAGCTCCTGGACACCCTGGGCCCTTCCCTCTGAAGACATCGAACATATGTTACTGCAGCCTTTGGATAAGCAAAGCCCCCTCCATCTGGACGACACTTCCACTCCTGAGTCAAGAGACCTTACTCAGCATGGCGCGGTGGCTCACGCCTGTAATCCCAGCACTTCGGGAGGCTGAGGTGGGTGGATCACCCGAGGTCAGGAGTTCAAGACCAACCAGGCCAACATGGTGAAACCTTGTCTCTACTAAAAATAAAAAAATTAGCTGGGCGTAGTGGCAGGTGCCTGTAATCCCAGCTACTCGGGAGGCTGAGGTAGGAGAATCGCTTGAACCCGGGAGGCAAGAGGTTGCAGTGAGCCAAGATCGCACCACTCCCTGGGCGACAGTGTGAGACTCCATCTCAAAAAAAAAAAAGAGAAACCTTACTTTTCACTGCCCAGCTCTGGTCTGGGCCTTCCATAAGCCCCTCCCTGACTGATCCTTTGGCCCCAAGAAATCAGACCCTTCTGCTGTGTACTTTGATGGTCCCTAACTTGGCAGGGGGTGCCCACAGACCTCACGCAGGGCAGGTGGGGCTGTGGGCCAGGAGGTGTCCAGAACATTCCGGGGCAGCTGCCGCCGCAGGTTCAGCAAAAAAGAGGTGCGCACGTGGTCCAGGAAGAAGGCGTTCTCGGGGCAACGGGGGGCGTGGCGCAGGATGAAGCCTCGGATGAGCCTGGGGTCGGGGGCCAGACAGGGTTGAGAGCGAGGAGGCTGGTGATGAACCCCCCACATGCCCTGCTCTGCAGCCCCCACAAGGCACCCTGGTGCTCACCGCCGGATGGTCTGCGCTGCCCACTTCCTCTTGGTTGCCTTCCTCCGGCCCAGCGTTCCACGCCACCACGACTGGATGCAGATGGCTGTCGTGGAGACCACAGATGGCTGACCTCTATCTTCTTACCATGGTGGCCCCCCCTGGCCCCAGACCCTGCCCCTCCTGAAAACCCATGGGCCCACGAACCTGATCGCTTCACCCGAAGGAATTTCTGCCGCCAGTGAAAGCCCCTCCAGGCAGCTTGGATCTTTGTGGCTGCAGTTGGGAAAGAAAGGCAATTGGCCAGAGCGCGGGGAGCCAGCTGGGAGCCTGGTGCCGTCTGCCCTCCATGAGTGGCATGAATGGGACAGTGGCCGAAGGAGCCAGCGAGCAGGAGAGTAGTGAAGAAGAATGAATGTGGGGACTGCCCGGAGAAGGGGGGGCAGTGGGTGCGATGGCAGGCGTGAGGCTGGAGCTGGTAGGGAGGGGGTTCCAAGTCAACTAGTGGACTCCCCGGAGAAGGACTCCCTGGAGCTGGGTGTGGGGCTGGAGCTGGTAGGGAGGGGTGGATTCCCCGGAGAAGAAGCCCAAGGGAGTGACTTCCCTGCTTCCGGGAACAGACCCCGTGCGGCAGGAAAGGTGGCCTTCTCTCTCACCTAGGCTCTGCCGCCGGACCTCCAGGGCATCCTCTGTGGCAAACAGGGTCTTGGGGAAGCGGATGAAGATCTTGGTCCTGGGAAAGCAGCAGTGATCAGCCTGGGGTTGCCACCCCTATTCCCCGCAGGCACCTGGCATGGGCACTACTCACCTGCCCATCTTGTACTCTTCTGGCTTGTAGCCCAGGTGTCGGACCAGCACAGCCACCCCATCCTGCGGCCGTCCTGCCCACGTGGGCCACGTCTCTGGGCACAGTGACTTGTACCTGGGGATAGGAGGGGCAGGAATGCACGCGGTCCCCACCCACCCCAGTTAGCAGCCTGCTCTGGGCACCCACTGGGTGCTCCCATTGACTCGTTCACAGCTCGCAGGAGGCTCACTCGGTCACTGCCCCCATTTTAAAGATGAGGAAACCGTTCTTATCTACCTAAGGCCAAGTAACTAGGAAGTGGTAGAGATGAAATTCACACCGTTTGACCCCCCAGACCCCCGACTCAGAAGAACCACAAAGCCGCTCCACCCTTTCTGAGCCGCTTGGAAGCTGCCCTACAAGGCTTGCTACCGCCTGCCTCTGATGCCTGGCACGTGGACCTAGGCATCCTGTGCCCCTGAGCAGCCGCTCCCGGAGGGCACGGCCAGGGGAGCCGGTCGTTCTTTCCACCCAGCTTGATGTCAGGTCTGCAGCACCGAAGGTTCCTAGCACGAGGCCCCCAGCAGCCCAGGACCTCCGCGTCCACATTTCTAAAATGGGGCCGAGAACCCCTGTCTGCCCTCATGGGACCTAGGGGCTCCTACCCTCCCGCTCCCCTTCCCCGGCACCAAGCCGGACCTGCCCCTACCTTTGCAGGAAAGCTTCGTATTTGCGGCGATAGGCAAAGCCGGCTCTGCGCACGCGCAGGTTCTCCATCAGCCCCAGGTACTTCACCTGGTGCCGGATCAGCACCTCATCAAAGCGGCCTGGGGGAGGGGGAGAGCCAAGGTCAGCGGGCTGGCGCTGACAGTCTGTCACTTGCAGGGGAGGCCCGGCCCCTAAGTCCCCCGTGGGAGGGACCTACCAGGCTGTTTGGCATCATTAGGCTTGATGCAGCGGACGTAGGCGGGCTCCTTGGACTGCAGGATCTCCACCAGCTGCAGGAGGCTCATCTTGAACTGGGTGGCGACCTGGCGAGCCGAGAGGCGTGGAAGGTTGGCCGGAGCTAGGCTAAAGCTGCTGACCCCAGCAGCGAGTACCCCACTCCCCCGGCTAGTGACGCAAGCAACAGCCCCTGATTCGGCCTGGCCCTTATTCCTCCCACCGCACGTTCCTCACCGCAGAGGAGGGGGCCAGACTCCACCCTTACCCTCCGGCTGGGCGAGGGACCGCAGTCTCCGAGCCTCACTCCAGTCTGAAACTCCTGCTCAGGTCTCCCAGCAACCTCAATGCTACACCTCCCATTAGTGACCCTTCTTTTTCTTTCTAGAACTTCAGGGCTGCGTTCCTGAACAGCGTGTCCCATGCTACACATTCAGCTATTATCTGGGTACGCTGCTCTGCAGGATCTGGAAGGATCTCAGGCCTGGCGGAGGAACACACTCCTTAGCAAAGACTCACAATTCCGTGTGGTCCGAGAGTAGCAGGTGTGTGCCTGGGGGTTCTGAGAGCCCCACAAAGGGACAGCTCATCCAGTCTGAGGGGTAGGGAGCACCAGGAGGCGTCTTCTAGAAATGACGCTTGGCTGAGCTTTAAAGGGTAAGGAGGGGCGGGTGCAGTGGCTCACGCCTGCAGCAGTGGCTACCGGGAAAGACTGAGGGGAAGCTGCTAAGTACTCCGGCAAGATCCACTGGCTGGAGGAGGGGGACAAGGAGAAAAAAGAACTAAGGGGCCGGGTGCGGTGGCTCACACCTGTAATCCCAGCACTTTGGGAGGCCGAAGCGGGCGGATCACCTGAGGTCGTGAGTTCAAGATCGCCTGGCCAACACGGTGAAACCCCCGCTCTACAAAAGTTAGCTGGGCATGATGGCAGGTGTCTGTAATCCCAGCTACTCGGGAGGCTGAGGCAAGATAATTAAGTGAACCTCCCACTTGAGCCTGGGAAGCGGAGCTTGCAGTGAGCCCAGATTGCGACCACTGCACTCCAGCCTAGGCGACAGAGCGAGACTCCATCTCAAAACAAAAAAAGAACCAGGGATGACACCCAAGTTTCTGGCCTGGGAGACTGGGCTAGTGATCCCTGTCCTGAGTTAGGGAGAGAAGGAGAAAGCCTGGAGGGGGAGACCAAGGGCCCGTTTGTTACAGACCAGTGGGGTCTAGGGTGCCCGGGGCCATCTAGGGGAAGAGGATGAGATAGAGTCTGTGGCTTGTGGGAGAGGTCTAGGCGGGAGGGTGCGCAGGCATCCACAGCACGGAGACGCTAGGGCCAGGAGGATGTGGGCGCTTAGGGAGAGGGTGGGGCAGACAGCAGCAGCGGGCAGGGGCCCAGGGAGCCAGACCCTGGGCAGCACAACGCCGGCATGCCCTCCCTGCTAGGCAGTCTGGCTTCCACCTCCCTATGGACCCACTGACCTCACTCCTCTGGGGCTCCCTCTTCTTGCCAAGCCCAACAGCCGTACCTCTGCCCCCAGCTCGCTGGAGCTCTCCCTGCACCTGGCACCCTGGCCATGCCTGCCTTTCCCGGTCCTTCTCCTTGATGCCATGGCTTTCCCGCTCACCTCCTGGCCTTTTTAGACTCTGTGTCTGGATTGGACCCTGACTATAGGTTCATCTGACATTCCCAAGTCATCTCCAATGCCTCCTCCTCCAGGGAGCCTCCCCAACCCCTCACCCCTTCCACCCTGTCAGGCCGTTTGCTGTTCCCTCTTCTAAGTTTGCAAAGCACCCTGTGCACGTTGCTGCAGGCACACCCACTCATTCTGGTACCTCAGTGCCTGGCAGCGTCTGCTATAAATGTCTGCTGAGTGGGTGGACACATGACAGCAGCCACAGAGGCAGCTGTCAACACAGGGACACCCACAGAGACAGATGTACACACGGATTCCCCTACAGACACAGCCCACACTTAAGACACACGGCTCCACTCTAGACACAGCACACACACACACACACAAGTAGGCAAACAGGGATGGGCGCGGTGGCTTACACCGGTAATCCTAACACTTTGGGAGGCCGAGGCAGGTGGATCACCTGAGGTCAGGAGTTGGAGACCAGCCTGGCCAACATGGTGAAACCCCATCTCTGCTAAAAATACAAAAAATTAGCCGGGTGTGGTGGCAGGCACCTGTAATGCCAGCTACTTAGGAGGATGAGGCAGGAGAATCGCTTGAACCCGGTAGGTGGAGATTGTAGTGAGCCAAGATTGCGCCACTGCACTCCAGCAAGGCTCTGTCTCAAAAAAAAAACAAAAGTAGGCAAAGAGGCACCTAAGGCAGCCCCCTACAGACACCTGCATATGTGCACACAGGCTCCAACACGCGTTCACACACAAGCTGCCAGCTCCCAGGCTCATGCAGGCCCTCATGCATGTTGGGGTGCACACACCCCTGTGCCCGGTCCCGCCACCTCCTCACCGTCTCTGGCCGCTTCTTGTCACTGAGCTCGCTCCGGTCGAAGCACTGGCTCATAATGGGATTCTTTGAGCTACACATGGTCTGTGTGGGCAGAGCCGGGGTCAGGGAGGGGCACAGGGACAGGCAGGACAGGCTCCTGGACACAGGTGCAGAGCTGTGGGCTACCACCACCCCCACCCCAGCCTCCCGGGTCCTCCTCACCTCCTTAAGGTTCCGGAAGAGAAGGTCATTGTTTTTGTCCAGAAACCCTGGGAGGGGAGAGCAGGTGTGAGGTGAGAGACAGCCTCCCTGCAGGCCCCGGTGGGGACACAGCCCCAGGACCCTCACCTGTCACGCTGTAAGTCACCTCCCCAGCGTAGTGCAGAAGGCGGAATTCCCCTCGGCCCAGAGATTTCCGGGTCCGCTGGTCAGCCAGCTTGTGCCTGGGGGTGATGGGGTGGAAGCTGCAGATGGCCGGCCGGAACCAAACCCTCTGCCTGCTGAAGGGGCTTCAGGAACAGGAACCAGCCACGTAAAGAGCAGGCGCACCCCAGGCCGGGCACGGTGGCTCACGGCTGTAACCCCAGCAGTTTGGGAGGCCGAGGCAGGCGGATCACAAGGTCAGTAGTTCGAGACCAGCCTGGCCAATATGGTGAAACCCCGTCTCTACTAAAAACACAAAAATTAGCCAGGCATGGTGGTGGGCACCTGTAGTCCCAGCTACTTAGGAGGCTGAGGAAGGAGAATCGCTTGAACCTGGGAGGTGGAGGTTGCAGTGAGCCAAGACTGAGCCACTATACTCCAGCCTGGGTGACAGACCAAGATTCCGTCTCAAAAAAAAAAGGGCAGGCACACCCCAGGGCTGGGTCACTGAGGCAGGCCAGGCAGAGCCAATGGCCTCCCTGCTCAGAGCAGACCACAGAGGCTCAGAGAGGTAGATGGCCCTGGTCAGGGCCACACAGTGCCAGGACTGGGAACTTCGCCATCTGATGGCCAGGGCACGCTGCAGGGAGGGCAACTCGAGTTGCTTCCGGCTGCTGCGGGCTCTGCTCAGAAGGCGGTGGTGAGCTGCCCACTACTTCTCAGAACAGAATCTGCTGCCCCAAGAGAGCACTAAAGTCTTAGGCATGTTTATACCCTTTGGCCCACTTGCTACTTTTAAGAACTATTTCAAGCAGCTAACCAGAGATACAAAGATGGAAGGCACGAGATGTTTGGGGCAGCCTTGTGATTCCAGCAGAAACCCGGTGGCTGGCCAGGGGCCCCGAAGAGCTGGCTGAGAGAGGGGAGTATCTGTGGGTCAGAGCCACTCCAGGAAGAGTTTTGAGGAAAATTTTCTGTTTGATGATACAGGAAAATGTGCAGGATATAGCATTACCCTGAGCCTTATACACAAGAAGTTCTTGTCTATGAAAAAAATGCATAGAAAAAGGCAGGAGGGAAATGCCTCACACGGTTATCAGCCGTGGCCTTTGGGCAACAGAATCACAGGTGGCTTTTGCGTACAGTCCAACTTTGCGCTAATGAGCAATATTATTTTTATAATCAGAAACAAGTTTTTAGTATTTATTATTTAACGAATCAGGCAGCCCCTAAACCAGAATAGATTCAGAGAGACTCCCAGAAACAAGTTTTTTTTTTTATTTGAGATGGAGTCTGGCTCTGTCATCCAGGCTGGAGTGCAGTGGCGTGATCTCAGCTGACTGCAACCTCCGCCTCCAGGGTGATTTCCCTGGCTCCCGCGTAGCTGGAATTACAGGTGCCCACTACCAGGCCTGGCTAATTTTTGTAGTTTTAATAGAGACGGGGTTTCGCCATGTTGGCCAGGCTGGTCTTGAACTCCTGGCCTCAGGTGATCCGCCTGCCTCGGCCTCCCACAGTGCTGGGATGACAGGCGTGAGCCACTGTGCCCATCCAGAGACAAATTTTCAATATCTTTTTTTTTTTTTTTTTTTTGTTGAGACGGAGTCGCTCTGTCGCCCGGGCTGGAGTGCAGTGGCTGGATCTCAGCTCACTGCAAGCTCCGCCTCCCGCATTCACGCCATTCTCCTGCCTCAGCCTCCCGAGGAGCTGGGACTACAGGCGCCGCCACCTCGCCCGGCTAGTTTTTTGGTTTTTTTTTAGTAGAGACGGGGTTTCACCGTGTTAGCCAGGATGGTCTCGATCTCCTGACTTTGTGATCTGCCCGTCTCGGCCTCCCAAAGTGCTGGGATTACAGGCATGAGCCACCGCGCCCGGCCTCAGTATCTTATTATGCAAAAAATACTCATGGATTTGGCATTCAGCAGCCCTGGGACTGACCCCAGCTCGGCAACCTAGATGAGAGGTAACTTCGGGGAAGTGCCTCTGCCTCTTGGAGTCTCAGTGAGAAAACACCAAGAACCCCTCCAGGAGCGGCTGCAGGAGAAGCTACGACGTGCACAGCACGCGTGAGACCGCGCTGGACAGAGGCACTTACTCCTGTTCCCACCTCGCCCCACCTCAGGGGATTCCTTCAATAAAAAGCAGTTTCCAAATAAGGAAAAATCTCAGCAAGGTTCTTTTATTTATTTATTTTTTGAGACAGAGTCACGTACTTTGGCCCAGGCTGGAGTGCAGTGGCGCGATCTCGGCTCACTGCAAGCTCCGCCTCCCGGGCTCAGACCATTCTCCTGCCTCAGCCTCCCGAGTAGCTGGGACTACAAGTGCCCGCCACCTCGCCCGGCTAGTTTTTTGTATTTTTTTTAGTAGAGACGGGGGTTTCACCATGTTAGCCAGGATGGTCTCGATCTCCTGACCTCATGATTTGCTTGCCTCGGCCTCCTAAAGTGCTGGAATTACAGGCATGAGCCACTGAGCCTGGCCTAGCAAGTTTCATTCTCAAAAAAGAACAGGGAGGAAGCCAGGCTACTAGCATCTTTCTTTTTTTTTTTTGGGTCGAAGTCTCGCTCTTGTCACCCAGGCTGGAGTGCAATGGTGAGATCTCAACTCACTGCACCCTCCACCTCCTGGGTTCAAGCAATTCTCCTGCCTCAGCCTCCCAAGTAGCTGGGATTACAGGTGCCTGCCACCACGCCCAGCTAACTTTTGTATTTTTAGTAGAGACGGGGTTTCACCATGTTGGCCAGGCTGATCTTGAACTCTTGACCTCAAATGATCCACCCACCTTGGCCTCCCCAAAGTGCTGGGATTATAGGTGTGAGTTACCACGCCCAGCTGTTTTTTTTACTTTTTGAGATAGGCTCTTGCTCTGTAGCCCAGGCTGGAGTGCAGTGGGTTGATCCTAGCTCACTGTAGCCTCAAAACTGCAGGGCTAGTGATGCTCTCGCCCCAGCCTTCTGCACAGATGGAACTCCAGGCATGTGTCAGCGTGCCTGGCTAAGCTTCTTAGTTTCTGGACACACATGAGGGGTCCTTAACTCAGCACTTGGTCACCTCCTTGTGGCTGGTGTTTTGGGATCAGGGAGGGACTCCCGCACTCTGCAGGCTCTGCCACAAGTGAGTCGCCCCCAGCAGCCCCGCGGCCCCACTCACGTCAGGAAGTGTGGATGGTGCTTGACCGTGTCCTCCAGTTTCTCTAGGAAGGTCAGGTCCGTGGCCTCCCCGGGGCGCAGACACTCCTCATCCTGGGGGGTGTGGCACAGGGGGAGGGACATATGGGGGAGGGGCCAGAGAGCACAGAGGATTGGGGTCACCATGCTGGGAGGCACAGACACAGGGGAGGGGGCAGATCACTGGGAGCCTCCATAGAGCTTCCGACCGGGGCGGCGCCTCCCTCCATCCGCCATTCACAGCCCTGCCCTGTCTCTACTCAGCCCCAGACTCTGGCCCTCTGTGGACCAGCCTGGAGAGAACGGAGAACGGGGACATCCTCCCACCCAGCCTCCAGCACGAGGCCTTGGAGGCACAGAGGACTCACCAAAATCGAGATGATGCCCTTAAACTTCTCCTCCACCAGATCACAGATGATCTTGTTGTTGAAATACTGGACAGGCTCCCACTGAGGGGCAGAAGGGAAGGAAGGCATCACCGTGGGGTCCTGGCACCCTCTCCCAGGGGCCCCGATGCCCAGGCTCCCCATGGCCCAGAGAGTGCCCTCAGGCTTGCACACACCGCGATGCCCTCTGCCTCGTACTCCTCCTGCTCCGACTTGAGCGTGAGCTCGATGAAGAGCTGCTGCAGCTTCTCGTTGCAGTAATTGATGCAGAACTGCTCGAAGCTGTAAGGAAGGAGAAGCGTCCACAGCGGCTCAGTGGGGACACAGGACCAGCAGAGGGGAAAGGCTGGACAAGGCCCCTGAGCATAGCAGGTGAGACACAGAGCCAGTCCCTGGCTGGCTGGGGAGTCACGGGGCAGGAATGAAAGGCTGGGGGACAGAAGAGAGGAAGCAGGACAGGAACCTGGGAGGAGACGGGGGAAACGTGGCACTGACCTGTTATGCTGAAACACTTCGAAGCCATAAATATCCAGGAGCCCGAGAACCGTGGTGCTCCGCCAGCTGGGGCTCTCCGCATCCTAGGGCAGTCATTCAACCGAAGGCGTGGGCCCCTGCGTGTGCCAGCCCTACCCCGCAGCCCCCCGCCCCACTGATGGCCCTCCCTCCTGCCTCGGGAGCAGCGTGGAGTGAGCCCTCACCTTGGAGGCCAGCGACCTGTTGATCTTCCCCACGAGCCAGGTAAAAGTGCGGCTGTACACAGCCTTGGCGAGAGCGTCTCGCGCATAGGCGGCCTGCTCCAGGTTCAGCGGGCTCAGGAGCTGTGGGCGCAGCGTGAGGCAAGGAGATGAATGCCACACAGCTCTTGCATCCCACCTGCCCCCAGGCTCAGGCAGACCAGGAAGCCGTCACCACTCTGCACGCCCAGCTCCAGCGAGCCTGCAGTGTGGGGAGGGGTGCTGGTAGTGGGACCTCAGGGAGGACAGGTGGCCGCCCCAGTGGGAAGGTGGTAGAGGGACAGGTCTGAGTAGCTGGGATGACAGGTGCCCACCACCACACCCGGCTAATTTTTGCATTTTAGTAGAGATGGGGTTTCACCATGTTGGCCAGGATGGTCTCGAACTCCTGACCTCAGGTGACCCGCCCACCTCAGCCTCCCCAAGTGCTGGGGTTACAAGCATGAGCCACTGTGCCTGGCTCTCTACTTCCCTGAGCAGCCTTCCTTCCATCCCTCCAGCACTGCTGAGGGGACCAGGCAAAGGGGAGTGATGGGAGTAGGGGCTGCTTTGGAACACATGCCCCTCCACACCTGAGGGCAAGGGCCCGGCCTCACCTCCTCCCCCTTGGCGATGATCTTCCTGTGTGTCAGGGCTTCTCGCAGCGTCGAGCCTTCCACGCTGAGGAGCTGCCAAGGGCAGGCAAGGATGTGGTGAGGGCGCACCCCCAGCCCCCACCCCCGCTGTCCTTCCCTTACCCTCTGCCCGCCCCCGCTCACCCTGGTCAGATACTTCAGTTGGTTCTCGGTGGTGACCTGGGCGTTGCTCTCCTCGTCGGCAGCAAAGTGGATGTTACCCAAATGCAGGACGCTGGCCACGATGCTCAGCAGGTCCTGGGGAGCAGGCCGGGGGCAGGAGTGGGTGAGAGGGGCCAGAGAGCCCCAAGAGGGCAAGTAGCGGATGGCCATGCAGGGGTGGGTGGTGAAGTGTCTGAGAGGAGAAGGGGCTGGAAGTGGGAATGGGTGTTAAAGGTGGAAGGTGATTCTGGGGGTGGGCCAGGCACAGTGGCTCACGCCTGTAATCCCAGCGCTTTGGGAGGCCGAGGCAGGCAGATCATCTGAGGTCAGGAGTTCAAGACCAGCCTGGCCAACATGGCGAAGCCCCATCTTTGCTAAAGATACAAAAATTAGCTAGGTGTGGTGGCAGGTGTCTGTAATCCCAGCTACTCAGGAGGTTGAGGCACGAGAATCACTTGAACCTGGGAGGCAGGTGTTGCAGTGAGGTCAGATCGCGCCATTGCACTCCAGCCTAGGCAAAAGAGCGAGACTCCATCTCAAAAAAAAAAAAAAAAAGGAGCCGGGCGTGTTGGTTCATGCCTGTGATCCCAGCATTTTCAGAGACTGAGGCAGGTGGATCACCTGAGGTTGGGAGTTCGAGACCAGCCTGACCAACATGGAGAAACCCCGTCTCTACTAAAAATACAAAAAATTAGCCAGGCGTGGTGGCCACCTGTAATCCCAGCTACTTGGGAGGCTGAGTCAGGAGAATCGATTGAACCCGGGAAGCGGAGGTTGCAGTGAGCCGAAATTGCACCACTGTACTCCAGTCTGGGTAACAAGAATAAAACTCTATCTCAAAAACAAAACAAAACAAAACAAAACAAAACAAAACAAAACCAACAACAAAAGAAGGAAGTTTTGGGGGTGTGAGAGGAGGAAAGGGAGGGTCCCGGAAAAGGCCTCACCTCCACTTCATCCTCAGTGAAATCGATGACCGTCAGAGCCTTCCTGACCACCTTCCAGTCACTCTTGTCGTTGATGGAGGAGACTTTGGCACACTGGCCCTAGAGGAAGGGCACAGCTGGGTTAGAGCCCTGGCCACGGATCCCTGGGTGGCACCTGCCCTGCCTGCCAGCCACTCACCTTCACCAGGTACAGGTAGCTCTGGGGGTTCCGTTCCAAGCCCAGCCTGCGAAGAGTCTCCTCCTCACCCCCCTCCAGCAGCTGGTAGAAGACGTGGAAGTTCCGCTCCCCGTGATTCTGGTGCACCACTCGTGACTTTTCCAGGAGGTAACTGAGGATATGGCCACCCACGGGGGCACCCTGTGGGCAGGGCAGGGCATAGGCCTGGTCGGGGGAGTGGGAACAGAGCCATCTGCCCGTCTTCTCCCCTGACTCCTGGTCTTGGGCAGCCAGACCTGGGCGCCAATTCCAGTCCTGCCACTAGCTGTGTGGGCTCAGGCACGCCACCCACGCTGGACTCAGTTACTTCATCTAGGAAATGGGGAGATTCAACTCCATCCACCTGGCGGCTCCACCTGGATGCCTGACAAGCATCGCAAATTCAGCAGGCCTGAAACGGAACACCGGACCTTCCCCCTCTTCAAACGAGCTCCTTCCTGCTAGTGTCCGCCCATCGTGGTCAGTGGTGAGTACATCCTTCTCGTTCAAGCCAAGGCCCTGGCAGTCCTCCTGCAAGCCTGTTTTTCTTCCATACCCTACATCCAATCAGGCAGCCGATCCTGCTGCCTTAACTTTTAAAACATCCAGAATCCAATCACTGCACCACACTGGTCTGAGCCACCGTCACCTGTCACCTACACGATGACATCAGCCTCCTAACCGGTTTCTCTGCTTAGCCTGGTTCCCCCACCATCTATTCATCTACTCCCAATCTCCCAGTGAAGCAGCCAAAGTCTTTTTTTTATTTTTGGAGACAGGGTCTTGCTCTTTCACCCAGGCTGGAGTTTTTCACTATAGCCTCAACCTCCCAGGGCTAGGCTGGAGTGCAGTGGTGAGATCTCAGCTCACTATAACCTCCGACTCCCAGGTTCAAGTGTTTCTCCTGCCTCAGCCTCCTGAGTAGCTGGGACAACAGGTGCCTGCCACCACGCCTGGCTAATTTTTGTATTTTCAGTAGAGACGGGGTTTCACCATGTTGGCCAGGCTGGTCTTGAACTCCCAACCTCACGTGATCCACCTGCCGCAGCCTCCCAACGTGCTAAGATTACAGGCGTGAGCCACCTCACCCAGCCCAATGACTCCCCTTCTACTCAGAGTTTTAAAAAAAAGCCAGGCGCGGTGGCTCACAACTGTAATCCCAGCACTTTGGGAGGCCGAGACAGGTGGATCACGAGGTCAGGAGATCGAGACCATCCTGGCTAACATGGTGAAACCCTGTGTCTGCTAAAAATACAAAAAATTAGCCAGGCGTGGTGGCGGGCGCCTGTAGTCCCAGCTACTCGGGAGGCTGAGGCAGGAGAATGGCGTGAATCTGGGAGGCAGAGCTTGCAGTGAGCTGAGATCCTGCCACTGCACTCCAGCCTGGGCGACAGAGCGAGATTCCATCTCAAACAAAACAAAACAAAACAAAACAAAGGTTCTTGCAATGACCCAAAAGGGCCTGCACCATGTGGCCTCTCTCTGTTCTCACGCCCCTGCTCTCTTCTCTGGCCACTGTGGCCTCCGTGCTGTTCTGGAACACTTCCAGGACCCTCGTATCTCAGGGCTTTTGTCCTGGCCCTTCCCGCTGCTTGGACAGGCACCTGCACAGCCTGCTTCTTCGTCTCCATCAAGCCATTATTTTTTATTTTTTCTAGAGACAGGGTCTCACTCCATCGCCCAGGCTGGAGTACAGTGGTGTGATCACAGCGTAGGGTAACCCCGGACTCCTGGCCTCAAGCGATCCTCCTGCTTCAGCCTCCAGAGTAGCTGGGACAACGGACATGTGCCACCCCACCCAGCTGTCACTTTAAAATGCCACTGTCTCAGTGGGGCCTACCCTAATACGACCACACCTGCCCCCCACTCCTTACTGCATTGTATTTTCTGCCACAGCCTCAATTTCCCTGTTTATTGTTTATCACCCTGCAAGGCAGGAGTTTTGTTTGCTTTGTTTTACTGCTGGAATTCCAGCACCTGGAATAGTCCCTGGTACCTAGTAGGTGCTTAACCTACTGAATGGGAATCCTCTCGACACACACATCCATGGTACCTTGAAGTCAAACTGCACATCCATGTACTTCCCGAACCTGCTGGAGTTATCGTTTCGGAGGGTCTTGGCATTTCCAAAGGCCTAGGAGTGGACGGGGGTCTGAGGGACACCTGGCACTCTCCTCCTGCCCTCCCCACCCCACCCTGTAGCTACTGCTGCCCCTCCCCTCCCACACTGGGCTTCTCTCCCTGTTCCTCACCTCCAACACTGGCCTCCTCTCTGGGCCCCTCCCCTCCTGCACTGGCCTCCTCTCTGGGCCCCTGACCTCCAGCACTGGGTTGCTCTGCAGCAGCCGGTCCCGCACAGCACCTCCGCGCTCGGGGGCTGGGCAGGTCTCTGCATAGAACTGTAGCAGCCTCTTGGTGGCCTCGGTCTTGCCTGCCCCACTCTCCCCAGAGATCATCACTGCCTGGTCCCGACGCTCTGTACGCAGTGCTCGGTATACAGTGTCCGCCACGGCAAACCTGGGGCAGAGGCTCGTCAGGGAGTTCGGGGAGGGGGGCCAAGTGGAGCCCCACAGGGAGTCCCGCTCCCACGTCTGGGTGGCGTCCTCTCATGAGTGGAAGTCTAATATATCCTTGAGGATGTATTAAGGATGGGGACTGGGGGTCCCTCGCAGGTGTGGAGCATGGGAGATCTGTCACAGCTGAGAATGGGCGTCACTGCCAGCGGGAGGACTGAGATGATCTCACAGGTGGGAGTCTGGAGGTCACTTAGGTGGAGGCTGGAGTCACTCATAGGTAGGGTTGGGGGGGTCTTCGCAGGTGGGGTTCAGAGGTCACTAAGATTGGCGGGCCACTCCCAGTTGGGGTATGGACTGAGCCCACCCAGATGGAGTTGAGTTGTGACACTCATCTCTGGTCACTGGGGGGTGAGAAACTGTGGGATTCCTCACAGCTGTGGCGCAGGAGGTCAGGATCATTTTAGAGTAAGGGTTGGGTGGGGTTACTTCAGATGGAGACAGAGGGGTTGCTCCCAGAGGGGCTGGGGTCACTCACAGATGAGGGGGCACTTCATAGAAGCTGACGCCACGGTAACGCTCCATGTGCTGCCGGCTGTAGATCTGCAGGTCTCGGTAGGGGTTGACAGAGACCAGGACGGGGCCAATGTAGGTCTGGGGTTGGGGGAAGAGGGTCAAAAGTTGATCCCGGGCCAGGTGCAATGGCTCACGCCTGTAATCCCAGCACTTTGGGAGGCCGAGGCAGGCGGGTCACCTGAGGTTGGGAGTTCGAGACCAGCCTGACCAATATGGAGAAACCCCATCTCTACTAAAAATACAAAATTAGCCGGGCATGGTGGCGCATGCCTGTAGTCCCAGCTACTTTGGAGGCTGAGGCAGAATTGCTTGAACCGGGGAGGAGGAAGTTGCAGTGAGCCAAGATCGCGCCACTGCACTCCAGCCTGGGCAACAAGAGTGAAACTCCGACTCAAACAACAAAAAACAGTTTATCTTGGTGACCCCTGGTGTCTCCTTCCCCTCTGCCCTGTGTCTGTGACCCCAGCACCCCTGCCATCTCCCCACAAGGGCCTCACATAGATGAGGTTCTCCCGAAACCGCCGCCGCAGGTTCTCGATAAAGGCGGCCTCACTCGTGAAGTTCTCCAGCAGCACGAAATCCTGCACCCCCACCCGGTCACGGGCAGTCAGCGCACTCTCCATGGTCACCCGAACCCCGTCACTGCCCAGGGCCTGCAGAGAATGGGCCACAGAAGAGGGTCAGAGTCATGGGGGACCAGGCAAGGCCACTTCTCCTCCACTGCGCCTGTGGGACTGAGAGGGAACGCAGGGGCTTGTGGACTCAGGGCTGGACATGGGACATGAGCCTGATGGGTGCGGAAGGCCTGGGTGTGGAGGGCCTGGGTTTGGAGGATCTGGGTGTGGTGGGCAGGGTGCAGAAAGCCGGGTGTGGAGGGCCTGGGTCCGGGTGTCGCGGCACCGGGATCACCGAGGCTGCGGGCACAGAACAGAGACCACATGAAGCACTTGGGTCCCGGTGTGTACACAGGGGCGGACGCACGCAGGACCAGAGGGCAGAATCTGGGAGGTGCTGGTTTTGGGTGGAGAAAGGAGCGGGTCACAAGAAGGAACTCCTTGAAATAGCAGAAAGACTGCTCTGTGGAGCTTGGACCAAGCCCCTCCTCTCTCTGGGCTGCTTCCTCCTCAAGGAGGAGGAGTTAGACCAGGTGACCTCAGGTCCCTTAGCTCTGAGCCACGTGTGACAGGTGCTTTGGAGGACAAATGGCTCAGGGTCAATTCCGCAGGCAGAGTGGGGCCGTCTCTCCCATCGGGACCCACCCACATCTCCACAGGTAGACCGTCTGGCACCAAGGAAGAGGTTACTCCCAGACTACACCAGAGGGGTTCCCCCGGAGGGCCTCCCACCCCAGCTGGACTCAGCCACCCACTCCAGAAGGGGGGCCTCCCTCGCATGGCTGGGGCCACTCCCTTTCCTCCAGCTGCCGAACTCCCCAGGCGCCTCCTCCACTGAGTCCTGAGAAGCCTCAGGGGATGGGGGGTTTACCATGGAAAGCCCAGCTGCCTCTGGGTCCCACTGGAGGGCTCAGCAAGACCCTCGCCCCACAACTAGGGCTGAGATGGATCCCCCTCCAAACAGGGTCTCAGGGCTCCAGAAAACGGACACCCAGAGTATCCAGGGTCAGAGAAGAACAAGGTGGTGGTGACTGGGGGTGGATCCCAAAGGGGCCGCCGGGTGTCCTCTGACCACAAAAGGCCCAGATTCCTGGCCTGGGGCGTCACTCCGGGCCGGGCCGGGGGCCTGCCCCTCCCAGGCTTGTCCTCCCCGCCCCGCTCCAATCCCGCGCCCAAGCGGCTGCCAAATCCGGCCGCGGTCCCCGCCCCCTCGCCCTCGGGTCAGGGGTCTCCGCGTTCTCAGGCGTCCCCAGCAGCTCCTCGTCCGGCCCCCCGGGTCCGAGCGTCCCGCGCGGCCCTCCCCGCCTCGGCCTCCTCCCCCTGCAACTTCCCGGGACGTTTTTCCACACGGAATTCCTGGGCCGCGCCCGCTTCCTGGCGAGGCCGAGGCGACGCCGCGAGGCGGGGAGGGGCGCCCGGGACCCTCCGCCCCGCCCTGCCCTGCCGCCCCCCGGCTCACCGACGCCCGGTAGCGCATCCTGCCCCGCCGGCCTGGCGCCCGCTCTGCTGCCCGCGCTCTGGGTCCCGGGCTCGGCGGCGGCGGCGGCGTCAGCGAGGGAGGGCCCGCCCCCCGCACCGCCCCCACCAGGGCCCCTGAAGCGCGGGGCTTCCCCGGCCTCCCTCGCCTCCCGCGCGGCCGGGCTGGGGTCCCCGCCAGGTGGGGTTGGTGGAGGGGGGGGTGTCGGGGGGGGGGGGGTCCGCGGGCGGGGGCGGGGCCGAGGGCGGGCGGGGCGGGCTCCGCCTGAGTCAGGTTTTCCAGGAGGGACGCCGTTGGTTCCAGGGTGGAGCCCGGAACCCGCGCGGCCGCCGCGTCTACACCGACCCGGAACTCACTTCCGGGCCTGGGACGACACTCCGCGGCGGGCTCGGGTTCTGGGCGGGCACCGAGGCCTGCGGGTCCCAGAGGAAGCGGGATTTCCCTCCCCCAACCCCCGAACTCGAGTCCCGGGAAAGTTAAAAATAGAACCAATGTCCAAATACGGCCGGCGCGCCTGGCGGGCGGAGCGTTCTCCGTGCGGGACGCCGTCCACCCACACGCGCCGGGGCCTGGCCGGAGCCTCGAACCCAGGAAGATCTTGGTTTTCCTCGTCAGCACGGAGCGCGTGCCCCAGGGACAGGGACGGCCACCGGGTGCCCTGGCTGAGCGCGCGGAGTCCCCGGCACCTCTGGAGGGCTCAGTTCCCCCCTCTGGGAAATTCGCGTATCCCCGCCCACGGCATTTGGGGCCCACAGCCTCTCCCCACCCGAGGCACCCCACTCGCCTCTGGGCCCGGGCCTCCTCCCTCTCCTTTTTTTTCTTTTTTTTTTTTTGAGACAGAGTCGCGCTAGCTCCCACGTTGGAGTTCAGTGGCGCGATCTCGGCTCACTGCAACCTACGCCTCCCGGGTTTAGCGATTCTCCTGCCTCAGCCTCCCGAGTAGCTGGGATTACAGGCACCCGCCACCACACTCGGCTAATTTTTGTATTTTTAGTAGACACGGGGTTTCATCATGTTGGCCAGGCTGGTCTCGAACTCCTGACCTCAGGTGATCCACCCGCCTCGGCCTCCCAAAGTGCTGGGATTACAGGCGTGAGCCACCGCGCTCGGCCCATCTCCCTCCCTGCTTTGAAGGGGACCTCTCTCGTCTCTCCGGATCTCCGGGACGCCCCCCAACCCCGAACCGGCCTTGGCAGCCCCGCCCTCGCTGGGCTTTGCGGGCACCACCCTCCCTCTCCTGTGGCAAACCTTGGCTCAGATCCCACCGCGGGCAGGGGCGGGGACGTCTAGAGCCAGCAAAAGCTGGTGCTTCCTCGCGGTGGGACTCTGAGCTAGTCACTTAACGTTTCGGCTTCTGTTCTTCATCCCCAACATGAGGTTAACACAGGCCTAGAAGGGCCGTTGGGTGGCCTGAGATAGAGCGCGAAGGCATCTCCCAGACCGCTCTAGACCCCGCTTCCCACACCCACCGCCTTCCCTCGGCCGGACGCTCATTCCTCACTTGCTTGCGGGCAGAGGCCTACTGAGAGTCAGGCCCTAGGCCACGCTTCCGATCCGGTGGGGAGAGCCTCAGGCGCGTCTACAGGCACCTGCCTGCCCTACCAACCCAACGGCAGACACAGACTCGCCCTGGGGGGGTGGGCAGAGCCGGGGCCCAAAGCCCCAGCGCCCCACCCCCAGCTCGCGGACGCCGCTCCCTGGGGAGAGGGCGAGGCTGCGGCAGGTGCGGGCTGGATCCTCGCGGGGAAGGCTAGTTACTGCAACAACAGCCCGGCCGGAGCGGCGGCCCCGGGGACCCCCAAGCGGGGGCGCCAGCTGGTGGGGGCATGGGAGCGGGGAAGGGGAAATGGGGGCGTCTCGGGCAGAGGCGGGGGAGGGCGGGAGGAGGCACCCGCTGCGGTGCCCCCAGGTTTAAAATCCAGAGGGAGGGTCAGGCGCGGTGGCTCACGCCTGTAATCCCAGCGCTTTGGGAGGCCGAGGCAGGCGGATCATCAGAGTTCAGGAGTTCGAGACCAGCCTGGCCACATTGGCGAAACCTCGTCTCTACTAAAAAATACAAAAATTCGCTGAGCGTGGTGGTGGGCGCCTGTAATCCCAGCTATTCGGGAGGCTGAGGCACGAGAATCGCTGGAACTCGGGAGACGGAGGTTGCAGTGAGCGAGATCACACCACTGCATGCCAGCCTGGGCGACAGAGCG
The DNA here is from genome assembly GCF_008728515.1 of Papio anubis. Classification (NCBI taxonomy): domain Eukaryota; kingdom Metazoa; phylum Chordata; class Mammalia; order Primates; family Cercopithecidae; genus Papio; species Papio anubis. The sequence continues at coordinate 1,238,375 of NC_044992.1, forward strand.
AAACTCCGTCTCCAAACAAAACAAAACAAGAAAAATCTAGAGGGAGCAAGGAGGGGACCCAGCCTCCAGCCCGCCCAGGGGTGGGGAGCGCCTTAGAAGACGGGGCAAAGGGTCCAGAGAGCCCCTGCCGGAAGCTCAGCTCCCTCCCTGCCCGGCGAGGCGTGGGGGACCCGGGTCGGGGGCGTGGCCGGAGCCTGCGGAGGCGCGGCCAGAGGGAGGGGCGGAGCCTCGCGGCCGCAGTGTCCGCCCCGCCCCTCCACGTCACGCGGTTGGAATGAGGGGAATCCGCGCGCGGAGGGGTCGGGCCCGCTTCTTCCAGATCCCCGGCCGCGCCGCCGCATTCCCGGGATGCCCGCTGGCGCCCCCGCAGCCACCGCCCGGCGGCGGAAGGAGGGGGCATCTCCGCCGCTCGCGCGCCCCAGGGCGGCTCCAGCCCTGGCAACCCTGGGCCTGCCCCGCCTCACTGGACGGAAGCGCGAGCCCCGGGCGGGGAGGGAAGCGGAGAACCGGGCTGGGAAAGACACCGCGGCTGAGGCTGCAGCGCCAGGCGCCTCCTGCGTTCTCCGCGCTTTTTTAGGTCCCTCCCTTCAGTGCCCCTAGCCAAGCCATAAGGTCTGTATGATCAGTCCAGCGCAGAAGAAATCGAGGCTGGGCAGGTGACTTTGTGCAAGGTCTCAAGAGGAGTGGGACTGGAACCCAGGCACTCGAACACCTTACCGCGGGGCTGCCCTGAGCCTCTTTGTGCGTTATCAGGGCTATCAGGGCTGAGACCTTCAGTGAGTGACACGGTACAGGCCCCTGTCGGTGTCGTGTGATTCTATTATGTCACATGTGGGCCTTAGGAGTGGGCCAGGGCTCTGGGCCTAGAGGTTCCCTGCAGGCCATGGCCCCTGAGTGACCTAGGAGACCTTCTTCCCCAAGGCTGCCTCTGGGCCTTCTCCCACCTGGGGAGGCGTTTACTGGAACCACAGGGGATGGGGTGGCCCAGCAGACCTGGGCTATCTTGTGCCCTTCGGATCCTATAGGCCAGGTGCCTACAAGCCTGACTTCTGGGGACAGCGGGAACCTCATGTTCCCCCAGCCTATGGGCACACAGATCTTGCCATGGGGTAGGAGTGTTGGGGGCTGGGAGGAGGTGTCATCTGAGGCACCCAGGACTGCTGCTATAAACCGATATCCACCGAGCCCCTGAGGCAGCAGAAAGACCATCTCATGGTGGCACAGTGCTGGGTGGCACAGTGCTGGGCGGCACAGAGCAGGGACTCAACTTCTATTTATTAAACAAATCTTAGATCTGAGCCTGGCTGCCCACCAAGGACCATTCCAGGCCTCAGGGAACTGTTGTGAAGGGAAATGGGGAGGAGAAAGTGGTGACTTAGGGTCTCTACCCTGATTGCTCACAGGGCCTCAGTCAAGGACTGTCCATTCTAGCTTCACAACCATGGGCCTTGGGCTGCCAGACACCTCTGCCTGGGGGGTCCAGCAAACGTGAACAGAGGCAAGGTGCAGTGAGTGGCTCATGCCTGTAACCCCAGAACTTTGAGAGGCCGAGGCAGGAGGATCTCTTGAGGCCAGGAGTTCAAGACCAGCCTGGGCCGCATAGTGGTGAGACTCCTGCCTCTAGAAATTTTTTTTTTTTTAAATTAGCCAGGCATGGTGCTGTGTGCCTGTGGTCCCAGTTACTCGGAAGGCTAAGGTGGGAGGATCGCTTGAGCCCAGGAGGTTGAGGCTGCAGTGAGCCGTGATGGTGCTACTGCACTCCAGCCTGGGTGCCCCAGAAGACTCAGTGTCAAACAAACAAACAAACAAAACAATAAACCCATAACATGTTAACATAAATTTGTATGGGGGAAAAAAAGTAAACGGACCAGGAGCAGTGGCTCACACCTGTAATCCCAACACTTTGGGAGGCCAAGGCAGGCAGATCACTTCAGGTCAGGAGTTCCAGACCAGCCTGGCCAACATGGTGAAACCCTGTCTCAACTAAAAATACAAAAATTAGCAGGGTGTGGTGGCGCACGCTTGTAATCCCAGCTACTTAGGACACTGAAACAGGAGAGAATCGCTTGAACCTAGGAGGCAGAGGGTGCAGTGAGCTGAGATCGCCCCACTGCACTCCAGACTGAGTGACAGAGCAAGACTCTGTCTCAATAAATAAATAAATAAACAAACAAACAGGGCCTTTGACCCCTAACCTGTACTCCCTGTTCAATGTCTTTGTAGAGAGAAGGGTGGCACTTTAAGCTGGTCATCACAGCCTGGCATTAACAGGCCTGCTCTCCTCCCTCCACTCCTCACACCAACTACTCACAACCTGCTAAAACCTCACCTCCAGGCTGGGCGAGGTGGCTCATGCCCGTAATCCCAGCACTTTGGTAGGCTTAGGTGGGCGAATCACGAGGTCAAGAGATTGAGACCATCCTGGTTAACACGTTGAAACCCCTTCTCTACTAAAAATAAAAAGAAATTAGCTGGGCGTGGTGGCACGCGCCTGTAATCCCAGCTACTTGGGAGGCAGAGGCAGGAGAACAGCTTGAACCCAGGAGGCAGAGGTTGCAGTGAGCTAAGATCGCACCACTGCATTCCATCCTGGGTGACAGCGAGACTCCCTCTCAAAACAAAACAAAACACAACAACAACAAAAACATAAAACAAACAAAAACCTCACCTCCATCACTTCTCCTTACCTGGGCCAAGACAGCAGCCTCCTAACTGGACGCCTTGCCTTCCTCCTACCAATCCATTTCCCCTCCCGCAATACCAATCAAAGCAACACCTCATGTTCACAGAGTGAAGGTTTAGGGCACCCTCCATGTGCCAGGCCCATGATTCACACCCACTGCTGCTTTCCGGGACCCTGCCTATGAACTCCCGAGACACCCCTGCTGTCCTCAGTTTACCCCACTGCTCCTGCATTCCGGTGTGCCAGGTGGCCCGCTCCAGTCCCCTCTGTCCCCACCCCTCCCCTCCCACCCACAACACGCAGCCAGGAGGAGCCTTCGCACCGTCGCCAGCCAGTCCAACCTTCAGTGCCTGCACCTGCGGCTTCCCCAGCCCGGGGCACCCTCCTTGCCCACCTCACGGAGACTAGGCTCAGGTGTCACCTCCTCCAGAACCCCTGCCTGATTCTCCCGAACACGCCGCGTCTCCTTATCGCACCCCGCAGGAGTCAGCTGTTTCGCTGTCAGTCCCTCCCAGGAGACGGCTCCCACTCCCTACACCCAGCGAGGCACACGGTGGGGCTCAGTCACCCCTTCCCGGCCTCCTGGATGAATGAATGAATCTCAGAGGCAGGAGTGTGCGCGGGAGGCCGGAGCGTGAGGACGGAGGGCCGCGTGGCCAGCCTCATTCTCCGGCCACACTCGGGGCGCGCTGGGCCCCAGGGGCGGAGAACGGGAAGGGGCGGGTTCAGGCGGCTTCTCCGGAACCCAGAGGCAGAGCAGGGCTGCGGGCGGGGCCCGAAGGGCGCGCGGGGTCCTGGGTCCCGCAGCCCAGGCCGCTCTTCCCCGCCTCCCGCTCCCCGCAGGTAAATCTAAGTCTCCACCAGGCTGCGCCGGCGCCTCCGGGTCCTGGGACCCCCGCACGGGTCCCCCCGGCCGCTCTTCGGCCCCAGCGATCCCCGGCCGTGACCCCCGCTTCGCGCACGGCGGCTCCCGGCCCGGCCTCCCGCTCCCCACACCCGCCCCCCGCGGCCGCCGTCCCCGCGCCCCGAGTACCCACCGGCTTGGCTCTTCCGGCGCGGGCGGGGGCCGGGCTGGGCGGCGTGGCGGGCTCGAGGATCCGCGGCCCGGGCGCACTCTCCCCGCCCAGGGCCCGCCGGGGGCCGGGCCGCAGCCTGTCGTCATCCCGGGCAGGGCGCGCACCCTCCGGCCCCGCCCCACCCCAGCCCGGCCGCGTCCGCGAAGCCTGAATGCGGGCGGCCCCCGCCTCGGCCGGTTCCCGGGGCAGCCGCGTCCGGCCACAGCGAACACGCGCGCGCCCCTCCGGCCGAAGACCCGGCTCCCCGCCGCGGTGCTGGGGGCGCGGGGGCGCCTGACTTTCTCCCTCCTCCGGGCCCTTTGCATCTCCAGCCCCTTCCCTGCGGGCCGGGTCAGGGCCGCGCTCCCCGGTTTCCACCCACCCATGTCCCTTCACCCGCCTCCCACACCGTCCTCCTGTTCTGAGTCTTGGGAGGTCCCAGCCCGGCGGACTGGAGAGGAGCTTCCATGCCCTCATCCTTCGACCTCACAGCAGCCGGCACTTGCCTTTTGTGCCCAGTATTCACAGTTCTGCCCACTGAGGTTCAGGAAGCTGGAGGAGTCAACCCAGACCTCCACTTCCAAAAGTCCTGCTGCTGGTGGCGCTTACATCCTTACTCTTCCACTCACCCCGTCTTGTTCAGTCTGTTCTGGCCCCATCCAAGGATTGGAACCCGTCCCCCTCTGCTCACCTCTTGCCCTAGGGCTCTGCTTGAGAGGGGCTGCCCGGCCCTGGGGGAGATACTCCACCCTCCTCCCAGCCCAGAGCATCCCAGCTTACAAGCTTGCAGGCCCTGTGGGGATGAACCACGCGGATGATCTCCCCGGTGGGTACCAGCTCCACTTGCAGCGCCATTCCGCCCTGCGGAGAGCCAGCGCCCTGGGCACTGGGGCCTGTGAGCAAAAGCTGCTGCCCACTGGCTGGCTCTGACCGCTCCAGGAGCCAGGAACCTATGGTCTAACGCCGGGATGGCCACTTGGTTCTGCTTCAACTCCAGCCCCAGGGGATGTGGCTGGTCCAGCGCCTCAGGACACAGCTGGAGCCGTCCAGGTCTGATTGGGAGGCCTCTTGGCCCGGATGGTTGGAGCAGGAAGAGGAGGGGCTGGGGATGGAGGAAATGCCTGTTGTCCCAGGTAACCAGAGGAGCCCATGCAGCCACCCATGGGGGACCCTGGGCTCCAGGTCAAAGGGTAGGGCGCCTTTCCCCTTCCCCCGCCACCCCCCAGCAGCTCTATGGCTGGGCCCCTCCTCCTGCCACTCTCTGGTACCAGCTAAAGCACAGGGCCCACTCCCCAAACCAGAAGGCATGCCCTCCCCTAGGCCAAGAGGACCCCTCAGTGCGCACTGCCTTTCCTGCACATCCCCTCAACGGGCCGTCCCCCACAGCAGGTGAGCCCCCACCATGAGTTTGAGTGGCCAGGGCTGCTGGGGGCTGGTCGTGCTGGGCAGAGGGCATTGTCCCACAGGGAGAAGACTCTTGTCTTACCCTCCTCCGAGCCTCAGAGCTTGTGAGGTGAGTTCCTGGGTTCCCTGGGTGTGGCAACCTCTAGCCCTGTTCATCCTTGCATTTCGACAGTACCCCCAGGTGACCCCCCACCCCTGACGTTCCTGCTTTTCTATTTTTACTGCTGCTAAATCACAGCTGACACTTTCCTGGCCTGAGACTGAGCCCTCCGGTCTCCAGCCATTCCTTAGAGGAAGTCAGAACAGGGAAGTGGATAGGGGAACAGACCTTTCCAGAGGGAGAGGCTGGCATAGGAAGGGCCGAGTCCTGTGGGCGTGTGCTGGCACCGACAGCCCCATAGGCAGGGGCCTTCCCCTCGGCACCCTTCTGTCTCCCCACAGCTTCCCCCGCCCCGGAAAGGCTAGCAAGCCTTCCTTCCTTCCTCCGGGAAGCACATCTATCCAGGGCAGGCTCATCCCCAGCGGCCACACAATGGCCCTTATCAGCCGTGGAGCCAGGCGTAGACCCAGTGCACACCAGGTCTCACTTATTTCCTGTTTCCACCCAGTGGGTCGGGGTGGACCCAGAGCGGCCATATCCTGACTGGGGCCCAGAAGACGGAGAGCACCCCCGCTTCCCCTTTCCGCCTCTCAATCACTGCTGGGCTCACCCCTCCCTCACAGGACGCAGGGTGTGTGGGGGCCTCAGTTCACCACGGGGGAGGTGAGCATGTGGGGGGACCCCTGGAGTCAAGCCCCAGGGCTGCATTAATCTGAACGGGGAGGCGGGTCTACGCGATATACTTTTTGCAATGGTTCTCCCACAATAATCTTGAGAATAGGGACATCATCTGTATTTTCAGACTACTGAGACCGCTCTGCGGGTGGGTTCAGACCCCTTTCCTGTTTCTGGTCCTGCAGGAAACCACAGGTGCCTGGAACTTTGAAGAGACTGCACCACTTCTCTGAGCCTTGGCTTTCCTGTCTGCCCAACGAAGGGTGCCAGACAGCAACCCTCCCGATGGCTGTGTGTGTGAGAAGGAACAGGCGGGCAGGTGAGGGCTTTGGAGGTCCCTAGGTATATGTGCTGGGGGCAGGCATAGGTTACCACGGGGGAAAACTCAGCAAGAAGTGTGTGAGAAGTGGGGCAGAAAGAGAAGATGGTGGCATTCTGGACCGGTTAACGCAGGAAGAAGGCTCCACACCCAGGGTATGCGGGGCAGCGGGTCAGGAGGGATGAACGAGAGCTCATTCGACTTAGCAGAGTCCATGAAGCCGCCACTGGCATAGACGGCATGCTCCACCTGGTTAGCGCCCCAGCGGCTCACCATTCTGGAACCTCATCCTAGCCCCAATCCTGGCCACTTCTGCAAATCTCAGACACAGAAGTCTAGTTGGGATCTCCAGGGCCCCTGTTCCTGGAGTCTACAGAGAGTCCCAGGCCCACCACTGTACCCCCCACCCCCCAATCATCAGTCACACACAAGTGTAAAACCACGCTCTAATTACCCCTGCACAATGTAACAGTCACAAAACAGCCAGCCATGGCCTGCTGGAAGCCAGGGGACAGTTCTTCATACACAGGCTTGAGGGGGAGAGTATGCAACACAGAGCAGCTGGAGTGACCCTCAGTCTCAGGACACAGGATGGCAGGACAAGCACTGAGCAGGCTCCCAGAGGTGTCTTCTGGGAAAAGGGCTGCCGAGTGACCACGGCAGGAGGCAAGTGGTGGATGTGGGGACAGACCATGTCCACAAAGCCCCTAGAGAGTGCTCTCTGAAGACCCCCAGGGCCAGATCCTCCAAAATGTCTTGAGCTGGTTCTCCCTTCGGCCTGCCCCCACTTTGAGGTCCTGGGGGGTCCAGAGGGGGGCTGTCATCAATGACTCTTGACAAGGGTGGTGCATATGCACCTAACCTGACAAAGACCACCCTGGAAAACTCTGTGGCCACAGCTCCTTGACCACCTGTCACCCCTTCCTCAGCCGGCAGGGCGGAGGCATGGGACTCAAGCTACCAGCAGAAGCGAACCTAGATCCTTCCCAGTTCTCTCTGTTCAGGCTCTGGAACTTCCTGGGTCAGACTCCACGCCGTGGGTAGGGAGGAAGGTTGTGCTGGCCGAAGGACCCTCATCAGCCTCCTCACAACCATGACATAAGAGCCTGGCCAGAGGGGTCAGAATGCTTTTGCTGAGAGCAGGAATCCAGACCCTCTGTTCATTCCTCCCGGGACAAGCTATGAGATGCCAAGACTCCTGGAAACAGCACTGCTTGCACCAGTCTATGTAGCCTGTACAAATGTGAGCATCTCCCCTCCCAGACAGCCTGAGGCCCAGGACGGCAGGACAAGAATGCAGGCCTGTGCCAAATGGGGCATGTGCCTGGCGGGACTACTTGGGCTAGACTAGAAGAGGGGGTAGGAATCCAGAAATAAGTCGCAGAACTGTCCCCAGGTCTTCACTGTTGATGCACTAGCTGGTTTCACTCACATCTCAGCAACAAAAACCTGTATTTAAGTGGCTAATTCCAGAGATGAGTAGTGGAGAGAGCAAAGGAGTCTGGCTAGAGCTCACTCTGGGAGGCGTATGCGGAGAACACTTGGCTGTCTCTTCAGGGGGTCAGGCTGGGCCCCCAGCACTCCTGGCAGTGGAAAGGCAGAACTGGCTGCCAGCTCTGGCCTCCTCCTGGGATTCACTCCCATCCTGGCTCAGATCTGTGGCTGTGCTTCACCCAGTGGGTCCTCCCTCAAGGAGCCAGGCGGGATCTGCAGGGGTAAAGCAGGTGGTGGAAGTGGAGAGTGGGCCTTCCTCTGCTTTCCATCACCCCATTCCTCTACTGCAGCGGCTCCTCACGTACAGGCTGGCCCCAGGCCTGGGCCTCAGGGAACCGACGATGGGCTCAAGCCCTCCCGCTCCCGCTTCCCTCACCAGCATCGCTTACCTGGAAGGGTCTGCTTATCCCCACCACAGAACGCAGACTGTTGCTGTAGTAACAGAGGAGAAACTCATCTTCAGTTGCAGGGATATTGCTGATGTCGATGTAAACCTGGAGGGGGAGGGGGATGGACAGGACTGGGGTCAGTTCCAGGGCTCTGGGCTCCACCTAGCTCGGAGTGACAAGTTATCCAGCACTCTGTTCCTTCCACGAGACAGGAGTGCTGAGGCAGGCCCGCCTGCTGGTGACGTACCTGGTGCTGGTGACGTACCTGGTTCAGGTTGTCACTGCAGGAGACCTGGCTGTCCCCAACCCAGGCGTACGACACGTAATCATTAATGTCCCGCAGCCCCACCTGTGAGGGGAAGTCAGGCCATCAGTGGTCAGGGAGGACTTGGGACGCTAGGCAAGTCCTAGGAGAATAGTCTCACCGCTGGGCCTGGCTACTATACTGTACGCCTCCCCGCTGCCCTTCCCTGCCAGCCCTTAGCTACAGAAGAACCGCTGGGGTGGACGAGGGTGTTTGTCAGCATCTGCCCAGCTCCCAGGAGCCCTCGGGAAGGACGAACTGGGGGCTGTTGCTGATGGACTCCCTGCCTTGCCACCACATCACCTTGTACAGTCCAATCCAGTCCCACGGGCTGCTGGGGAAGTCCAAGGTTGACGAGTAGCTGACCATCATGTCATTCTCCACGGTCCACAGGTCCTCGGGCATCAGGACAATCAGCGGAGCAGACACCAACGGCTTCAGCTAGACACGGGGGTGGGAGGGGCTGAATCATTCCCTCCTCTGAGGCCAAGTGTTCCTCACTGTGCCCTTCCAACATAGCGGGGAAGGTGGGGCACCCAGAGGGGGTGGGCACAGGACTCCGCTGGGCTGCTCCAGCGGGCTTTGGCTGGCCAGCAGGAAAGAGGGCCATACACCAGTCAGGAGGGTGGCCGGCCCTGTCAGGGAATGGCGGGGGTGGGAATGGCGGAGAGCAGAGGCTCGGCTGAGAGGCTTAAGGAGGTGGCCAGGCAGCTGCTGTCAGGCCTCCTGGGTATCTGACCCAAAGCCCCACATGGGGGCTGCTCTGGTGAGAACAGCTGTGAATGTGCAAGAACACAACAGAGAAACCAGTGTGGGCCGGGCATGGTGGCTCACGCCCATAATCCCAACAGTTTGGGAGGATCACTTGAGCCCAGGAGTTCGAGACCAGCCTGGGCAACATGGTGAAACCCTGCGTCTACAAACAATACAAAATGTAGCCAGGCGTGGTGGCACCTGCAGTCCCGCTACCAGGGAGGCTGAGGTGGAAGGATCGATCACTTGAGCCCAGGAGGTGGAGGCTGCAGTGAGCTGTGATGCCACCACTGTATTCCAGCCTGGATGGCAGAACGAGAGACACGCACGCACACACACACGCACACACATGCACGCCGGTAAACCTGTATGAACATGTGAAGGCTGACAGGCAGCAGCCTGAAGGAGGCCAACACCTTGGTCGTTTAGACAGCAAGATACAAGGACGCAGGGGTGGAGGGAGCTCCCATTGCAACTTGATCCAGGTAGGTTTAGGACAAATAAAAGAAGTCCTACTTCTCACATTGGGTAATAAGCCTAATGGAACTCATTAGCCCCAAGGGAGAATACCCAAAGGAAATGGAAACCTTTTCACAAAGGGTTTGAACACGTTTTTGACAGAGCCATCAACGGCTCCTAAGAGGAGCTGGGATATCTGACCTGGCAGGAAAGGCAATCATGGCCTCCACAGGTCTCCCCTGGGGGACTGGCTGACATTCGAATCCAGGGATGGAGGGCTTGGGGATGTGGCCAGCATAGCTACTCCTCTGGCAAGTATCAGGCAGCCTGGAAGTTCACCTCCAAGTCGAAAGTGCCGGTGACAGGCTTATGGTCGCTGATGCTGTACACCATGTGGCTGCTGTAGCTCCTCAGAGACAGGGAGAAGTCTGGGGCCGGCAGTCTGGGAGTGTCGGGGCCAGCCTGGGGCTGCCGCTTCAGCCTCCACAGGATGCGATCGGTCCACGCAGGCTTGCGTTTTTTCTCACTGCGGGGGCAGGAGGCATAAAGAGGAGGAATGGGGAGAGAAGAAAGGTTGGCATAAGAGCAGAAAGGAGCCCACGAGAGCTTGCTGGAGCCCCTAACTCCAGCACCCACTGGCAGCCACAGACCCCAGGCCAGAGCCGGAGGGAGCATGGCAGCAGACAGGAAGGTGCCCAACAGAATCCAAGGTATGCCGGCCCTTGTCAGACTTAGCCAGGACCCTCTGTATGTTCAGCTCATGTTTTTAGGGTCAGATTGTGACTCAGAAACACTTCATTTCATTTGCTCTTTTTTGAGCAAATGCAGCAGTGGATCAAAGCAGCTGACGTCTGGGGTTCTGAGACTGGACAGACCTGAGCTTGAATCTGACTGCCCTGCATACTAGAAGGATACCTCAGGAAAGGGAAGGGAAGCACGTAGGAAATGCTTACCAGACGATGCCTGTGATCTGGACTGTTACCATACCTTTTCTTTTTTTTTTTTTTTTTAAAGAGACAAGGTCTTGCTGTGTCATCCAGGCTGGAGTGCAGTGGTGCTGTCCCAGCTTACTGTAGCCTCAAACTACTGGGCTCAAGCAATACACCTCACCCTCCTGAGTGGCTGGGACTCTAGGTGCGTGGCACCATGCCTAGCGAATTTTTAAACAGTTTTTTGTAAACACAGTATGTTTCCCAGGCTAGTTTTGAACTGCTGGCCTCAAATGATCTTCCCATCTCAGCCTCCCAAAACGTTGGGATTAGAAGGCATGGGCCACTGTGCCTGGGTATATGCTCTCTTTACAAGTAGAGACACAGACTGAGCTCAGAAGGGAAGCACCTTTCCCAAAGTCACAAGCTACTAACTGGTGGAGTCAGGATACAGGGCCAGCCAGCACGACTACAGAGCATGTGCTGTTTTTTTGTTTTTTTTTTTTTTTTTGAGACGGAGTCTCGCTCTGTCTCCCAGGCTGGAGTGCAGTGGCCGGATCTCAGCTCACTGCAAGCTCCGCCTCCCGGGTTTACACCATTCTCCTGCCTCAGCCTCCCGAGTAGCTGGGACTACAGGTGCCCGCCACCTCGCCCGGCTGGTTTTTTGTATTTTTTAGTAGAGACGGGGTTTCACCGTGTTAGCCAGGATGTTCTCGATCTCCTGACCTCGTGATCTGCCCGTCTCGGCCTCCCAAAGTGCTGGGATTACAGGCTTGAGCCACCGCGCCCGGCCGAGCATGTGCTCTTAACCACCAAACTAACCTCTCTCAGGCCTCAGCTTCCTCGTCTGCCAGTGGAGGGAGTAACAGTAGTTACCGCGAAGGGTTGCTGAGATGACTAAATGAGATTAAGTACATAAAATGTTTAGCACACTGGTTGGTGCAAAATGAGCTCCCCATGCACACTGGCCTTTATGATTTCCTCTTAAGAGTCGACTGAGGCCGGGTGTGGTGGCTCACGCCTGTAATCCCAGCACTTTGGGAGGCTAAGGCAGGCGGATCATGAGGTCAGGAGATTGAGACCATCCTGGCCAACATGGTGAAACCCCATCTCTACTAAAAGTACAAACATTAGCCAGGCATGGTGGCGGGTGCCTGTAATCCCAGCTACTTGGGAGGCTGAGGCAGGAGAATTGCTTGAACCTGGGAGGTGGAGGTTGCAGTGAGCCGAGATCGCAGCACTGCACTCCAGCCTGGGCAACAGAGTGAGACTCTGTCTCCAAATAAAAGAAAAGTTGACTGAGAGACCTCCCACCGGGGTTTGGAAGAGGTCATACAGCTCTGGAGACAAAATGCATTCCTCCTCTAGGTAACTGAAGTTGACCAAAGAAAAGTCTCTGACCCGTAATCCAGCCTTCCCAAGCGACTACTGGGGCAGTTTCAGCTTGGCCCGGTAGCCCTGAGTTCTGGAGGTGGGCTGCGTGTGTGGTAGGGGGAGCAGGACAGCTGCTGTTTCTGGGTTCCTCCCCCTTGGTGGACAATCCCCTTTCTTGAATGAGCCCAGAGTAAAACAGCCTGATTGGGTCAATCAATCAATCTGTAGACAGGGTCTCACATGTCACCTCATCTACTGATCTATCCACAGGGCCTCACTGTGTTGCCCAGGCTGAGTGCGGGGGCACAATCCTAACTCACTGCAGCTTCACACGCCTGGGCTTCAAGCAACCCTCCCAGCTCCGCCTCCTGACCAGCTGGGACCACAGGCGTGTGCCAGGGCACCTGGCTATTTTAGAACCTTTAAGGTGTCTTCACTGCCTCCAGAATAAAGTTTAAGTCCCCAAGTGGGGCTTTCAAGGGGCTCAGGAGTCTGACCACCCCCGTCCTTCATCTCACATCACTTCCCCAGACCCACTCCACCTTGCTGACTCTCTCACGCCTCTGGACCTTTGCTTTTGTGGTACTTGCTGCCTGGAACACCGTTCTTCACCAGGGAGAGGCCTCTGCCAAAGCCATCCCGGACCTCATCTTTTTGTTTTTGAAGCATTTTATACCAGTATTATACGATTACACTATATTGCAATTTTCTGTTTCCCACTCAGCACGTCACTTAGTGTGTGAGCCCTGAAGGCAAGGACTTGGCTGTTGGAGTGTCCTGTGTATCCTCAGCATTCACACAGATCCTGGCACACAGGTACTCAATAACCAGGTACACTTACTAAAAACCCAAGCTCAAGCTCGTCCCTCAAAAATGCCCATCTAATCTTAATGTTTACAGCTCCATATACTCGCAATCAGTTGGAAACACTACTGTTGTCTCCTCTTTTATTCAACTACAATTTTTTTTTTTTTTTTTTGAGACGGAGTCTCACTCTGTCACCCAGACTGGAGTGCAGTGGCGCAATCTCGGCTCACTGCAACCTCTGCCTCCCGGATTCAAGTGATTCTCCTGTCTCAGCCTCCCAAGTATCTGGGATTACAGGCATGCACCACCACGCCCGGCTAATTTTTGTATTTTTAGTAAACTGGGTTTCACCATGCTGGCCAGGCTGGTATTGAACTCCTGACCTCATGATCCGCCCACCTTGGCCTCCCAAAGTGCTGGGATGACAGGCATGCGCCACTGTGCCCGGCCATGCGCAACTATGGCATTTCACCATGTTGGTCAGGCTGGTCTCCGACTCTGGTCTTCAGGTGATCCATCCGCCATGGCCTCCCAAAGTGTGGGGATGACAGGCGTAGGCCACCGCGCTCGGCCTATTCAACTGCTATTTTATATAAATGTTCCCAATGTACTGCTGTCCCTTCAACAGTAAGAGTTAAGTACTCTAGCAACTGAGGAGACTGGCGGCGTGGTGAGCTCAGCCTTTAGAATCAGGGACCAGTTGGGGGAAGATTCCGTCCTGTTAATTAAGAGCTGTATGCCCCTGGGCAAGTGACTTCATTTCTTTAAGCCTCAGTTTCTTCAACTGTTAAGATGGGGTGATAACAGTACTTACTTCAAAGAGCAACAACGAAATTAAAGGGCGTCAAGGGAGTGGTCGAGAAGCGGGAACTCTGACTAACCCTGGTCTGCTTGTTGGATCCTTGGGTCGTTTCCAACCTTTCACTCTTCTAAGGAGTGTTCAGAGGGCACTGGAATGTGGTATTCCCATCCCAGAGACTACAGACACTGCGTCCCTCAATCTGCCTCGGACACCAGATGCCTAGCAATGCTTCCAACTTGGTAATGGGGCTGGGTGTGGTGGCTCATGCCTGTAATCCTAGCACTTTGGGAGGCTGAGACGGGCGGATCACAAGGTCAGGAGTTCAAGACCAGCCTGGCCAACATGGTGAAACCCCATCTCTACTAAACACACACACACACACTAGCTGGGTGTGGTGGCGGGCGCCTGTAACACCAGCTACACGGGAGGCTGAGGCAGGAGAATCGCTTGAACCTGGGAAGCGGTTTCAGTGAGCCGAGATTGCACTGTTGCATTCTAGCCTGGGCAACAGAGCAAGGCTCTGTCTCAAAAAAACAAAACAAAACAAAACAAAAATTGGCCGGGCACAGTGGCTCACACCTGTAGTCCCAGCACTTTGGGAGGCTGAGGCGGGTGGATCACAAGATCACGAGTTCGAGACCAGCCTGGACAACATGGCGAAACCCCCATCTCTACTGAAAATACAAAAAAAAATTAGCTGGGCGTGGCGGCGTAACTCCAGCTACTCAGGAGGCGGAGACATGAGAATTCCTTGAACCTGGGAAGCGGAGGTTTCAGTGAGCCAAGATCGCACTGTTGAATTTCAGCCTGGGAAACAGGGCAAGACTCCCTCTCAAAAACAAAGGGCCGGGCATGGTGGCTGACTCCTGTAATCCCAGCACTTTGGGAGGCCGAGGCGGGCGGATCACGTCCGGAGATTGAAACCATCCTGGCTAGCACGGTGAAACCCCATCTCTACTAAAATACAAAAATTAGCTGGGCGTGGTAGCGGGCGCCTATAGTCCCAGATACTCAGGAGGCTGAGGCAGGAGGCAGGCAGGCAGGAGGCGGTGCTTACCGGTGAGGCACATCTCACCACTGCACTCCCAGCCTGGGGCAGGCAGTCTCCGTCTCAAACAACAAAAAACTGGAGGTAATGAACCCTGCGAATGCACATTCTTTTTTTTTTTTGAGGCCCAGGGTCGCAGCTCTCACCAGCCAAAGCCCAGGCTGAAGTACGTGGCGATCTCAGCTCATTTGCAAGCTCCGCCCAGTTTAAGCCATTCTCTACTCCCGGCCCCTCCAGCTGCTGGGACTACGAAGTGCCACGCCACCTGCATCCCGGCTGGAGTTTTGTATTTTTCGGTAGAGACGGGGTTTCACCGTGTTCGCCAGGATGGTCTTGATCTCCTGACCTCGTGATCCACCCGTCTCGGCCTCCCAAAGTGCTGGGATTACAGGCTTGAGCCACCGCGCCCGGCGGACATTCTTTCAAAGCATTCTCCCTCCCTTACTTCCCTATGATGGTTGGGTGCCCACATTTGCTGTCATGTAAGGATCCTCCCCAAGTCCTGACCACAGCCTGTCTTTCCTTCCTCCTCACGACTCTCAGCTCGCCCCCACCCTCCTTTTTTCCTTTTCCTTGCCATGGCCAGGCTGATCACTGGGCACCTGTATTGTTCATTTTTTTTTTTTTTGGGATGGAGTCTGGCTGTGTTGCCCAGGCTGGAGTGCAGTGGCGCGATCTCAGCTCATGGCAAGCTCCGCCTCCCGGGTTCACGCCATTCTCCTGCCTCAGCTTCCTGGGTAGCTGGGACTACAGGTGCCCGCCACCATGCCCGGCTAATTTTTTGTATTTTTAGTAGAGACGGGGTTTCACCGTGTTAGCCACGATGGTCTTGATCTCCTGACTTCGTGATCCGCCCATCTCAGCCTCCCAAAGTGCTGGGATTACAGGCGTGAGCCACCGCGCCGGCCTGTTCATTCTTTTAACCAAGATTTACTTAGCACTTCTTATATGCCCCACACCTGCGGATATGAGAAATAGGATGGACGAGGTTCTCGAGGAGCCTGTTTAGCAAAATCCAAGAAACAAAGTGAGCGTGTACAAATTAACCAACCAAGTTCCCTCTACCCCACCTTGTTTTTCCTTAGAGACAGGGTCTTGCTGTCATGCAGGCTGGAATGCAGTGGTGTCCTCATAGCTCACTGCAGCCTCCTTGAACCTAGACTCAAATGATCCTCCTGCCTCAAGCCTTCCGAGGAGCTGGGACTTCAGGGGTGCACACCATGCCCAGCTATTTTTTTTTAAGACAGGGTCTCACTGTTGCCCAGGCTGGAGTGCAGTGATGTGATCGCAGCCCACTACAGCTTCAACCTCCTGGACTCAAGCAAGGCTCCCACCTCAGTCTCCCGAGTAGCTGGGACTACGGGTATGTGCCACCATGCCCAGCTAACTTTTGCATTTTTTGTAGAGATGCGGTTTCGCCATGTTGCCCAGGCTGAACCTGAACTCCTGGGCTCAAGTGATCGTCCTGTCTCTGCCTCCCAAAGTGCTGGGTTTAGAGGTGTGACCCATCATGCCTGGCCTCTTTTTTTTTTTTTTGAGATCGAGTCTCGCTCTGTCGCCCAGGCTGGAGTGCAGTGGCGCGATCTCGGCTCACTGCAAGCTCCGCCTCCCGGGTTCACGCCATTCTCCTACCTCAGCCTCCCGAGTAGCTGGGACTACAGGCGCCCGACACCACGACCGGCTAATTTTTTGTATTTTTAGTAGAGATGGGGTATCACCAGCTATTCAGGAGGCTGAGGCAGGACAATCACTTGAACCTGAGAGGCAGAGGTTGCACGGAGCCAAGATCATGCCGTTACACTCCAGCCTGGGAAACAAGAGGGAAACTCTGTCTTGAAAAAAATAAAACCGTTTATCTGGGCTCATAGTGGCAACTGTAAGAAAACTCCAGTGTAATCCGGGACTTTAGCAGGATTCCCGCCCTGCCCTCAGCCCTTTCGCCCTCCCCTATAAGGGAGCTAGCCTCTCATTACATCTTGGCTTGGGAACACTGTAGTCGCTGGCCCAGCACACTCATGCTCGGTCACTTCATCAGACCGGCCCCTGCAGGTGCCTCTGGTCAGTGTGCTGACTGACTGGAAAGCCTGCCCTCTGCTTTCTGCCAAACTCTGTGCTTCCTTCAAGATACTCTCCTGACAGGAAGTCTGACAGGCCTCTCCTAGCGTTAGCTGTCCACCTCCTTAACATTCGCTCCAACCTTCTGCACGCAGTTCTGGAAACCTTCTACTGACTAACTCCCGGACTTGGTAACATATGCCAGGCACTGTGCTACTCCCAGGGATGGTCCTAAATCAGATCATCTCTGCTCTCTGGGCCATCACAGTACAGTAAGAAAGGTACACTGTTGCTTAAAAGGTACAGTGTTGCTTAAAAGCAACACTGAGCGCATGGCGTGCGCAAGGCTGGGAGCGGCACAGGGCAGGAGAGGAACGCTCAGTGAGATGGGGAGGGGCCGGGAAGGCGTCCTAGGAAAAGTGATGTCTCAACTGGGTTTTCAAGGATAAAATAACAGTTTCATTAGATAGGAAATGTCTCTGCCCCAGGTGGGCTCAGGCCCTGCTCCCTGCAGGAACTCCCAGCTGCCTCTGGACCCTGGCCCCAGCCAGGAGTATTTCAGTTACCATGTCCCCTGTTCTTGCCCGGACATTCTTGCATTTCCTGGGCTCCAGCCAAAGGGAAGTACTGAAGGCTCATGAGTCGACAGTCACAGATATGAGTTCCAATCCTCATGCAGTGGTGAAGTCTATTGCTCCTTACTTATATATTCTTTGAGACTCAGTTGCCTTCTGTGTAAACAGTCAATAGTGACACTGTCTACCTAAAGAGGACATGGTAAGAACTGACACAGGCAAAGCCTGGGTGCACGCCTGCCTGCCAATCATGGTGAGCTGTTATTTGGAAATAGGTGTGTGCCTCCTCCTTAGCAGGAGTCTGCCTTCCTCACCGTGCCATCCTTTTTGCTGTTGCTGGCAAGGATGACCATGAATCCTGACGCACAATGGGCTTCAGGAAAGCACTGTGGGCTATAGATTCAGAGATCAGTCTGAGCCCCAGCTCTGCCACTCACTGGGTGAGCTACCTGGGGAAGTCTTTGAACTTCTCCAAAGCTCACTACCCTTTTAGACCCTGTCAACTCCAGCCCAGACCCAGCTTTTGCAACAAACTTCAGTCTCCTGGAGACCTCTCTGGCACAGGGCTGGGAGAAGGGGCCACCTGGCCGTAGGGTCTGCCAGCACCTCTCTTCCTGCTGGCAAGTGTTTAAAGAGGAATTATTTTATTTTTTATTTATTTATTTTTGAGACAGGGTTGCCCAGCTGGAGTGCAGTGGGTCAATCTCAGCTCACTGCAGCCTTTAACTCCTGGGCTCAAGTGATCCTCCTGCCTCAGCTTTCCTGAGTAGTTGGGACTACAGGCACATCCCACTCAGCTGATTTTTAAATTTTTGTAGAGATAGGGTCTAACCATGTTGCCCAGGTGGGTCTTGAACTCCTGGCTTCAAGCAACCTCTCCCCACCCAAGGCCCCAGCCTGTCCTTACAGCTCCCACCAGGACTCTCATTTCTAACGGATGGCTGCAGAGACTGGCAGTCTCCCTGCAGCTGTCGGTCTGGGCCGGCCAGCCTGTCGCAGCCTGGCCTCTTACCTCCTTTCCTGCCTGCTCTGTTGCCCAGGGCGGGTCCTGTCCCCAGCGTCCGCTGCCTCCTCTTCTCTGGACGGCCCTGCTCACAACCCTACCCTGTCTTGCTCCACACTGCTCAGTCAGCTCGCTCTTTCCCCCTTTCCTTGGCAAGGATATTTTGGCTTTGCTGTACCACTTCCAGAACCAAGCTTGAGTTCTACCTCTTGTCCTGCACTGCCTAAATCCCAAAGGCCTGGGCTGCCCTGCTGGCACCTCCCGCCTCCCTCACAGACACACTCCCGCTCGGAGGAATGAACGAGCCGCTCCCGCTGGGACAAAGACCCTCATGACATGTAAGAGGCTCTTCCTTTCTTCAAAGAGATGAGGGTCCCTGCCCCAAATTGGGTCAGGGACATGTTGCCAGAAGTTCTTTCTCAGGTTTTGATGGTTACTTGGCCCCTTCTCAGCTTCTTAGAAAGGTTTTTAGTAAATCTATGATGGGAAGACATGAATCTATTTATTTTATAATTATTTTTTTGAGACAGAGTCTCGCCTGTCACCCAGACTGGAGTGTAGTGGTGAGATCTCGGCTCACTGCAACCTCCGCCTCCTGGGTTCAAGCGATTCTCCTGCCTCAGCCTCTTGAGTAGCTGGGATTACAGGTGCACGCTACTATATCTGGCTAATTTTTGAAGTTTTAGTAGAGATGGGGTTTCACCATGTTGGTCAGGCTGGTCTGGAACTCCTGACCTTAAGTGATCCACCTGCCTTGGCCTCCCAAAGTGCTGGGATTACAGACGTGAGCTACCACGCCCAGCCGGCATGAATCTAAAAGTCACAATAGCAGTTCTCTCCCATGGTTACTCGGTGCCGGCCTTCTTCAATCCTCAGCCTCATGAGGTGTGTGCTGTGTCATCCACACTTTATAGATGACAAAACGAGGCCTAACACTTTGTCTAAAGTCAGACAGAGCTGTGCTTCTAACCACCAGACTCATGATCTCACTGATCCTGATGAAATTCTCTACCCACTACTTCACCTTCTCACACAGAACCTGACCCACCCACAGGCTGGGGCAGGGGTCCTTAATACCAGTAACTGGTTGGCCCAAGCTTTCTGCCCTGTTTGGGGACCAGAAGGTCTGGGGTTTCCAGAAGCTGATGTGCAGTCCCTCCTAGGTCAGGAGGCAGCTGCTCCACCCTCTCCTCTAGTTCTATCTGTAACACCCCCACCCCCCACACACCTCTCCTGTCTTTGCTGGCACTGGCGTTCCCTCCCACTCTCGCTGAGATCTGGGACGGCTCCCCCAGTCAGTGCCTCATGAAGTGGACAGGAGGCGCCACTCTGGAGAGGAGATGGCTACACTGCTTCCCGGCCCCTAACA
Organism: Papio anubis; assembly: GCF_008728515.1. Classification (NCBI taxonomy): domain Eukaryota; kingdom Metazoa; phylum Chordata; class Mammalia; order Primates; family Cercopithecidae; genus Papio; species Papio anubis. The sequence goes on from NC_044992.1 coordinate 1,257,972, forward strand.
CTTCTATTCTGAGACAGTGCCCATGCCAGCAGGGCCAATGTAACCTGACTTCTTAGGCCTTCTGGCCCCCCTTCCTCCTCACCTGGTATCATAGTCGTTGGAGTTCCTATCAAACTTGTAGGTGGGTGGGAAGAGCAGGCGGCCCTCCTGGAACTCCCGGAGCAGCGGGTCATGTTTCTTGGCAATGCTGAGCTGCGGACAAAGTCACAGTCCCCGTCTCCCTCTAGACTCGACCCAATGGCCCAGCACCACACTCCATTCAAGGCATCAGCACATGCCGTCACAAACGGGGCAAGAGTCAAGCAATGCCACTCCACTGCCTCACTGCCCCAGTGACTGCTCACAGCCCACCCCCACCAGAAAGCAGGTGAATCCTTGCAGAAACATTACCAAGGCCTAGGGGAGGCAGCTGTCTGCCGTTTCCCAGTCCTTACACTGCAGGGACCCGACTTGGAATTCCATCTCTAGTGGAGGTCACTAGCAGACATGTGTCAGAGGGGAAGCTGGCGGAGCCAGGGTCCTCCAAAGGGTCATCGCACCCTCCAGGAGGGAAACGAGGCTGGGGACGGGAAAGACAGACGACAGGGACGCGATGGGCTGATGCGTGGTGGCGCCTGGTGCAAAGCCCTTCTGGTGCCCTATTCTTCTTTTCTAAATAATTCATTTCATGCTCTGCATCTGGCTCCCTATTCTAAAGCACACCCACGGGCTGTTACCCTGGCTCTTCCACGTGAAGATCAGGCACCGGCAGGCGTGGCTGCCTCACCCCTGGACGCGAAGCCCTGCTAGACAGCCTCCCCCACCAGACCTGGGCAAAGGAAAACAGCGGCGAGGGCATCTAGCAACAGTCCGCACAGCTCACATGGCTCCCACCGTGGGCCCAGATCACCCCCTGGGGCCCTCCCCTCACTTGATACCTGGTCCTTCTCCCACAGGCCACTGTAGCACCGATTTTTAATGGATTCCCGAACAAAGTGCAACCCAAAGTCCTCGATCCGAAAGTTCATGTCTCCAAACCAGATAATGAGGCTTCAGAAAAAAAGGAGGGCAGCCTGAGGATTTGTGATAAAGTCAGGGAAAGGAGATCACCAGGTGGCTCAGCCTGCTCAACCCAAGGGCTGCGGGGGCACAGAAAGCCCGAGGGGCAGGTGAGGCACCAGGGCACACGTGGGTCCTCTGGAACTGTTCTCATGGCTCCTAAACCACCATTCAAACCAAAGAGACCCACCAAAGAGCCTGCTCTAGCAAACACAGAGCAGGCTGTGGCCCTTGCTTCCTCTCCTCAACTGGTCACAAGGAAAGGCTGAGAAGCCCTCCTGGTGACCTCAGGAACCTCAAGGGCTTTGACCTGTTCCCAAGTGTTCAGGGTTTCTAGGCAGGACAGAGGGGCTGGAGGAAGGCGACCCCAGGCAGGCAAAGCGAGGGGAGACAGCAGATGGGCACCAGGGAAGGGGCAGGGAGAGGGTGGGAGCCAGAACACGGACTGACACTGGCTGGGGAACCGTGACGGGGCAGAGGACGCTGGCTTGGGTTAGCGTGGGGCAGAGGGCGGGGAACAGTCTGCGGAGCCAGGCTCACTCGTGATCCAGGATGTTGGGGATGTCTCGCCCCTCACAATTCTGCATCTCCAGGATCCGGTCAAAGTGCTCCAGCCGCTGGTAATTGTTGGAAATGTGGGGAGGCAGGTGGCAGTTGATGATGCTGACATAGTAGCCATAAAGCTTCAGGCAGATGTTGACCCCACCTTTGTTCCCCTGGTGGAGCAGGTCAACAGAAGAGTGGGAAGCTGCTCTGGGTTGGACCACCCCTCTTCCCACATCCTAGACCTGAGGGGAGACAGTCTCACTTCCCCCAGGGTCTCCCATGGACAGCAACTAAGCTTCCCAGGGTGACCTCTCCATGCACAGAGCCCAGCTCGCCGCACCTGGCCTCAGGGATAGCAAGCCCACTCTGAGGCAAAAGAACAAACATGCACTGGGCTGGACAGAGAACCAAGATTCCTTCACTTCCTTTTTCTTTTGCCCAGCACCACAGTTCCCAGCCCTTCCCAGCTCACCATTCGGACAACAGCTCGTCCTTACCCAGTACCCAAACACCCTTCCCAGCTCACCACTCGGACAACAGCTCGTCCTTACCCAGTACCCAAACAGGCCAGTGGGGGTGGATTTAGTCGACAGAATCTGGATATAGGGCAAATGCTGATACTTGGCAAAGACCAGTAAGAGAATCCCCTGCATACGGACATGGGAGACCTGCAGCAGAGAGAGGGTAAAGGTCGCTCATTAAACCACAGAGGCCAAGTGCATCCCTTCCAAGCCCCATGCTAGGGACACGAGAGAGCCCTCAGCTACATGCAGTGTCCTGCCCCAGGGTCTACGATATCCCAGTTTGAATCTCAGAGTTTCAAGCCTTTCATTCTTCTCCTCAGCTGCCAAATGATACATGCTGGGGGCTGAGGTTTTAGATTCTGCTCCTAGGCCTGGGGGTGGTGGGGAGAGAAGATAAGGCTGCCAGGGCACCCTGCCATGAGGAGAGCACCAACTCTTCAGTCGCTGCCCCATGGATGCCTAGTCCCCTCTCAGAGATGCTATCCTGAGATCCTCTGGGTACCCTTAGGCTGCAACCCTGGGTTGCCAGGGCCTCAAAGAGGAAAGAGGACAGCAGCTAAGGATACTGGCTTTGAAGTTAGATCTGGGTTCAAACCACGGCTCTGATTCTTAGTATTTGACATTGAGGAAGTTTCTCAGTGTATTTTCTCATTGATAAAGCAGGAATCTATCTCATAGACGCTGTGGGGATTATCTGAAAGTTATTATTTTTTGGTTTAAGCATTCTTTTTTTTAAATTTTTTAATTTTTTATTTTTTATTCTTTATTTATTTTTTTTATTTTTTATTTTTTATTTTGAGGCGGGTCACCGTTCTGCCTTGAGCTGGAGTCAGTGGCAGGATCTCTCAGCTCACTGCAGCTCCGCCTCCCGGGTTCCATGTTCTCCTGCCTCAGCCTCCCGAGTAGCTGGGACTACAGAGCCGCCATCGCCCGGCTAGTTTTTGTATTTTTAGTAGAGACGGGGTTTCACCGTGTTAGCCAGGATAGTCTCGATCTCCTGACGCTGTAGTCCGCCCGTCTCGGCCTCCCAAAGTGCTGGGATTACAGGCTTGAGCCACTAAGCCCGGCCAATTTTTATTTTTTGAGATGGAGTCTCACTCTGTCACCCAGGCTGGAGTGCAGTGGCACGATCTGTTCTCACTGCAAGCTCCATGCCTCCCGGGTTCGCCATTCTCCTGCCTCAGCCTCCCGGTAGCTGGGACTACAGAGGCGCCACTGCGCCCGGCTAGTTTTGTATTTTTTTAATAGAGATGGGGTTTCACCATGTTAGCAGGATGGTCTCGATCTCCTGACCTCGTGATCCATACCTCAGCCTCCCAAATTGCTAGGATCATAGGCGTGAGCCACTTTCGCCAGGCAAGCATTCTTAAAAGTAAAGGAAGGAACATGAGAGGTTTCCAGGGTGCTGGAAATGCTCTTCTTTATCCCCTTCCTCCCTCCCTCAGGAATGTTCTTTGTCCACCGTCTGCCCCCATTTTCTCCCTCTTAGAGACATGATTTTGCTGTCTACCAGGCTGGAGTGCAGTGGTGCAGTAATCGCGACTTCATGCAGCCTTGACATCCGGCTCAGGCAATCTTCCCACCTCAGCCTCCTGAGGGCTGGGACCCTGAGTCTTCCACCATGCCCAGCTATTTTTGTTTGTTTTGTAGAGACAGGGTCTTGCCATGTTGCCCAGGGTGGTCTTGAACTCCTGGGTTCCAAGCAATCTGCCTGCCTCTGTAATCAAAGTGTTGGGATTACAGGCATTGAGCCACAGCGTCCGGTCTGCTCTTTATCTATATGTGGCTGATGGTAACATGGGTATGTGCAAAAATCCATCAAAGTGTACACTGAATTTCATGCTTTTCTGTGTGTACATTGTTAAAGCTCCAGTGAAAAGAAAATAAAGAAAATGTTTTCCCCCAAACCCCTTAACTATATACTGGAGTGCCACTGGGTGCCACATGAGGCAATACCCAGGTAATGCCAGTGGAGTGAGGACCTGGGCTCACAGGCTGGGGAGCAGAAGGACAGCAGCTCAAGATGCCCACAGGCTGGGGGCAAATGGGACAGCAGCTCAAGATGCCCACAGGCTGGGAGCAGAAGAAACAGCAGCTCAAAGATGCCCTGGGCTGGGGAGCAGAAGCGGACAACAACTCAAGATGCCTGAGCTGGGGAGAAAGAAGCGGACAGCAGCTCAAGATGCCCACAGGCTGGGGAGAAGAGCGGACAGCAGCTCAAGATGCCCACAGGCTGGGGAGAAGAGCGGACAGCAGCTCAAGATGCCCACAGGCTGGGGAGAAGAGCGGACAGCAGCTCAAGATACCCACAGGCTGGGGAGAAGAGCGAACAGCAGCTCAAGTGCCTCCTCTCACATTTACTCCTATCAACCCTGGAGGAATCACTGTCCCTGTTTTGCAGATGAGGGACTAAGATTTAGGGAGGCTAAGGGACCAGGAGGGCTACCTGTATTGTAAAACAACAGCAAGGGGCTAGGACTGCCAAGATCCCTGCTATCTGCAGCTGCCAAAGGTGGGGTGGGAATGGGCCGCAGCCAGTAGCTCTCCCTCTCAGGTTCAGGCTGGCTACCACCAGCACCCGAGTCGCTGTTTCCGGAGAATGAAGTGTGGAGGCCAAGGAGGAAATCCCCGGGTGGGGAGCGTGTACTGGGGCCTTCCAGGAATTATGAAACTTGATCCTGTAGGCCACGAGCCCTAGCAGAGCGGAGTCAAAGCAGGGGGAACCTCAAACCCAGCACTGGGCAAGGGAGGCATGAGAACTTCAGGTTGGCCAGAGGTTGCTACAGACGTGTCCTCAAGCCGACCATCCTCCCCAGTCTTCTCTCTCTCCCACCCAAGCACACAGGACAACAGGGATGGAGGACAGGCTGGACCATGAGGGGCTGACTCCCAGGGTCAGGACTGAAGCAAGGGGACTGATAAAGACTCAGGAAAAGTTTCAGCTTAATCCCCACCCACAAAGGAGCTTTAGGCCACTGGGTTCCACCACAAAGACACTGGCTTACTTTGTGAAGGAGCAGCAGGAAAGTGGGGGCAGGGAGGGCGGGGTCGGGGCAGGACAGAGTCAGACTGGGAGAAAGGGTGGGGCTGTGGGAAAAGCAGGAGAGTTCTAGGGAAAGTTCTAGTTGGAGGAAATGAAGTAGGAGGAGCAAAGAAAGGACTAGCAGGAGGTGGCTGGGGGCCCTGGAGCAGTGGAAGGGGGTCAGCCCTTCTCAGTCTATAGCTGGCAAATGCACACCTAAGAAGAGGCTTACACGGAGCTCACCCATCCACCCTGATTGTTGGCTGGGGAAAGAAGGGCATCCGTTTTGGGTGCCAGGCCCTCAGGCTGGCCTCCCAATTTCAGCCGGCCACATGGGTAGAAAGAGCTGTGTCTCTGCCACAAGCTGAGCTAATTTCCTTGGCTCAATTCCATCCTACCAACCTCTGCCAGTCAGCCAAGAAGCAAGGAGGCCTGCAGTCTTGCGAAGGGAGTGGCGGGTGAGAGAGAAGTGGTTCTGTCCTCTGTAAGGATCTAGCTCCCTATCTACAGAAGGAGGCCTCTGGGCTTGATATGGAGGGAACCAAGGACTCTCGCTGGCATTTTCTATCCGCAGGAGCTCTAAACCTTAGATTCTTTCCTCCCCATTCTGCTCCCCCTCCAAAGGATACACGGCTCTTGCCCCAGTACCCCCAGGCAAACTAGGCTGACTGAATTCATTCTGAAGAAGGAGTCATCTGGGAAAGGGGAAAGAGGGAATTCTGTATTTCTAAGCAGCTGTACACCAGGTGCTATGAATGGGAGGGTTTCATCCCTCAGGTGTGCAGGGCAGAAGCAAGGTGAAGATCCAGCAACCTAGGGCCTTCCTGTGGACTCTCCTACGGTCTAAAGACACCCCAGAGTATACTGCTCCCTCAGACTGAGAACTTTTACCCACCACACCTGACTCCCTCTCCTAACTTCTGGACCCTCAGAATCTGACGTGCACGTCCCATACGACCTGAGGATACCCTATGACACCAGCAGGCTAGCCATGTCTAAGATCTGTCAGTCTTAGAGTTCACCAGCATAGCAATAAAGTATTAGTAGTTAAGAACTTGGGTGATAAAGTTTGAAAGACCTGGATCCAAATCCCAGATAGTGCATGTGACTTCTGAGCCATGGTTTTCTCTGTAAAATACCTCTATTTCAACACACTTGTTACGATTTTAAAATAACATATATAATATAAAGAGCTACTTATGATGTTTAACACCAAGTAAGCGCTTCATAAATGACAGCAGTATTATTACACTCAGAGACTTCAGGACGGGCATTTGAGTAGAGACTGGTGGCTGGGGCGGGGGCCAGCACCGGGGTGTTCACAAGCCCTGCTGCACCTCCCCTCAGAATCTTCCCAAGCTGAAACATACGCAGGTGTTACCCCAACCCCTGGAGACTCAGCTCAGCTCCGGCTCCCTCAGAAAGGCGAAAGCAGGCAGGAGCCCCAGGGGTCCAGGTGCAAGTGAGGTTTAGCCCTTTAAACAAATGGGAAACAGCATGAAAGGCTAAGTAGGAGTAAGAGGAACACATCAGACCAAACAAGCGGGGTCAGTGCAGATGTGAAAACATAGTTGTCGATTGCCCACGAACGGGCAAGTTACCTTGACGAAGCTCAGAGGGGAAAGCACATCCATGAGGAAACTGCTCCATGAGTCATTAAAGGCAGCATCGGAAAGGAGGCTTATGATCCCAGAGTTCAGTTCCTGCAAACTGACCATGCCAGCTCAGAGGCTTGGCCCCTGGCCTCCAGGCTACTTCCCCTGCCACAGATATTTAACACCGTGTTCACAGACTTTCCAGCCCTGAGTTCTGACGGCCGTGAGGTCTCCCTCCCCTGCCGGCTGATCTCCAGCCCCCTTTGCCGTTGCTGACCCAGGATCAGAAACATGGGACTGTCCCTGGAGCAGGCTGAAAGCTCCCGTCCTTCAGACTCCAAAGCGGAGGAGGGCAGGTCACAGTGGTTCCCACAGGGAAACCCGGGACTGGTCAGGGAAGAGCGAAGGAGCCTGCAGATACCTACCCAATGACATATATGTCAAGATTCAGGTTCTGGTTGTTCAGCTGAAGCAGGTCACTGAGATCTAGAGGGGGCGCTGCTGAGGCCACGTTCCAAGTCACGACATGTATGCTGTGGAAGGGAAGCAGAGGGAAGTCATGGAGGAAGGAGGGTAAGAGAGTGCACGGGGTCGGCCAGTCATGGAGGAAGGAGGATAAGGGAGTGCACAGGGTTGGCTGGGCACGTGGCTCACGCTTGTCATCCCAGCACTTTGGGAGGCAGAGGCGGGCAGATCACCTGGGGTCAGGAGTTCGAGACAAGCCTGGCCAACATGGTGAAACCCTGTCTCTACTAAAAGTACAAATATTAGCCCAGCATGGTGGCAGGCACCTGTAATCCCAGCTACTCAGGAGGCTGAGGCAGGAGAATCACTTGAACCTGGGAGGCGGAGGTTGCGGTGAGCCGAGATCGTGCCACTGCACTCCAGCCTGGGTGACAGAGTGAGACTCTGTCTCAAAAGGAAAAAAAAAAAAAAAAAAAAGATAGTGCACGGGGTCTAGGCCTGCTCATGTCACCACAATCCGCCACACTCATGATGGAAATGCGGGTTTCTGCGCTAGTGGAGGGAATGGGGATACTGAACCATCAGCTGTCCGTCCTCACCTTTCTCGGCTGAAGCAGGAAATCCCCACCCTGGACTGGGTCCTCCATGCAGGGTCACAGCCGCCCACACCTGGCAGCACTGGTGCTGCTGATATAGCAGAGTTGCCAAAGGGAGCCCAAGACTTTCAGGTCAGGCTAGGGAAGGGTTAGGGGACTTAGCTGCCAGGAATATATTAATTCCATCAGCTCCTCCAGCCACCCACACACCTCTGTGATCATCTAGGGCTCAGTCAGCAACTTCCCATCCCTACTTCTCACCCCAAGTGTTCCTAAGACCACCAGAAAGGTCCTGGGGGTTCAGATTTCACCTTGTGATAGGCCTCAGCACTACAAGGGCAGAGGAATTTAAAAAATAAAAGATATAACACCACCATATTCCCTTCCTCTCTCCTCCCTAGCAGATCCCAGGAAGAAACCAATTTTGCCAGCACTTCAGAGAGCCTTTTTTTTTTTTCTTGAGACAGTCTCACCCTGTTGCCCAGACTAGAGTGGAGTGGGACGATCTCGGCTCACTGCAGCCTCCGCTTCCCAGGTTCAAGCGATTCTCCCGCCTCAACCTCCCAAGTAGCTGGGATTACAGGTGTGTGCCACCACACCTGGCTAATTTTTGTATTTTTAGTAGAGACAGGGTTTCACCATGTCGGCCAGGCTGGTCTTGAACTCCTGATCTCGGCCGGGCGCGGTGGCTCAAGCCTGTAATCCCAGCACTTTGGGAGGCCAAGACGGGTGGATCACGAGGTCAGGAGATCAAGACCATCCTGGCGAACACGGTGAAACCCCGTCTCTACTAAAAAATACAAAAAACTAGCCGGGCGAGGTGGCGGGCGCCTGTAGTCCCAGCTACTCGGGAGGCTGAGGCAGGAGAATGGCGTGAACCCGGGAGGCGGAGCTTGCAGTGAGCTGAGATCCGGCCACTGCACTCCAGCCTGGGCGGCAGAGCGAGACTCCGTCTCAAAAAAAAAAAAAAGAACTCCTGATCTCAGGTGATCTGCCCGTCTCAGCCTCTCAAAGTGCTGGGATTACAGGCCTGAGCCACCGCGCCCGGCCAAGGGGTTTTTAAGTAACGGGTTTCTTGACATCTCTCTTAAGAGTCTATGCTCTACGTCTGTGTAGGATTCCGTGAAAAATAAAAAGGACTCTCTCGGGAAAAGTCATCAGTTGGATAACATTTTCCACCTCAGCTTACAAGTCTTAGGGAAGCAAGAAAACTAGATCAGGGGCCTCAATGACACGGGATCCAGTCAGAGGCTCAGAGGAAGGAGAGACCTACAGATGTCTTTGCAAACACTCAGTCACAGCAGCTCTTCAAGAAGCCCCAGACTGTATGCAGCACAGAGCACGCAGGAGCTGCAGACCCTGCAGAGACCAGGAACAGCCTGGCCTCAGTCCTAGGCACACGATGAGGAGTACCTGCAGCAGCTGGAGATCTGGAATGGCAGAGGGTACAGGGGCACGGGAGAAAAGAGCAGATGATGCCAAAACATCTGTTCTCCAACAGACCCTGTTCTTAGAGGTTGACGTTCTCAAAGGCACTTCAAGAAATTCTTGGCCAGTTTAAAGCAACTTCCTGTCCCTCCCTGTTAGCATAAGCAACACTGTACAGAAACCACCTTCCCAAGCACTCAGCCTGAGATTGTGTGCTTCATTTGTTTACGATCTCCCCCTGCTGTCCGACAGAGGCTTAAGGAACAAAAGACCTTTTACTCAGAGTCTTATTTTCTCAGACTCACTCTAAGAGGATGGAGAGCAAAAGTCCGGATTTCTTGTTCCCACTCTCAAATCCGACGATTAGCAGCAAATCCAAGCATCGTGACTTACACTAAGTGGGCGATTAGCCTTGTTCCCCGTGAAAGAGCAGGCAAGAGACCAGGCTAAGTCACTTCACTAAAGGATCTTATCTCAATCTGATTTCGGGTTCCCGGGGGTCACCATGGGATCAGGCAGACCTCCTGATGTATGTGCTGATGAGAAGCAGGAACAAGATTTCTAACCTGGAGCTGAAAGGTGACGGCCTCGTTATGTCTTTAACCTCAAACAACCCAACACGGCTGTCCTCTCCACAAAGCAACCGGGACACCTGCTTGCGCCCCAGTGGGAACGAGCTTGGCAGCCTCGGCTTAGAGGGGGCGCGAGGCTCGGGCCCAACACAGCCCACCTGACACAGGCGTGGGAGAAGGTGGTAGCGCCCCTGAACCAAAGGCAGTCATGGAGGTCTGGTGCCTTGTCTCCCGGTCTGCGTCCACCCCCAGCGCGCCCGCAGCCCAAGTGGGTCGGCGGCAGCGATGCCCCGAGCAGGCCTCCTCTGCCGCCAGCGTCTCCTCACCTGAGCCTCCTGCCCTTCGGCCCGCTCAGCTTCCGCGAGCTCATGGCCGCCGTCGTCCCCGCGCGCTGGTCCGGCAGGTTCGCGTCTCCCGGCCAGCGGGTCCCGGCCAGAGCAGCCCTGCCGGCGGCCGGTCGGACGCCTCGCTGTCGCGGGCTGTTTTTCTTCCGGACTCCGACCTTCCGCCCCCGCTTCCGTCAGAGACGGGCCAGCGGCGCACGCCGGGCTCTGGGTGGTGCGGTTCGCAGGAGGAGGCGGGACTCTCCCACGAGCGCGAGGCTGCGAGAGGCTGAGCCAAGACGGGATCGCGGACGTCAGGGGGGCGTGTCGGGCCTGTCATCAGCGCACGACGCAACAGTACCCCAGACGACGCGGGGTGCGCGGCCGCCGCCAGACCCGGCCCAGCCCGCGCCCGCCGTCCGCGGCTCCCAGCGTGCCCCGCGCCAGGGACCGTTTTCCGGCGGAAGTTATCGCTTCGCCGCCGTCGCCGCCGCCGCCTCTGCCCCACTCGCGAGGCATCCGAGAACCCCGTCCTTGTGTTGTCTTCGCCCCGGCTCCCCGCCGTCCAGAGACCCAGGGGGTAAACGAGGGTCGGGGGTGGCGACACGCAGCCTAGCCACTGTCCCGCCTGGGATCCGGCCTCCCCGCCCCCCAGCTGCAGGTAATCGCCCCGTTCCCGTGGCGCTCACGCCGCTGCTGCAGCGCCTCCGTTCTCCACGCCCACTTCCAGGCGGCTTTCTGCCCCAAACTGATTGGATTACCTATGGCATAGAGGACGTTTGGGGATTCCTGGACTCCTGGAAAATTAGCCGTCAATAAATGAAACGCAGGCCGGGCACGGTGGCTCCCGCCTGTCATCCCAGCACTTTGGGAGGCCGAGGCGGGCGGATCACTTGAGGTCAGGAGTTCGAGACCAGCCTGGCCGACATGGTGAAACCCCGTCTCTGCTAAAAATACAAAAGTTAGCTGGGCTTGATGGCGCGCGCCTGTTAATTCCAGCTACTAGAGAGGCCGAGGCAGGAGAATCGCCTGAACCCGGGAGGCGGAAGTTGCAGTGAGCCGAGATTGCGCCACTGTACGCCAGCTTGCGGGACAGCGAGATTTCGTCTCAAAAAAAAGCCGAGATGGGATTTCACCATCTTGGTCAGGCTGGTCTGGAACTCGTGACCGCAGGTGATCCGCCCGCCTCGGCCTTCTAAAGTGCTGTGATTATAGGTGTGACCCACCGCGCCCGGCCTAGAACTACTTTAAATAAATGTTTTGCTTGTTTGGTAGGGTGGATAAAGAGGAAGATGTGAAGAGGAGGCAGACAAAAGCAAAAGGAAATCCTGTCAGTAGGAAATGGTCAAATTACAATTCAGATGTGCAATGTTTGCATAAGTAAACTGACAAGGGAAATTTTCAGACACATCTTGGTACCTCTTCCTAATCTTGCCCTGGTAAAATGGGGGTTATCAGTGCAAGTTTGAGGATATATATAGTTGGAAAATGGACATCACCAAACTGGACTCCAGAAAGCTCTGTCTAGGATTTTATTAGACTGCTTTTTTCTCAATATACCTGTATTGGAAGATTGAGACAAAAAGGCACAAACTCACATTAAATAAACAAGGTAATCTAATCAATTCTACAAAGTGTAGTTTGTAAAAGAAGTAGCACTAGGAACCAACCAAAGTAAGTCAGGGAGTCCCAGCAGGGACTGTAAAAGGAGAACTTGGGAAGCTATACACATGCCCATGATACTGACCCTGTCCCAGACCTCTCTGCATGAGAAGGCCAGAGCCCAGCACCCCTCCTATAGAGGCACTGCTGCTTCTGTTGGGGCTGTGACCCTGGAATTCTAATGGAAGCAGCTGGTCTGAAGTGGCATGGGACATACTCAGGTACTACCCCTGGAGCTGAGCCTTTATCATAAGTCCCTCTGAGTGCTAGTCAGTTTGGGGCCGGGGGGGGGGCGGGCGTTGACGAGGAAAGGGGGTACTTAAAAGAAGCCAACACTGTTGCCCAGCAGCAACACCATCCATGGGGATGGAACAGACCAGGGACATCCTCCTTTGTTTATATGGGCTGGAGTTCCAGATCCAGGCTGACCTTAGCTCATAATGGATGCTTTTCAACTGGGGCAACAGGTGGAGGTGGGAGGAGCCCTCGTTAGGGCTAAAGTGATATGTGTCGGTCTCAAGAACCAAAAGTAGGAGACTAACAGCTGCTGACCCTCAGACCACATAAACAACTGTCTGCCTAGAATGTTAGTTTGTCTGTTTCGAGATAACCCACATCTGGACTTCCCCTAGTTGATGAATGAAGAAGGGACATCTTTAAGTACAAATATAATTAATAGCTAATACAGAGCTTACAGGAAAACATTTACATTTTTCTCCAGTAGGAATGCCTCTTCTCCAACTTTCCAAGTCAGATAAATGCTACCAGCAGTTGAGATGCTACCCAGATGCATTACTAAAGACCCCTCAAGGTGAGGAGACTCACACAGAGGAAGGTGTCTGTAACAAGACATCTGGTTCCAAAGGGACCTCATGAATGTCAGAGCTAACCATGCTGGGGGTCTGAGTCTGTCCACCCTTGCCCCAGGAGGGCCACAGGGAAGCGTCCATCAGGATGGTACAGGTGCAATCCTGTGAGACACTCCCTTATTGCACTTAGAAATGAGTAAGGCAAACAAACTGACAAAAACAGGATACATTCTCCCACCCACTTCTTGCTTCCCAAAGATTTGGTCTCTCATTGGCAGATGCACCCAGGCTAGCGTGGGCTGGGATCATGGCACACTTAGGCCAGCGTGCTTCACAAGGTTTGGGGACTGTCAGGTGACACTACAGCTCTCTCAGATTCTCCCACTAAGAGGCAAACTCAGGCTCTGCCAAGTTGTAGGAAGCTGTGAACACTGGGCAGCATCTATTCCCCTGGAGCCTGGACTTCCTCACCAGCCTACTTTGGTCGGGTTCTGTACTATGATCACTACTTGCTTTGGATTTTCCAGGACAGAACTCAACATGGGGGTAGGACGGGCTAAGTTCTTGATCCCCAAATTCCTTTCCGGCAACTGGAGACGAGGGAACATGTTCTGCTGGAAAAAGCTTTTTGCATGCTCATATTGTGCAGCATGAAAGATCAGGACTCTTGTGTCCTAACCAGCCTCAAAGACAGAGGACAGGGACCTAAGAAAGCACAGAGAAAAGAGGATTATTGCTGAGTGGCAGCACCAGCCCCAAAGGGAAGAGGAGGAGCGGGGACGTACAGAGCTCCTCGGGGTCGGACAGTTGGCATCTAGGGGGCGACTCAATTCTAGGGGCCACATTCTAGGAGAATTCCTTCCAAGTGGAGAGTTGACTGGGGGTGATTTTGTAGGTTCTGCAGAGAGATTCAGAGTGGGCAACAGGAGGGCCAAGAAGCCACAGGTGTTTCTAAGAACAGTAACTAGAGATTCAGTGATTGGGGCAGTTATTCATATTTGTTAAATTTTCTTAAATAGAGACTGGCTGGGCCTTGGGTACCTCCATAGTGCTAGAGCGCCCTAACGATGGGTTACTGGGAGCAGAAGTCAGAGCTGCAAAACCACATTGCTACTTTGTGGAAGTGGGGGGGGGGGGGCGGGGGGCGGGGGAAAACACTGTATCTTTAGCTCATCCCCTCTCCCCACATGAGCACTCAAAATTGCAAAGATCTGCCCAGGAAGCAAAATACCTCAGTTTATCCAAGGTTGAGAACAAATGAACTTAAATCATTTAAATCACCACATCACAAAAGGCAGCTATTTGAAAGACTGAAAATGTCACTTGGAAATAAAGGCCGGGGGCACACACAGAAATGGGTCAGAACACAATGGAGAGAGACGGAGGAGCTGTAAATACAGCAGCCTACACGCCACGTATCAGAGGAGCAGACTCCTGCACACGCGGGCTCTGTAACATCAGACGGTCTATTTGTTCACAATATTAAAGGGCATCTAGAATTAGCTACAGTAAGGGATCGAAAGTTGCCTGAAGAATGGGCACAGAACGGCTGCGTCTGAAGATGGCCTGTCACTTGGGAGGATGGAGCTGCTGGGCCTTCCTGTTGACCACTGTCTTGCAAAACTAGAAGAAAAATAAAAGTATTAAGGAAGCAAGAGGAGAAAACAGAAACACTGTAAATCATCCTGAAAAGGAGGAGGGATGCCAGTGGGTGGGTGGGGAAGGGAGTGGGGAGGGTACTGAGGTCCGAGCAGTGATTGAGAAGCTGGCATCACAGCAGTCCACCTAATTCCACCCTCCTGCCCCCCAGAAGCTGCTTTAGGAACATGGGGCAGGGAGAGTAAGCAGGGCCTGGCATCACTGCTGGTGAGACCCTGGCCCTCCTTACCCTCTTAGTGTTAAGAGGCCAGTTTTTATTTGCGAAAATGATTTTCTCTTTGAGCCTAATTGGGAGCAGAGCCAGGTTTTTCATTCAATGATTAGACTGCTGTGAGCTGCTGGAATCCCATGACTCGGGTGGTGTACAGGGCACTGGGAAACCAGCACTGAGAGCTAATGGAAGGAAGAGGCTTGGGGAAGAGTGACAGCATGAAACAAGGGGCCCCCACTCTGGCCCTGTGACCTGGGCAGAAACACCCTCCCAGCATCTGAAAGATGCCACCTCTGATGAGGGCAGCTTAGTGTGGGATCGGGGGTATAAAGAGGAAGGAAATGAAAAACCAGACACAACAGTGGGTTCTAACAAAAGCTGTCTGGCCAGCAAGTTTTCTAAGGGGGAAGGGCAGGTAATGGCAGCTTTTGGGAGCTAGGAACTGGCGCTGGCATGGGAGGGCCAGGAGTGCCCAGCATGACAGCTGCAACTTGAGATGGATCAAGGTGCCGAGGGGAAGAGTGATTAGCAGCAGATGAACTTCCCTGCTATGTCCACCACCCTCCCTGTCCATGTCTCTATCTGGGTGGTTCTTTGGAAAACGTCCCTGAAATGTCCCAATAGCCATAATCTCTTCTAGAGGAAGCAGAGAGCTGTTGAGCATGGCAACCATCATGACTAGAGGGAAGGAGGAATAGGTTTTCTGACTCCATAGTGAGCTGCTGAGGCCTCGAAACCCAAACTGATTTTAGCGTCTGTGACACGCGCAGTGAGAAATGTGGCGCGCGCAGTGAGAAGTGTGGCGCGCGCAGTGAGAAGTGTGGCGCGCGCAGTGAGAAGTGTGGCGCGCGCAGTGAGAAGTGTGGCGCGCAGTGAGAAGTGTGGCGCGCAGTGAGAAATGTGGTACGTACAGTGCAGAGGGGGAAGGGTGGCTTTAGTCATCTGCTGTCATTCCTTTCACTGGGTCCTTTTGTCTCATCTGGAAAAGAAAAAGCAGGAAAAATGGAAGGCTCCTGCTACTGATGGAACTCCCGCCTTCTCAGTCCTGCCCATCAGTGGGGTGGGTCATATTTTGTGTACAAAGCAAGACACTGAAGGACAGAATTCTATGTATGGACTTGAAGCCATACATTTCCAGTCTGTCACTGACCTCACTATCCATGGTTTCTAGTTCTCTTCCTTGTGTCACGGTGTTTGAAGCACTTTTTTTTTTTTTGGTAGAGAGGTGTGTGTGTGTGAGGGTCTTCCTATGTTTACCACGCTGGTCTTGGACTCCTGGCCTCATGCAATCCTCTGCCTCAACCTCCCAAAGTGCTGGGATTACAGCACAGGTGTGAGCCACACTTTGCCCCTCTCTGTTTCATTCACTTATTCATTCAACAAATACTTACGAAACATCTTTTTGTGTGTGTGTGTGAGGAGTCTTGCTCTGTTGCCCAGTCTGGAGTGCAGTGGCGCAATGTTGGCTCACTACAACCTCTGCCTCCCAGATTCAAGCGATTCTCCTACCTCAGCCTCCCGAGTAGCTGAGATTACAGGTGTGCCCCACCACGCCCAGCTAATTTTTGTATTTTTGGTGGAGATGGGGTTTCACCATGTTGGCCAGGCTGATCTTGAACTCCTGACCTCAAGTGATCCGCCTGCCTCAGCCTCCCAAAGTGCTTGGATTACAGGCGTGAGCCACCGCATGCAGCCTCAGTGAGGCATCTCTTTAGTGCAAGGAACTTCCAGAGCTGGGGATCTTTAGCTGTGAACTAAACAGATCAGTTCTCTCCTCAAGGAGCTCATATTCTGGGGCAGGGTGGGCAGAGAACAAACATTCATCTATCAGCTGGGACTATGGGCTCCTTGGATAGAGACCGACCGTGGGTAAGTGCTATTTTAGGTAGTTACGGAAGCCTGTAAGCGAGGTTTGAGACGAAACCTGAAAGAAAAGAGGGAGAAAATCCCGTGGTTCTCCAGGAGAGGAGCGCTCCTCGCAGAGGAACAGAACTTCCCTTTCCTGACCTGTTTAAAGGTGGGCACAATGTGGTGTCAGAACTAGGCACAAGGATGCAGAGGTGAAAAGTGCAGGGGCAGGTCTCAGATCCACAGACGTGCGAGGCTGCTGGAAAACGGGATGGGGGCTTCTCTGGAAGCACCGAGTGGTCCCTGTCACTGGCACCTTCCAGGCAGAAGCAGACATCACTTACTGGGGATGCTGTAGACGTGATCTCCCTAAAATCAGTTCTGACGTGAAAACTGTATCCTATGTGAAGAATGTCAGTAACATAAGTATTTCTTCATTACGCATTAGTTTTCTGCTCAACTTTTGTTCTTTATAATGTTCAACAAATTTTGAGCACCTAAGAGCACAGCCCCTAGAATCAAACTCCCTGGACTATATTCTGTTTGGTTTGAGACAGGGTCTGGCTCTGTTGCCCAGGATGGAGTGCAGTGGCGCAATCACGGCTCATGACAGCCTCAACCCCCCTGGCTCAAGTGATCCTCCTGCCTCAGCATCCCAAGAAGCTGGGACTATAGGCATGTGCCACCATGCCCGGCTGATTTTTTTTTTTTTTTTTTGAGACAGTCTCATTCTGTTGCCAGGCTGGAGGGCAGTGGTGTGATCTCAGCTCACCGCAATCTCTGCCTCCCGGGTTCAAGCAATTCCCCTGCCTCAGCCTCCCCAGCAGCTGGGACTATAGGCACACACCACCACACCCGGCTAATTTTTTTTTTGTATTTTAGTAGAGACGGGGTTTCACCATGTTGGTTAGGATGATCTCAATCTCCTGACCTCGTGATCCGCCTGCCTCGGCCTCCCAAAGTGCTGGGATTACAGGCATGAGCCACCGCACCCGGCTGCCTGGCTGATTTTTAATTTTTATTTTTTTGGTGTGTGTGAGGACAGGGTCTCATTGTGTTGCCCAGGCTGGTCTCGAAACCCTGGGCGTAAGTATTCCTCCTGCCTCGGCCTCCCAAAGTGCTGGGATTACAGGTGTGAGCCACTGCGCCTGGCCTGGATTGTAGTCTGACTCTATCACTAATTGTAAGTTACTGCACTGCTCTCTAAGCCTCAGTTTTTTTCTTTTTCTTTTTCTTTTTTTTTGAGACGGAGTCTTGCTCTGTCGCCCAGGCTGGAGTGCAGTGGTGTGATCTTGGCTCACTGCAAGCTCTGCCTCCTGGATTCACGCCATTCTCCTGCCTCAGCCTCCCAAAGTAGCTGGGACTATAGGCACCCACCACCACGCCTGGCTAATTTTTTGTGTTTTTAGTAGAGACGGGGTTTCACCATGTTAGCCAGGATGGTCTTGATCTCCTGACCTTGTGATCTGCCCACCTCGGCCTCCCAAAGTGCTGGGATTACAGGCGTGAGCCCCCACGCCCGGTCTTTTTTTTTTTTTTTTTTTGAGACAGGGTCTTACTGTGTCACTCGGGCTGGAGTGCAGTGATGCGATCACCATGCCAGGCTAATTTTTGTATTTTTTGTAGAGATGGAGTTTCACTATGTTGCCCACGCTAGTCTCACACTCCTGGACTCGAGCAGTCCGCCCATCTCAGCCTCCCAAAGTGCTCGGATTACAGGTTTGAGCCACTGTGTCTGGCCTAAGCCCCAATTTCCATAATAATAAAATAGAGATAAAAGTACATGGGGTTGTGATGAAGATTAAGATCTTCAGGCCGGGCGCGGTGGCTCAAGCCTGTAATCCCAGCACTTTGGGAGGCTGAGACGGGCGTATCACGAGGTCAGGAGATCGAGACCATCCTGGCTAACACGGTGAAACCAACCCCGTCTCTACTAAAAAATACAAAAAACTAGCCGGGCGAGGTGGCGGGCGCCTGTAGTCCCAGCTACTCGGGAGGCTGAGGCAGGAGAATGGCGTAAACCCGGGAGGCGGAGCTTGCAGTGAGCCGAGATCGCGCCACTGCACTCCAGCCTGGGTGACAGACGCAGACTCCATCTGAAAAAAAAAAAAAAAAAAAGATCTTCGGCTGATTGCAGTCAGGAGTTCAAGACCAGCCTGGTTAGCATGGTGAAACCTCGTCTCTACTAAAAATACAAAAAAAATTATCTGGGCATTGTGGCAGGCGCCTGTAATCCCAGCTACTTGGGAGGCTGAGGCAGGAGAATCGTTTGAACCCGGGAGGCGGAGGTTGCAGTGAGCTGAGATTGCACCATTGCACTCCAGCCTGGGCGACAGGGTGAGACTCCATCTCAAAAAAGAACAAAACAAAAATTTCAGGTACTTAGCATAGCAGACTGCTTGACATGGAGTATGCATTCAGTATTTGGGACCTATTGTAGAGATAAAAAATTATTTGAGATGCTGTTCCAAATGTTATTTATGTTATATAATAAAAAATTATTATTATTGTTATTTTTGAGACAGTCTCGCTCTGTTGCCCAGGCTGGAGTGCAGTGGTGTGATCTCAGCTCACTGCAACCTCTGCCTCCTGGGTTCAAGTGATTCTCCTGCCTCAGCCTCCCAAGTAGCTGGGATTACAGGCGAGCGCCACCACGCCTGGCTAATTTTTGTATTTTTAGTAGAGATGGGGTTTCACCATGTTGGTCAGGCTGGTCTCGAATGTCTGACCTTGTGATCCGCCTGCCTCGGCCTCCCAAAGTGCTGGGATTACAAATGTGAGCCACCGCGCCCAGCCAATAAAAAATTATTTGAGACCCCGTTTCAAATGTTATTTATGTTACTCTTTTGTTCCAGACACTGTCCTGTAGCAAAGGAGATGTTGTATAGAAGCTCTGAAGAACCTGGAATTTTAAGCCATAGCCCACTTCAGAATTGTGTTCTAGTCACTGAAAGTTTAATACTGCCACATTTTGTGGAGATTCTATCTCTGGCAGTAGTTCTCCACTGGAAAATATATATATTTTTTGAGACAGGATCTCACTCTGTCGCTCTGTCACCCAGGATAGAGTGCAGTGGTGTGATCTCAGCTCACTGCACCCTCCACCTCCCAGGTTCAAGCGATTCTCCTGCCTCAGCCTCCCAAGTAGCTGGGATTACAGGCATGCGCTACCACGCCTGGCTAATTTTCTATTTTTAGTAGAGACGGGGTTTCTCCATGTTGGCCAGGCTGGTCTTGAACTCCCAACCTCAGGTGATCCATCTGCCTTGGCCTCCCAAAGTGCTGGGATTACAGGTGTGAGCCACCACACATGGCCAGTTTGTCATATTTTTAAAAGACAACCCTGTGCTATTAGATTGGAATTAGATGCATTTGTGTGAACATGATATATGATGCGGATACGGAAATAACTATAGATGTACAAGTCCCCTAGCTCTATCCTATGAGAAGCTCTGGCTGGGAGCTGCACTACTCCAGTGGAAATAGGCACACCCAGCACCCAGATCCCATTTCCAAACACCCCTCTCCACTATACGGAAGCCGGGCTCCTGGAAGATGTGGCCAGTTACAGAGCTGGGTCATGAAAAAACGAGACAAACCCAGAACCCCTTGTGCTTCAAGGGGACAGCAGTAACCTCACTGGTAACTGGACGGAAAGACACAGAACAGGATGAAAAGAACACAGTCTGTGACGTTTGGCTTCAGATACACCAGTGGGTCTAATTGTGCAGAAACATCAACACATCCACATTGAAAGACGTTCTACAAAACTGTACTATTGTTTTGAAAGATGTTACCATTGGCAAAAACTGGGTAAAGGGTACGTAGATCTTTCCACATTATTTTTTATAACTGCAAGTGAATCTCAATCATTTCAAAATAAAAGGTTTGGTGCAGAAATGAAGCTGGCTGGGTGTGTTGGCCCACGCCTACAATCCCAACACTCTGGGAGGCTGAGGTGGAAGCATCACCTGTGGCTGGGAGTTTGAGACCAGCCTGGACAACATAGCAAGATCCTGTCTCTACAAAAATTTTAAAATTTAAAAAATGAGGTAGGCGTGGTGGCCTGCACCTGTAGTCCCAGCTACCTGGGAGGCTGAGGTGGGTGTATCACTTGAATCCAAGCATTTCAGGCTGCCATACTCCAGCCTAGGCAACACTGTGAGACCGTCTTATTCTGTCACCCAGGCTGGAGTGCAACGGCGTGATCTTGGCTCACTACAATTTCCGCCTCCTGGGTTCAAGCGATTCTCCTGTCTCAGCCTCCTGAGAAGCTAAGATTACAGGCGCCTGCCACCACACCTGGCTGATTTTTGTATTTTTAGCAGAGACGGGGTTTCTCCATGTTGGCCAGGCTGGTCTTGAACTCCTGACCTCAGGTATCAGCCCGCCTCGGCCTCCCAAAGTGCTGGAATTACAGGCTTGAGCCGCCATGCCCAGCCTAAACTGTATTTAAAAAGCAAACAGGGCCAGGAATAGTGGCTCATGATGGTAATCCCAGCAGTTTGGGAAACCAAGGTGGGAGGATCATTTGAGACCAGTAATTCAAGATCAGCCTGAGCAACATATTGAGATCTTGTCTCTATGAAAATAAAAAAATCAGGTGGAGTGGTGGGCACCTGAAGTCCTAGCTACTTAGGAGCTTAACGTGGGAGGATCACTTGAGCCCAGAAGTTGAAGGCTGCAGTGAGCTATGATCACAGCACTACACTCTAGCCTAGGCCACAGAGCGAGACTATCTCTCTGTTTTTTTCTTTTTTTTTTTTTTAAAAAAAAAAAAAAGAAAACAAAGCTATTCCCATAATTGGGGATGTTGGCTGATGTTCCAGATGGTCTGCCATCACTGCCAGGAGGTTGGAGGGAATTAAGACTCCATGAGGGGCTGGGTGCGGTGGCTCACGCCTGTCATCCCAGCATTTTGGGAGGCCGAGGCAGGCGGATCACCTGAGGTTAGGAGTTCAAGACCGTCCTGGCCAACATGGTGAAACTTCGTCTCTAGTAAAAATACAAAAATTAGCCAGGCGTGGTGGCGCGCACCTGTAATCCCAGCTACTCAGGAGGCTGAGGCAGGAGAATCCCTTGAACCTGGGATGTGGAGCTTGCAGTGAGCTGAGACTGCACCACTACACTCCAGCGTGGGTGACAAAGCAAGACTCCGTCTCAAAAACAGAAAGAGACTCCATGAGGGCAGCGTCATCCTTCACATACAGGGATCCTGCAGCCTCTGCAGCTCCTATGAAAGTTTTAGAGGCTGGGCGCAGTGGCTCACACCTGTAATCCTAACACTTCGGAAGGCCAAGGCAGGTGAACTGCCTGAGCTCAGGAGTTCGAGACCAGTCTGGGCACCACGGTGAAACCCGTCTCTACTGAAATACAAAAAATTAGCCAGGCGTGGCAGCGTGTGCCTGTAGTCCTAGCTACTTGGGA
This sequence comes from Papio anubis, assembly GCF_008728515.1. Taxonomy (NCBI): domain Eukaryota; kingdom Metazoa; phylum Chordata; class Mammalia; order Primates; family Cercopithecidae; genus Papio; species Papio anubis. Next base: position 1,279,697 of record NC_044992.1, read on the forward strand.
GGCTGAGGCAGGAGAATTGCTAGCACCTGGGAGGTGGAGGTTGCAGTGAGCCAAGATTGTGCCAGTGCACTCCAGCCTGGTGCCACTCCACTCCAGCCTGGGCAACAGACCGAGGTTCTGTCTCAAAAAAAAAAAAAAAAGGAAGTTTTAGGTTCTTGGCTGGGCACGATGGCTCACACCTGTAATCCTAGCACCTTGGGAGGCTGAGACGGGCGGAGCACCTGAGCTCAGGAGTTCGAGACCAGCCCAGGCAACATGGTGAAACCCTGTCTCTACTAAAAATACAAAAATTAGCCGGGCGTGGTGGCGTGCACTTGTAGTCCCAGCTACTCGGGAGGCTGTGGCATGAGAATTGCCTGAACCAGGGAGGCAGAGGCTGCAGTAAGCAAGATCGCACCACTGCACTCCAGCCTGGGTGACAGAGCAAGACTCTGTTTCAAAAGAAAAAAAAAAAGAAAACAAGTTTTCTTAAAAATTTTTAAGTGAATTCTCTTTTCTGAGTCTCATTATCTAAAGAGTTAATGGCCAAAGGCCCAAGAGGTTCTTGTTCAGTGAATTATAAAATGTCCTTAATTTCTGTGAGCCACAGTTTCTTTATCTATAAAATGAAACTAATACCTGTGTATAGGTTGCCATGAAAATTGAGTGATGTAATACATGTGAACCTCTTAGCATACATGATAGGCACACAGGAAGTCCTCAATACATGTTAGCCTCTATTACTAATACAAACATTTTTATTACTACCATATTTGGGAGACAGTGAGTTCCCCATTACAGGCAGTAATCACGCATAGGCTGGTGGGGAAGCTGCAGAGAGGACTCAAGCACGGAACATATCATTGGACCAAATGACCTTTAAGATACCTCCTTCCAGTTTTCAGAATATGGGCCTCTGAAGAGAGCAAGAGCTTGGGAAAGGGAGAAAAAAGGCAAGGTGGGGAGAAAGAGAGAGAGACAGAAACTGCTTTCCTACAGGCACATTAGTTCCAGAAATTTTTTCTTTTTAGGGCAAAGAACTAATCTCTTGATCCCTTGCTTCCCAAATCTTTAAGCCTCATTCAAGAATGGTGGGTCCACCACACAGGGACTAGAGTTACAGCAGTGGTGGCTGTGGCCTTATAGTGACCCTTCATCACTCACAAACAGAATCTGCCTGCACTAGACGACTGTGTATTGCCGTAGAGACTAACAGTCATAATTCCTATTGCAAATGTGCAGTTAATCATGGCCCACGGAAGACAGGCATCTATCTCTATTCCTCCCCCAAACCCTATGACATGACAGTAAAGGAATTTAAAAAGATAAAAACTATGAAGGCAACAAGAACAGAGGACACCACAGCAGGTAAGAGCCAGTTAACAACCTTCTGGGAGATAGAAAAAGGACAGAAGAGTCAGTAGCTAATTTGCAGAGCAGCAGAAGCTTAACTTAAATGCCTGGAGAATGGGAAGCCGAGAAGGAGCTGCAGGTTCTGCAAAGGCTCAGGTATGGAAGCACCAGGTCCCGCTGCAGGTGGGAGTACCAGGTGTGGCTGAAAACTGACTGGTGACTTGTTTGAAAGTCCAAATGGAGAATGGTTAGGACCTGGTGTTCCCTTTTCCTGCTCTGGAAGTCAAGCAACCACTCTGCTTCCCTTCACAGCAAAAGCCAGGAGGTTCAGTCTCAAGCACTGAGAGAACCCTGACGTCAGGACCCCAGGTGCTGCTAGCGGGAAGGCGGGCAACAGGCAGAATATGAGGGGATTAAAGTTAAAGCCAACCAATGGCACAATGAGCCCACGGGGACCCTTCCCCAGTGTGGCCTCCAGCATGCCGGCTGCCTGCCTGTCTCCCCAGCAAGAGAACGGGGGAGCCCTCTCTAGGGAAAGTGAGAAGCCTCCATGAAAAAAAGACTCCAAGTCACCAGGCTAGAGGTTCCCCGCCCTGCTTGGCTTACCGAGGTACCCACCAGGCTAGGGTTCCCCCGCTTCGCTGTGACTACCGAGTACCCTGAGATAGAGGTTCCCCCGCCCACTGTGACTACCGAGTACCCTGAGATAGAGGTTCCCCCGCCCACTGTAACTACCGAGTACCCTGAGATAGAGGTTCCCCCGCCCACTGTAACTACCGAGTACCCTGAGGTAGAGGTTCCCATGCTGTGACTGCCAGTACCCTGGGAGTAGAGGGTTCCCCGCCCACTGTAACTTTACCCGGGTACCCTGAGGTAGAGGTTCCCCGCCCACTGTAACTACGGAGTGCGCTGAGCTAAGAGGTTCCATGCCTGTAACTACGAGTACCCACCAGATAGGGTTCCCCGCCCACTGTAACTACCGGAGTCGCTGAGATAGAGGTTCCCCAGCCCACTGTAACTGCAGTACCCTGAGATGAGTTCCCGCCCACTGTGACTGCAGTACCTGAGATAGAGTTCCCCGCCATTCTTGACTACCGAGTACCCTGAGTAGAGTTCCCCGCCCGCTGTGAGCTACCGGGTACCCTGGGTAGAGGTTCCCATCGCTGTGACTACCGGGTACCCTGGGGTAGAGGTTCCCCAGCCAGCTGTGACTACAGTACCCTGAGATAGAGTTCCCCATGCTGTGACTGCCGTTACCACAGGATAAGTTCCGCCAGCTGTGACTACCGGTGCGCTGGGGTGAGTTCCTTCGCTGTGACTACGGGTACCCTGGTGAGAGGTTCCCCGCCGCTGTGACTACCGGTACCTGGTGGGGTTCCCCGCCCTGTGACCACAGGTACCCTGAGGTGGGGTTCCCGCCGCTGTGACTACCAGGTACCCTGAGGGTGGTTCCCCACCAGCTGTGGGCTGCCAAGTCGCGGCTGGGATGAGGTTCCCCACCGGCTGTGACTGCCGGGTACCCGGGGTGGGGTTCCCCACCACTGTTCACCGAGGTACCCTGGTGGGGTTCCCCACCACTGCTTGACTGCGGTGCTGAGATGGGGTTCCCCCACCCACTGTCACCCAGAATTGCCACAGGTAGAGTTCCCCCACCGCTGTGACTACCCGGGTACCCTGAGTTTGAGGTTCCCCACCACTGTGACTGCAGTGCCACCGGGATGAGTTCCCCACTGTGACTACCGTGCCCTGGTGGGGTTCCACCACTGAGCTTCCATTTCTAGGTGGTTTCCTGTGACTACATTACCCTGGGGTGGGGGTTCCATCCCTGTGTTCCATTTCAGGGGTAAGTTCCCCATGCTTGACTACGGTACCCTGGTGGGGTTCCACTTCCTTCTTCCAGTGCCACAAAGTGGGGGTTCCGCCACTGTGACTACCATTTCAGGGGTGGGGTTCCCCATGGCTGTGGCTGCAGGTGCCCTGGGGTGGGGTTCCCGCCTTCTTGTTCACCGAGGTGCCCTGGGGTGGGGGTTTCCCAGCCGTGACTACCCGGGCCCCTGGGGTGGAGGGGTTCCCCTCCCACTGTGACCTGGCAGGAGTACCCTGAAGTGGGGGTTCCTACCCACTGTGACTACCAGTCTTTGTCTGATGGGGTTCCCCGCTGTGACTACCCAGGTGCCACCAGGATAGAGGTTCCCCACCCACTGTGACTACCCGAGTCGTGATAGGGAGTTCCCCACCCTGTATGACTGCCCAGTCTTTGCTGAGATAGAGGTTCCCCCCACCCCACTGTGACTGCGAGGTGCCCTGAGATAGGGTTCCCCCACCCACTGTGATACCCGGAGTACCCTGGGGTAGGGTTCCCCACCCTGTGACTACGAGGGTACCCTGAGGGTGAGGGTTCCCCACCCACTGTGACTACAGGTACCACAAGTGGGGTTCCCCACCGCTGTGACTACCGAGTGCCCTGAGATAGAGGTTCCCCCACCCACTGTGACTACCGAGTACCCTGAGGTAGAGGTTCCCCCACCCACTGTGACTACCAGTGCTGATGAGGGTTCCCCACCCACTGTGACTACCCAGTCGCTTCCAAAGGGATAGGGGAGTTCCCCCCCACTGTGACTACCGAGTACCCTGAGATAGAGGTTCCCCCACCCACTGTGACTACCGAGTACCCTGAGGTAGAGGTTCCCCAACCCACTGTGACTACCGAGGTACCACAGGTGGGGTTCCCCACCCTGTAACTACCGAGTACCCTGAGGTAGAGGTTCCCCCACCCGCTGTGACTACCGAGTCTTGGCTGAGGATGGGGTTCCCACCCACTGTGACTACAGAGTCGTGATAGAGGGTTCCCCCACCCACTGTGACTACCGAGTACCCTGATGTAGAGGTTCACCCCCCACCCACTGTAACTACAGAGTACACTGAGGTAGAGGTTCCCCTGCCCACTGTGACTACCCAGTACCCTGCAGTGAAGCCCACCCACTGATTTGAGGAAAGCCCCTCACATGAAACAGAATCCAACACTGCTGCTTCAGAAAAGGAAGAGAAAGGAGAAAAGATGTATTAATAAAGAACACAGAATAAATGCTTAAAAAAAAATAAAGGAAAGAGAGAAGTTAACATTGGAAAAAAATCTCCCAGAAAGCAGGCCGGGTACAGTGGCTCACGGCTGTAATCCCAGCACTTTGGGAGGCCGAGGTGGATGGTTCACCTAAGCGGGGATGTTCAAGACCAGCCTGGCCAACATAGCAAAACCCTATCTCTACTAAAAAGGCAAAAATCAGCTGGGTATGGTGGTGCATGCCTGTAGTCCCAGCTACTCGGGAGGCTGAGGCTGGAGAATCACTTGAACCTGGGAGGCAGAGGTTGCAGTGAGTTGATATCATGCCACTGCATTCCAGCCTGGGCGACAGAGTCAGACTCTGTCTCAAAAACAAAAAACAAACAAACAAAAACAACTCCCAGAAAGCAGACTAAAAAGGAGAGAAAAAACAGAAAAAATTGGGAAGTCAATTCACAGGGTCCAATGTCTGGCTAATAAAAATTCTAGACAGCAAACAAAACAGGAAAGAAAATTATTACATAAATAATACAAAAACATTTTCCAGAACTGAAGAGATCTTTTGATTTAAAGAGGCCACCAAGGCCAAGCGCCATGGCTCACACCTTTAACCCCAGCAGTTTGGGAGGCTGAGGCCGGCGGATCACCTGAACTCAGGAGTTTGAGACCAGCTTGGCCAACATGGTAAAAACCCCGTCTCTACTAAAAATACAAATATTAGCTGGGTGTGGTGGTGTGCGCCTGTAATCCCAGCTACTCGGGAGGCTGAGGCAGAAGAATCACTCGAACCCGGGAGGCAGAGGTTGCAGTGAGCCAAGATTGTGCCACTGCACTCCAGCCTGGGCGACAGAGCACAACTCCGTCTCAAAAAACAAAAACTAAATAAATAAAGAGCCCGCCAAGTCAGAGCAAAATGAATGAACGGAGCAACCCTACCACATTATTATGCAGTGCATATCACACACCAGCCAAGCAGACCATCCATGTAAAGACTCAACCCTAAGGATATAGATCATTGTCCTTCAACATACTGGGGGGCCAAGGGTTAGTTCCAGGAGCCCCACATATACCAAAATCTGTGTGTACTCAAGTCCCCCGATTAAGTGCGGAATCAGCGCATGAAAAGTTGGCCTTCTGCGTATGTGGGCTTCACATTCCATGAACACTATATTTTTGATCTGTATTTGGTTTACAATAATCCACCTATAAGTGGACCTGCGCAGTTCAAAGCCATGTTGTTTCAGGGTCAAATGTACACATAAAAACTAAGCTAGCAAAAAGAAGGGAGGCAATTATTAATTTGTTTTTAGAAAACAAAAAATTGTACACAAAGGGAATTAAAATCAGAGTAGACTACAGGGCTCACTGGGAAAAAGAATGACATCATCATAATGTAAACACCAAGTAATGAATTAGCCAAATATGGTGATAGTGAAGGATGGAGAGGAGACGTGTGCGAATGGTGGGTGGGTAAGAGAGCTAAATCTTCCATAGGACGAAGTCAACAGTTAACATCTAAAGTGAAGAAAATCAGAACTAAGAGCAAGCTGGGCACAGTGGCTCACACCTGTAATCCCAACACTTTGGGAGGCCAAGATGGGAGGATCACTTAAGCCCAGGAGTTCAAGACCGGCGTGGGCAACAAAGTGAGACCACGTCTCTACAAAAAATTTTTTAAAATTAGGCAGCGTCGTGGCACACACCTACGGTCCCAGCTCCTCAGGGGATTGAAGTGGGAGGATTGCTTAAGTCCATGAGGTTGAGGCTGCAGTGAGCTGTGATAATGTCACTGCACTCCAGCTTGGGCAACAGAGCAAGACCCTGTCTCAACAAATAATAATAATCATAATTAAAAGGATTGGCTGGGTGTGGTGGCTCACGCCTGTAATCCCAGCACTTTGGGAGGCCGAGGTGGTGGATCATGAGGTCAGGAGATCGCGATCATCCTGGCTAACATGGTGAAACCCTGTCTCTACTAGAAATACAAAAAATTATACCGGGCATGGTGGCGGGCGCCTGTAGTCCCACCTGGGGCAAGGAGGGAGAAGTGATGGCAGTTCTTATGAAACAGAGCTTCCCGCCTTATTATATTTTTAGCTCCAAGAGGCAGGAGGGCTCAAAATTGCATTTAGAGGGAAGAGTACAGGGGATGATTAAGAGCTGTCGTTCTGGGGTCAGAGAGTCCTGAGCTCTTACTCTGACCATATCACCTACAAGACAGTGTGACCCAGGGCACAGCAGCATTAAGCTCTCAGAGCCTCCACTTCCTCATCTGAGGGTGGGGAGAGCAGCAGCGCCTCCTCACAGGGTATCGTGAAGACTGCAAGACGTTGTACGTAAAAGCCCTGAGAATGGTGCACAGCACACAGTGAGCGCTTGAATGTTACTGACTATCTCCTCTGAGTGGGCCTCTCAGGGAAGCGTCAGCATCTCCAAAGGAGGTATGAGGAGCGCTGGGTCCTCCTTCTGCGATCCATGCCAAGGCCAAAAAAAGGAAAGCAAAAGCTCCCAGCTCTGACAGCTCACAACGACCGTATAGAGCCACCAGCGGTCAGCTCCTGCGTACGCTGCGGCTGTCCTCTGTGTAATATGCATGGTATTCATGGGTCACCCAGCCTGCCTCCTCCCAGGGTCACCTCCAGCTCTGCAGCCCCGCATGCTCTTCCCCACCAGGCTCTGAAGCATCGCTGTAGCAGCTGTGTTACCCACTTGGCATTCGGCACATACTGCCGTATTTGTCTCTGTGAATACGCCAAGACTTCAACTCAATTGTCAATTCAAGAGCACAGGCTGTTTTCTTCCATATAGTGCCCACGTATTGCCCAGCAGGATACCTTCCCCGCAGCAGACACTGACGTGTTCCCAGAACTACAGGATCGTGCTCTCAGGGAAGTGCCCAGCAAAACAGTCTCCTTAATCTTCATGCGTTTATCTAATCGAGAGCCTCCACTTACTTCATCCAGCTGTCTCTTCGTCTCTTCTTCCATCCTTCGAATGTCGTCCATGGTCAGGTCAACCCACTTATCGAGCCAACAGAACAGCTGCCTGTGGAAGTTTGTAAACAGACGCCTCTCTTGCTATGTAGAAAAGAGGGAAACACGTTAGAACGCAGGAGGCGAAGGCCGCTGCCACAGCCCTTCCCCCCATGCACTCCACACAGATACCCACACTAGACTGGGGACGGGAGGAGGAGGGATGCCCGGCTGGTTATCTCGGTCAGCCATGGGTCAAGGACCTTTGCCTTCCTGCGTCTAACAGGTATGGCTTTACATAGGAGGGAGCCCCCAAGAAAGAAGGACGCCTACCTCACGCTAGGCCCTCTGCCCAAAGCACTAGCCAGACAGCAGCCCATGAACTCCTAGGCAAGCCAAGGGCCCCAAACAACTGCCACATTTCTTCCTGTCTCTGGTGTCTAATGCCAGATGAAAACTGGCCAGCGGCTATGAAATGTGGCGCAAGTGAGGCTCAAACACGTCGGAGGATTAAAAGGCTATAAAACTCCTTAGATCTGCCCAGCAGAGTAATTCAGGGCACTGGCCAATCTGGCTCACAGTACCTCTTGCCTTTTAGCTGCAAGAAAAGAAAGACTGAGTTTTATTTGTAGGTCAGTCATAGCAAGTCCCTTCCTGTGGCCTTCTTTGGCCTCGGTTTCTTTCCCTGTCACATGTGGTACCCCTGGAAGGACAGCATTAAACCGTAAGACACTTAAGTGCAAGGGAAAGTGCACATCTGGGAAGCCAAACTGTGAGGTGTGCTCATGCTGGCAACCCTGCCATGAGGTCACATGGGCTGGGCCATCGTCTTCTGTTGGGCCAAACACCCCCCACCGCACACACGCAGTCACTGGGAAGGCCTCAGCCGAGCTACTTACCTTATGGATAAAGTTTTCCACTTTGTTCTGCAGGCCCCACCACTTGAACTTGACAGTCACCAGTTTGTACGCACACATATACGGGCAGTCCTTCTGGTTTACAAGTTCTTGCTGCATTAGAAACATACCCACGGGTAGGCAAGTAACTACGGGCAGACCTCAGGCCGTCCCAGCTCACCCCAGCCATTCCCCTCCTCCGCAGGGATGGCTCACCCACACGCAGCCCAGCCCCCTGGCAGTGGGGTGTGAATGGTACCTTCCAGTTGGGGCCCAAGGGTCCTCGGCCTGTTTTGATAGATTTAAATTTTGCTGGGTCTTCCTCTGCCTTGTAATCCTGAGAGAAATTGTGGAAGTGGGGTTGGAGGGGAGTGGGAGAGGCAGCGAGAGATGGGGAGAACAGATTTTTCATTAGCATTCACTTCATACCAGATCTTGATGCTGATGGCGCAAAGCAAATATGAGAAAATGTTACAAACAAGATGTAGGACTGTTTACATTAGCCTCGGAGGAGAGTTCTCTGTGATTTTCTCTGACAGGGTTTGTTTTCCATTTTGCCAGTGTGAAGGTCTCACCAGACTGTCTGAGCAGGCCCATATTTACAGTCTTGAAGACAGAGAATTTCAACCTGGGGTGAGCAGCCAAATCACCAGGGAAGACTTTTTAAAAATGTAGATTTTTGAGTCACTCCAACTAGAACCCAGTGACTGAGAATATCTGCAGGTGAGGGTAGCACAGATCTGTTTTTTGTTTTTCTAAATCTCTGCAAGTGACTCTAAAACACAGCCAGCACTCAGAATAACCAGGTGTCCTTCCTTAACTCTCCCAGTGCCATCTCCTCTGGCTTGTTTCACAAAGTCAGTACTGGAAATATTTACTGTATGGAACCCGTCCACTACTGGGGAGTCTCACTTCACGGATTTCTAATGCAGTCAATTTCCTGTGTTAATTAAACCACAACAGAAGTTCAAATTTCAGCTGTCCCTCTGTGTGGGCTCGGGAAATACAAACTCATAGCATCTACTTAACAAAAATAACAAAGATAATAAATTTCTCTCTCTCATAAAGTATTTCCCAAAGCTGAGAAGGTTTTTTTTTTTTTTGAGACGGAGTCTCGCTCTGTCGCCCAGGCTGGAGTGAGTGGCGCGATCTCAGCTCACTGCAAGCTCCGCCTCCCGGGTTCACGCCATTCTCCTGCCTCAGCCTCCCGAGTAGCTGGGACTACAGGCGCCGCCACCACGCCAGGCTGATTTTTGTACTTTTATTAGAGACGAGGCTTCACCGTGTTGGCCAGGCTGGTCTTGAACTCCTGACCTCAGATGATCAGGCACCTCGGCCTTCCAAAGTGCCGGGACTACAGGCGTGAGCCACCGTGCCCGGCCCCAAAATATCTTAAGTGCAGAGTGACCACAGGAAAGACGTATCACACCCCTGGGATACCAGGAGCAAACATGCATTCGAGTTACATTCCTGCCTTTTAATCCCAACAGGGCCTCTGCCTAGTAAGAATGAATAACCCCCTCATTCCATGAGCAAACACTTCCTGGGTGCAAAACAGTGAGCAAGCAAGACCTGGTCCCTCTTCTGACCAAGGTCATGGTCCAGCAGCGGACTGTCCTAACAAACACTGCTGCAATGTGTGTTACTCTGAAAAGCTACCACCCACTTCTTGAGGGCAGAGGACCTGTCTTTCCATACATTCTGCATCCCTCACCTGGAACCCAGAGATCCTGACAATATTCCACAACACAGTAGGCAGGAAATAAATGTTTTTTTAATTACTGAGTTGGAAAAATAAATTTGAGAACTGGTGCTCTGATTTTTCAGGCTAAGCATCATTTTAGCAGGGCAAAATACTCTAGCTACAGCACCTACTAAGTCTAGTAATAATTTTCAGAGGCCAAACAGGGCACATAAATTTGGGCCACTAATTTTCTGGTGGTATCCCCAACTCAAGACAAGAAGACTCCTAATACTCACTTTTAAAAATAAAACAAACAATACACATCAGAATTTCCTTTTGTGCCAAGTTCGGTATGGTTTCCTGGTTTCTCTAACATTGAGAAGTCATTTCTGCATCTCAAAGGCCACCCACATCTTTAAACAGATCCTACCTTGCTAAGCACTTGGCTTCGATCTGCAATGTCTATATATATGGCTTCCACATGTTTCCACGTCTCAGGCTCCAGCTTATGCACCTGCGGGAACAAGTGGGTCACCACTATGCAGTTTTTGTCAGCTATCAAATACCCTTTAGGGAGAACGGACACCTAGAAACTGCCATTCCCACAGCCGCAGATGTAAGATTCCTACTGGTAAGTAATTATATAATTACATACAAAATTATCCAAAGAAATGGGAGAATGGATTTTTTTCTTTCTTTTTTTTTTAAGAGACGGGGTCTCATCATGTTTCTCAGGCAGTGGCTATTCACAGGAGTGATCACAGCACACTCCGGCATGAACTCCTGGGCCCGAGTGATCCTCCTGCCTCAGCCTCATGCCTGGGCCTGAGTGATCCTCATGCCTGGGCCCGAGTGATCCTCTTGCCTGGGCCCGAGTGATCCTCCTGTCTCTGTCTCCTGAGGAACTGGGACTACAGGCGCGCAGCACTGCACCCAGCTGGATGTTTTGTTTGTTTGTCTAAGATGGAGTCTTGTTGCGACGCCCAGGCTGGAGTGCAGTGGTGCGATCTTGGCTCACTGCAACCTCCGCCTCCTGGGCTCAAGCGATTCTCCTACCTCAGTCTCCCAAGTAGCTGGGATTACAGGCACCCGCCACCACACCCGGCTAATTTTTGTATTTTTAGTAGACATGGGGTTTCACCATACTGGCCAGGCTGGTCTCAAACTCCTGACCTCAAGTGTCCCGCCCGCCTCGGCCTCCCGTCCCCCGCCCAGCCCCTGCTGAATTTTAAGTAGACATGACTGAGAACGAATGCTCTGACTGTTCAGGCTAAACGTCACTTCTACAGGTCAAAGTGCTTTCCGGGTGTTCACGGTGCCCACACCATTTCCACATGTTCCCCGCTGTAAAGACTGTAAACCCTTCCAGAGATGGTGCCTGCTTAGCAACATGCTGATAATTCGGATCAGGCTGTACACGCACATAATACAAAATTATGACACAAATTCAAAATGGACAAAAGGATACAATAGAGAGTAACCAGAGTAATTCCTCCTCTTGCTTGTCCCCAGCCCTCACTCTAGTAACAGCCACCTCTAAGAGATCCTACATGCAAACATCCATGTGCGTGGACTTTGCTTTTAATATGAAGGGCGGCATGCATACACACTGTTTCATAACTTCCATTCTTAACTAAACAGTAAACCTGAAGACTGCTCCCTACTGGTTTTTTCACGGCTGCAAGGATGTCACTATTTGGCTGCATCACAATTCATTTACCGTTGTCCTACTAACGGGCTCTTATGTTGTTTTTTGTTTTTGGAGACAGGGTGTCTGTCACTCTGTTGCCCAGGCTGGAGTGCAGTGGTGCAGTCACAGCTCACTGCGGCCTTGACTTTCTGGCCTCAAATGATCCTCCAGCCTTGGCCTCCAGAGTAGCTGGGACCACAGGCACATACCACCATGCCCAGCTAATTTTTTTTTTTTTTGGTAGAGACAGAGTCTTGTTATGTTGCCCAGTACGGTCTTACATTGTTTTAAATCTTTGGCTACACAAAGAAGACTGCAATGAGTCTCCTTGTACATATGTTATTTCACACGTGTGAAAATAACTATCTGATCAACTCCCAGGCATGGAAATGCTAAAGGACAGGTGTATTTTTACATCTGGGGAGTTACTGCAAACTGTACTCTATAGAAAACTGTAATTTTGGTCTTTTAAAAATACAGCTCCCGTGTGCCAGGAAGTGCACCAATCCAAGCAGCACAAGAAGCCTCATAAAAAGTTCTGGAGATCACATTTTGCAAATGAGACACACAGCAATCCCATGCTGGTAAGACAGGTCTAGGCAGAGGCCACCGCCTTCCTGGCCAGGCAAAAGAGGACCACAGGGAGGACCCCATGGGAGCGATGGAGAAGCTACAAGGCAGAGACTCGAGACCTCACCCTGGGGCTCTTGGGAACTACTACTCACGTTCTCCAGCGTGCCAAGATCTGGTTTGTGCCAGGTTTCAATTTTAATCAGAAAGTCTTCTTTCATGTACTCATTCTGGAAGAAGGAAAAAAAAATACATGAAAGTCACAGGTTCACAGTTGAGAGTAACCATCTCCCATTACTGGAGATGGGCATTAATGGATCACAGGCAGCTGGGAGAGTCCAGCCTTCTAGTAACAGTAACTAGACTGGGAGCCCATGACACACTAGGCATGCATGATTCCCACATTCCCAGGCATTCAATCCCCACCCCAGCCTGAGAGCTCTGTGGAATCACCCTCATTTGACAGATGAGGAAAGTGAAGTTCAAAGAGGTTAGGCGACTTACCCAAAGTCACAGAGATCGGGCTGGGCATGGTGGCTCACGCCTGTAATCTCAGCACTTTGGGAGGCCAAGGCGGGTGTATCATTTGAGGTCACGAGATCGAGACCAGTCTGGCCAACATCGTGAAACCTGTCTCTACTAAAAATTCAAAAATTATCCACGCGTGGTGGTGGGTGCCTGCAATCCCAGCTACTCAGGATGCTGAGGCAGGAGAATCGCCTGAACCCAGGAGGCAGAGGTTGCAGGGAGCTGAGATTGCACCACTGCATTCCAGCCTAGGTAACAGCAAGACTCTGTTTTAATAAAAAAAAAAAAAAAGTCACAGAGATCATGACAGAGTTGGGCCTCAAAACAGGTTTGTCTGACCTCAAAAATCCATGCATTTAGCCACTCTAGCATACTTCAGTGTGCCAAGTGCTGATGGGTAGTAAGTCGTGTGGAAACGGCACAGGAAGACTTCCTAACCCATCAAAGATACTGACCACAGCCCCCTTCCCGCCAACTAGCCTGTGGCTGAGACCTTCAGTTCTCTTCTCAGTAACTCAACCCTTCAAGCTAATTATTGCCTCCCTCCCTTACTGCCTCTTAAAAATTGGAACTTCTCAAAGGAGACACACATTAACCCATTAACTCCTCAGCAGGACCCAGTTTCCCAGAGACAGCCAGTGTTTACCGGCAGGTACAGGGCACTCAGATGGGTGTGCTGAATAGCTGGGGGTGGGCAATGACAGAGGGGATGGCTGTGGAAGAAAAACCCTGCTGACGTCACGATTTTGCCAAGGGTCAGTGCTCAGTGGGGTCAACAGATGCACAGATGGGAAAGGGATGTCGGTCAGGTCAGCTGAATGGAGATCCCTCCACAACCCTGAAGAGGTGTGACCTGGGGAGGGACGGCCTCGAGCCACTGTGTACAAGTCAGACTCACAGCCAGGGTGCACCTGATGGAGCCACAGGCCAATGCAGCCTAAAGCAGGTCACCATGCCAGTGAACAGGTTCCTCGTTAGTCCATTGACAGGACTGAGCCTCAGCAACTCCAAACATCAGCCACGGGAAAGAATACCCGAGACCAGCAGTGCGGTCACGTTTCTCTCTCCTGTTCTTACGCGTCATCTACAGTTCCAGCCCCCTCGCCAGTACTTACTGTGATAACTGCTCCCAGGCAAGGACATGGAAAGAAGAGAGAAAAAGATTACTGAGGATGCAGAAACACCTGCCCCCCCACAGGGAGGATGAACGGCAGAGTTCTTCACTCCCTGTGGCTTCTTCCACAGTCACCTCCAAGCCCCAGGGAGTCAGAAATACCTTAACGCACCAACCCACAAATTTCACTCAGACAAATGTCCCAAAAAACCAAATAGGGAATTTAATTAAAGCGACGCCACCATGGGCTTCCTGGGATTCTTCTTGGCAGGACACTGACAGGGACCAGCTCTGACCAGGGGAGGTGCCGCAACCCATCACTCTCACATCAGAGAATTCCCAGGCGCCTCCCACCTCCACCCCAGCCTCTACCTCCCGGGGCCCAGAGCGGGGGGCTTGGGGCCAGGCACTGTCTCTGCCTCCTGCACCCTTCCCCTCGCTGTAATCGAACCTCCCAGGCACGGCACTCCTGCTCATTGTAATGGGAACCCCTTAGAAAGATGGCTCAATTATTTATCAGAGAAAATGACTGCAGCTCTCATGGCACTGGGGAGCGGACTAGCTGCTCCTGAGACTGCCTGGTTCATTCAGTACCCTCTGAATTTAGGAGCTATGTCCATTTCTGCTGGCTGCCCACTGCCATGTTTGTAGAGGATGCGAGGCTAATAAACACCATAACTGAAATGAAGGTTACCCCTGAGCACAAAATGAGGCAAAGTTGAAATATAAAGAATAAGAGCCATCCGTAAACCCGGGAGGCGGAGCTTGCAGTGAGCTGAGATTCGGCCACTGCACTCCAGCCTGGGCGACAGAGCGAGACTCCGTCTCAAAAAAAAAAAAAGAAAAAAAAAAAAAAAAAAAGAATAAGAGCCATCATGTACAGAAATAACCCAAAAGACTGTAACTTCCCCAACCCAACGAAAGACACTTAGAAGGAAGCACCAGATTAAGATCACAACCGAAAGGCCTCCACTGAAGTCACCGCCTGTGAGCAGCTTCAAGAAAACCACGTTAGAACAAGAAAAGGAAATGACGGGTACAGTATCTCGTCGGCAGAAACTCTGCTGTGCCCCAGTGGGCCCGGGAGCCCCAGCCCGCGCATGCGGCATCTCGGGCAGCGCCAACCCTGGAGTGGGGGCAGCAGTGCCAGGCTGGCCTGGTCTGATGACACCAGCCATTAAACTCCTCCGGCTGAGCACCTCTTCTGAATCCACCTCCCCTGAGAAAGCCTCTCCTGGTCCGGCCTCTCCGAGACGTGCTCATCAACGGACCAGGACTCTGCTCACTCAGCCAAGGTGACGTTCTTCGCCACGCACTGGCGTTCCGATTGTAATTTGGTTTCTCATGTAGAAGAATCCACAAGGAGAGAATGCCCTGATCATCAAATGGGATGCCCAGTTTCGGTAGTCATTCTGCATTTTAGTGTAACTTCACAGATTGGCGCTGGGGTTTTTATACATTTGTCTTTGTGACACCGTGAGACACATCCACTCAGTTCTGACAAACTGGCTTTCCGAATCCATGAGGGTGACAGCCCTTGCTCACCTTTTCATGCCAACTTCGGTGACCAAACAATCCTCCCCAAACCTTCTCCAGGCCTCCCAGGCCCTCAAACACCTCTGCATTCCAGTATTCCCTGTTGTGCAAACTGTAACCCGAGGTACACAGAAAAGCCGCAGGAAATCTTTTGCAGTGGGAGAGCAGGGATTTCCAAATAAGACTAATAAGGCATTTTAAAAGCATGGCAGGGGCCGGGCGCAGTGGCTCAAGCCTGTAATCCCAGCACTTTGGGAGGCCGAGACGGGCGGATCACAAGGTCAGGAGATCCAGACCATCCTGGCGAACACGGTGAAACCCCGTCTCTACTAAAAAGTACAAAAAAAAAAAAACTAGCCGGGCGAGGTGGCGGGCGCCTGTAGTCCCAGCTACTCGGGAGGCTGAGGCAGGAGAATGGCGTAAACCCGGGAGGCGGAGCTTGCAGTGAGCCGAGATCCGGCCACTGCACTCCAGCCTACGCGACAGAGTGAGACTCCGTCTCAAAAAAAAAAAAAAAAAAAAAAAAAAGCATGGCAGGGCCACGTGCAGTGGCTCATGCCTGTAATCCCAGCACTTTGGGAGGCCGAGGCAGGCAGATCACCTGAGGTCAGGAGATCGAGACCAGCCTGGCCAACATAGTGAAACCCCGTCTCTACTAAAAATACAAAAATTAGCAGGGCGTGGTGGCGCATGCCTGTAATCCCAGCTACTCGGGAGACTGAGGCAGGAGAATTGCTTAAACCCAGGAGGCAGAGGTTGCAGGGAGCTGAGATTGCACCGCTGTACTCCAGCCTGGGTGACAGAGCAAGACTCAGAGCAAGACTCTGTCTCAAAAAATAAAAAAGTTTAAAATAAATAAATAAAAGCATGGCTTAGCAATACTGCATCCAGCCGAGGGCTATGGTTCCAGGAAGGGATGGAAGGAGAAACAAACTTTCTCTTCCTTTTCCCACTTTCAATTATTCACAGACCAACTCCTATCTTACCCTCTCCTCACTTCCAACCCATCAGCTTCAATGGAAAAAGAGAGAGGGAAACAAGCTAAGAACAGCAAGAGCTGATCATTACCAGAGCGTCCCAATCTATCTGCATTCCACTCAGAGTAAGGAAGAGCCTTCCAAAAGCCATGGGGCATTTTACTTCATGCTCCTCCATCTATCTTCCTTCAAACTTGGATCTACTGAGGCCAAGCTAAGATGTCTGAACTAATAACCTCTCTCCCATCAGCCCCAAGGTAACTGGAAGGTAGCCTTCCTTGCCTATTTCTACCTCTTGTTTTAAAAGAGCAAGTGTCTAACTAAACAGATCTAAGATCCAACATGTCCATTCTGTGTGAAGGTGTATCCTGAACAGGAGGCCAGTACCCACTGAGGAAACCAACCTTCCTTCCCCTACTCCCTGTCTCCATGAAATAGTTAGAAATTATATTTTTCCAGAGGAGCTCCAGTGGCGCAATCGGTAAGCGCAGGGTACTGATACAGAAATTATGTTTTTCTTTTTCTTTTTCTTTTGGCCAAGGATCAATATATGAACTAACATTTAATGTGCAGAAAAATGCCCATGTCAGCTGCAACACTCTCCCCAGAATTACACAGAGAACAGGGGCATCTCTCAGTTGGCACAAGCTGTGTACCCAGAACCCTGCCCCAGACAGGGAGATGTCCACACTATCCGTTTGCCTCGTTTATGCCAAGTTGGCTAAGGTTCTTACAACGCATGCTCACTGCGACTCTCTCAGACACTAAGAAAATCCACCTTTGGCCCTAGACCAGACACACCCAGCCACACTGCATACTTTTTTTTTTTTTTAGACAGTTTTGCTCTTGTTGCCCAAGCTGGTGTGGAATGGCACGATCTCGGCTCGCTGTAACCTCTGCCTCCTGGGTTCAAGTGATTCTCCTGCCTCAGACTCCCGAGTAGCTGTGATTACAGGCACACATCACCATGCCCAGATAATTTTTGTATTTTTAGTAGAAACGGGATTTCACCAGGTTAGCCACGCCGGTCTTGAACTCCTGACCTCAAGTGATCTGCCCACCTCAGCCTCCCAAAGTGCTAGGATTACAGACGTGAGCCACCGCACCTGGCCCTGTCTTTTAAGAACATGTGTGCGTGCCTCATTTCCAAGAATCTAACTTCCGGCCCAGTGCTTAGGGAGTGGGGAGGGCTGCATTTCAGCTACAGCAAGAAAACTCTAAGGGTTACACATCCCAGACCCGACCAATGACCGCGCATCTCCTGATACAAGGTCCTTAAACCTGTGTGGGGCCACCGAGGGTTGGAAAGAGCAATGACCCCGTGTTCTGGATTGCAGTCATTCCCAAAGTCCACAGGATAAGGGTGACGTGCATCACATAAGGATCACAGACTCATCAGACTGTAGGGAGTGCCAGGTGCCAACAAAGAAAGCAAGTGAAGGACGACAGGTCAGCAGAGGCTGCAGGGAGGACACCGCAGCCCAATACTGTCTGTACCCACACATGGAGGCTGGCGGGAGGAAAGGTCACCCACCTCACAGACAAGTGCCAGGGGACCTCTCGGGACTCCCCAGGGTTATAAATCAGTACCAGCCTAAGCTGCCTCCCGGGTTCAAGTGATTCTCCTGCCTCAGACTCCCAAGTAGTCTGAGTCTGTTGAGGCCTAAGCCCTCCCAACAGGTCTAGTCCTAGTTGGCCCTGGAAACCTAGGAATCTTGGAAAGCTAAGAAACTGAATCATCCAAATAAATCCAAGAATGTCTGGATTAGAATAGAAAGTTCTCTGTGGAGGTTCAAATCTTTCCTTTCCAGAAACTCTATGCAGGAGACTGGTCAAGATTAAGAAAATAATTCCACCCTATCCTCAACTACAGAACATGCTGTTTCAGCAGAAGCCACAGTTCATTCGTATGATGGAATACTACGCAGTTATTATAAATAAAAAATATTTAAAAAAAACAACAAATACCAGACACCTTAGTGACGGGGAAAATGTTCTCTATTCACTGAAGAAAAATGAGAAACTTAGGTCAGGCATGGTGGCTCATGTCTGTAATGCCACACTTTGGGAGGCCAAGGTGGGAGGATCGCTTGAGCCCAGGAATTTAAGACCAGCCTGGGCAACATGGTGAGATCCCATCTCTACAAACAAACAAACAAACAAAAAAACTAGCCAGACATGATGGTACACGCCCATAGTCCCAGCTATTTGGGAGGTTGAGGCAGAAGGATCACTTGAGCCTGGGAGGTTAAGGCTGCAGTGAGCTGTGGTTGCGCCACTGGACACCAGCCTGGACAACAGAGTGAGACAAAAAAAGCAATTAAAAAATTAGTAATCATATTAGTAATCACAGCACTTTGGGAGGCTGAGGCGGGTGGATCACTTGAAGTCAGGAGTTCGAGACCAGCCTGGCCAACATGGTGAAAACCCATCTCTACTAAAAATACAAAAATTAGCTGGGCATGGTGGCGGGCGCCTGTAATCCCAGCTACTTGTATGGCTGAGGCACGAGAATCGCTTGAACCCGGGAGGCGGAGGAGGCTGCGGTGAGCTGAGATTGTGCCATTGCTCTTCAGCCTGTGTGACAGAGCCAGGCTCCACCTCAAAAAAAAAAAAAAAATTAGTAATGATCTAAAATTTGTCTAGAAAATGTGTCTGGGTCGGGTGCAGTGGCTCACATCTGTAATCCCAGCACTTTGGGAGGGCAAGGTGGGCGGATCACCTGAGGTCAGGAGTTCAAGACCAACCTAGGCTCCATCTCTACTAAAATACAAAAAAATTAGCCAGGTATGGTGGCATGCGCCTGTAATCCCAGCTACTTGGGAGGCTGAGGCAGCAGAAATGCTTGAACCCAGGAGCCAGAGGTTGCAGTGAGCCGAGATCATGCCACTGCACTCCAGCCTGGGCAACAGAGTGAGACTTCATCTCCAAAAAAAATGAACAAATAAATAAAAACAAAAATGACTAGAAAAATATACTAAAATCTTATAATGAATAATAACAATCAAAATTATTACAGCATCCCCAAGTGAGAGATTGGCTGTATGCTCTCAGGCCATGACGACTGCTGCTTCCCACCCGGCTGTCCACCACGTTGTGCTGGACACAGCACTGCTACCCACCAAAGCCTGAAGGGGCCCCAGCCTGACCCTTTCCCTGACCTCATCTGGAACATGCAGGTGGGACACAGAGCCCTGCTGCTCCCCCGTCCGGCCGATGTGGCCACATCTGCACTCACCGGTTCTGCAATAAGGGTAGGCATTCCACGCTTTCTCGTGTATATTCAGGGCTCCCTCTGGGGCCAGCATTCGAACAAACGTGGGTACTTTGCTATAGTGGGGAAAAAAAGGATTATAAATAGAGATGGAAGAGAGAAAGGAGACAAGAGGCTTTTCAGATCCAGCTTCCTCATGGGGAGTTGACAAGCAAGTTTCCATGAGATGAGCAGGTTACTGGTAGGAGTGAGAAGTTACCTGTCAGAGCCTGACACCCCACCTTGGCTGGCTCCTAACACGTACCCACAAAGTGCCCCATCAGCCACCAGAAACAGAACCGCACAGGAGACCCCAGGCTACCTGCTGTGGCTTATCACCCATTCCGTCAACACTACACATTTTTCCAGAGGTCGCTGGGCCCAGGGCATTATACTACAAGGTGCGCGAAAAACATACAAAGGAGATGCCTCCAAGCATGAACCAGTCTGGGTTTACGGGCCAGGGTGACTGGCTGACTAACTTGGGTATAGGATCCAGGATTATCTGATCTGCTGTCATCAGCTCTGAGAGGCCAGGAGGGCCTCAGACCCATTTGTCTCCCAGGACAAAATATTTTCTTCTACTCAATTCTTTTTTTTTCTTCTTCTTCTTTTTTTTTTTTTTTGTTTGATACAGAGTCCCCTTCCGTCGCCCAGCCTGGGGTGCAGTGGCGCGATCTTGGCTCACTGCAAGCTCTGCCTCCCGGATTCAAGCGATTCTCCTGCCTCAGCCTCCTGAGTTGCTGGGATTACAGGCACGTGCCACTATGCCCAGCTAATTTCTGTATCTTTAGTAGAGAAAGGGTTTCACCATGTTGGCCAGGCTGGTCTTGAACTCCTGACCTTGTGATCCACCCACTTCAGCCTCCCAACATGCTGGGATTACAGGCGTGAGCCACCAGGCCCAGCCTCTTCTACTCAATTCTTATCTCAGGTTACAGAACAACATGTACAGTATAAGCCCCACCCTGCCCTTCCCCCCCTTTTTTTTCTGGTGGGTGTGTGATTTGACGTACTAGGAAAACATTTATAATTTTTTTTTTTTTTTTTTTGAGACAGAGTCTCGCTCTGTCGCCCAGGCTGGAGTGCAGTGGTGCGATCTCAGCTCACTGCAAGCTCTGCCCCCTGGGTTCAAGCGATTCTCCTGCCTCAGCCTCCTGAGTAACGGGGACTACAGGCACCTGCCACCATACCCGGCTTATTTTTCACCATGTTAGCCAGGATGGTCTCAATCTCCTGACCTTGTGATCTGCCTGCTTCGGCCTCCCAAAGTGCTGGGATTACAGGCAGGAGCCACTGCGCCTGGCCTAGAAAAAATTTTTTAAATTAAAATGAAAATGGTATATATATTCCTTTACCTTTTTTTTTTTTTTTTTTTTGAGACAGAGTCTCGCTCTATCGCCAATCTGGAGGGCAGTGGCGCACGCTCAGCTCATTGCAATCTCTGCCTCCTAGGTTCCAGCAATTCTCCTGCCTCAGTCTCCTAAGTAGCTGGGACTGCAGGCATGTGCCACCACGCCCAGCTAATTTTTGTATTTTTAGTAGAGACGGGGTTTTGTCATGTTAGACAGGCTGGTCTCGAACTCCTGACCTCAGGCAGTCTGCCCGCCTCAGCCTCCTACAGTGCTGGGATTACAGGCATGAGTCACCGTGCCCGGCCGTCCTTGGTTTCTAACGGATAATCTATCCAGTCTTTGGCAAGCTCTGGCAACCTCATCAGCTTTAGTGCCTCAGGCCTAAGACAGAGTGAACTAGAGCAAACAGCTAACCTGGAGCACTTGGGGCGACCTCTGTGATTCACGAACTCACTGCCATCCCAATTCAGGCCAGTATTTCTAGGTCTAGGCACGGGGACACACAGAGAAACAAACAGATGTGGCTCCCACCCTCAAGGAGTTTCTGGTCTACTGGGGCGTGTAACTAGACAAGGCCAAGCACAACACGGTAAGTGCATGCCATAATGGGGAGGGCACAGGGCCCTGGGCGGCGGAGTGCTGTGAGAACACAAGGAGGGACACGCAGTGCACCGGGCAGGCTCTGCAGGGAAAGTCAGGATGAACCAATGCATGGAACAGAGAGTGGGGCTAAGGTAAGAGACAGAAAGGGGTGGGGTGGGAAAAGCTGTAGAAAAGAGGGAGAAGTTTCAAGTAACCTGTGCAGTACAAGGTGGGGAGTTCAAGGAGACACTTGAAGCTGGATCCTAAAAGAATTTTGTTTTTTTTTGAGACAGGGTCTCACTCTGTCGCCCAGGCTGGAGTGCGGTGGTGTGATCATGGCTCACTGGCAGCCTTGACTTCCTGGACTCAGGTGATCCTCCCACTTCAGTGTCCCAAGTAGCTGGGACTACAGGTGGACACCACTATGCCTGGCTCATTTTTGTATTTTCTGGTAGAGACAGGGTCTTGCTATGTTGCCCAGGCTGGCTAAAAGGTCCTGTAAGCTATGTCAGAGAGCATGGACTTCATCGCGAAGGCAAAGGGAAGCCGTCGGTAGTTGTGGCGCTGGGAGTGACAGACCATCCAGACTGAACACTTGAAGCAGTGCGGAGAACTGGAAGGCAGGGAGACTCAGTAGAAGCTGCTGTAGTAATCCAGGCAAGAGAAGGCAAGGAAGGGACATGTTCGAGACACTAAGGAGATGGAGTCAGCAGGACTTGATGTGATATGAGGGACGAGTGCGTGTGCGTGTGTGTGTGTGTGTGTGTGTGTGTGTGGTGGGGGGCGGGCTCTCTTTTCTGATTTGGGCAGCTAGATGGCTGATACAGTAAAGTTTCTCTTGTCACCATGGGAAGAGGTAGTGGCAGCAGTCACTGCTGGCCTTTTCTTTCTTTTTTTTTCAGAAGACAGGCAGGATTTCACTCTGTGGCCCAGGCTAGAGTGCAGTGGCGTGACCATGGCTCACTGCGGCCTTGACCTCCTGGGCTCAGGTGATCCTCCCACCTCAGCCTCCTGAGTAGATGGGATTACAGGCACCCGCCACCATACCTGGCTAATTTTGTTTATTTTTTGTAGAGACGGGGTCTCGCTATGTTGCTCAGGCTGGTCTCAAACTCCTGAACTCAAATGATCCACCCGCCTTGGCCTCACAAAGTGCTGGGATTACAAGTGTGAGTCCCCAAAGCGCCCAGCCAGGTCCTACCTTTTATATGGAGAGACCTTGTCTCTGTCACTTTGGTTGGACCAACTTAGTCTTGAGGAAACAACTGGCCCCTTCTACCTAAAATACCAATTCACCATCTCTCTTCAAAATTCTCTTTAAGAAATACAAACACCAGAGGAGGAGCAATAGGAGACATGGAGAAAAAGTGTGCTGGCAAGGAGACTGAGTGATGGCGAGGTTCCTCCCCACTGCACAGCACTGCTCTCCTCGCACCCCGGCACTGAGGTCCTGGACCCTCTGGCGTTAGTACTCTGACACCATCAAAGTGACAGACCACAGTGAAGTGGGGCTTTGACCAAATGAAAGTCAACTGATTTCAGTTCAGTTCAGAGACTAGAAATTAAGATCCAGGTTTCAGTTTCACAGCAGTGTGGATGGACTTAATGTCACTGAACTGTATACTTAAAAATGGTCACAACGGTGAATTTTATGTTATGTGTACTTTATCATAACTTTTAAAAAGACTCAGGTTTACCTTTTCCAGTTCTGGATAGCTGCTAAAACTAGCTTGGTTTGACTTCCATTCAAGCTGATGTATGATTAACATCATCAATGCCCTTTGGGTCTGCTCATCGTTTACTGAAGTATTACTCTTTTGGTTAGGGATTCAGCAAATTTGTATAGTTTGATATGGATTCCAGTACACAAATCAGTTCAAGCTTCATTTAAAAATACTAATGCCTTTGATCCAAAGAGAGGTATCAAAATTTCTCTGGTAACCGATTTCACAATATCAGAATTTAAAATCCTACCAGCCCAGCAACTCTAGGAATTCAGTTTTAGGAATATTTGCTAAAGATCTGCATATACAAGGACATCAGAAGATTTACACAGAAGGAGTTTTACTGGATTATGTAGGCATCTGGAAATGACTGACATACGCATCAGGAGAGGAGGGTTAGACAACCTGCAGCACATCTGTACCCTATGACACTGTGAATCCTATGTGGACTTCAGAGACTGAGGCAGACAGAACAGGCCGAGAGAGGCAGCCATGATAAGTAACAAAAGAAAACAGAATAGTATATTCCCATCTATATAAATGTGAGTATAACATTTATATAGTCAGCATATAACTACTAACATTAATTGTTAAGCTACAACAATTAGTATAAGCCCATCTATATAAAACAATACAGGAAGTAACACTCATTTACACACACACATGAAAGCCAGCATCCAGCCCACTGCCCGCGCTGCGTACCTCTGCAGGTGGTAGATCTTGTGTGTGTACTGGCCTTTCTCACCGTCCTTCTCATAGGGCTCGTTCACCAGGACCTCCACGCCTTCACCACCACCCGTTTCGTTTTTACTGGCCTCAGCCACAGAATACAGCTGCCCTACTTGATACTAAAGGAACAGAGACAGATGTTATTCTCAACACAGACTCTTCTCAATGGTGACACATAATCCAGCTGCCAGTAAGTGTCTAATTGGATCACCCTGGGGTCTCCTCATGCAGGAGCTCACTCTGGAGTTTCCCATCAGGCCTTGCCCAAATCCACCCAAAGCAACAGAGAGTGCTGCTCCATGGCCCCTCCTGACCCATCAGACATGTTTATTTCATCCTTCTCATTTTCACATCATCCATCAGGGTTTATTTTTATTTATTTATTTATTTTGGTAGAGACAGGGTCTTGCTATGTTGCTCAGGCTGGTCTCAAACTCCTGGTCTCAAGCCATCCTCCCACCTTCGCTTCCCAAAGTGCTGACATTATAAGCAGGAGCCACTGTTCCCAGTCAATCCGTCAGGATTTAAAGAGGCAGGTGAATCTACTTAACCTCACACCACCATGCAGAAAACAGATTACAGAGTCCAAAGGAGCTTTTGTGCTGAACCTGCTTCTGGTATTAAGACCCCGGAAGATCTGGGTTGGTTGCTAGAAATCACTTTATCTCACTCATTTAAATAGATCCTAAGACATGATTTCTTGTTAAAGAAAGGTGCTCAGCGCTCTGTGAAATCCACAACCTCGATGGTAAAACTGGCTCATCTACTTGCTTCTTCTCCAGTGTTAGGCCTCTCCTCACCCCGCAAGTAGCTCTTTCAGGCAATGAAACCTCTTGACACTTTCCAGATTCCTGGTGGGGCCGAAGCAAGTATTCCTCCTTCCCACATTAGATATCACAGATTCCTGCCCCACAGTCTGTGCCAGCTGGGTACACCCTCTGTGTTGGCACTTACTACACGGCAAAAGCCTAGTTTTCCTTTATTTGGGTCACATGCCACCCTATCAAGTCACCAGTCAACATGATTGGCCTCCTCTGACCCTGTCAGGATGGCTGTGTTAGGGCCAAGGACCTAGGCAGTGCCCGGACTCAGTCCTTCTGCCCTCTTCTCTGAGAAGCCGTCCAGAGGAGAAAACAAGGTGAAAAGAAAATGAACAGCAACATTTGACGCAGGAAGTTATATCTACACCAACAGATGTGTCTTTCCTACCACAGCCCTATCAGGCGTGACAGCTTAGGGAGTGTGAGACAAAGGGAAAAAGCTACGGGATTACCCCACATGCTGGGGGGGGGTGCGGGGAGGGACAAAGGGTTTCCTCGAGCTCTACGCCCTCTCCCCCAACTCCTGGTACCCCGGGGGGGAAGGCCAGGGTGTTCCTCTCTCTCTCTTTTTTTGTTTAGACAGAGTCTCGCTCTTTCGCCAGGCTGGAGTGCAGTGGTGCGATCTCGGCTCATGGCAACCTCCACCTCCAGGGTTCAAGCGATTCTCCTGCCTCAGCCTCCCAAGTAGCTGGGATTACAGGCACCGGGTTTTTCTCTCTTTGAGATTAAAAAGAAAGGATGTATCTCGGCCGGGCGCGGTGGTTCAAGCCTGTAATCCCAGCACTTTGGGAGGCCGAGACGGGCGGATCACGAGGTCAGGAGATCGAGACCATCCTGGCGAACACCGTGAAACCCCGTCTCTACTAAAAATACATAAAAAACTAGCCGGGCGAGGTGGCGGGCACCTGTAGTCCCAGCTACTCGGGAGGCTGAGGCAGGAGAAGGGAGTAAACCCGGGAGATGGAGCTTGCAGTGAGCTGAGATCCGGCCACTGCACTCCAGCCTGGGCGACAGAGCGAGACTCCGTCTCAAAAAAAAAAAAAAAAAAAAAAAAAAAAAAGGATGTATCTCTAGGCAGCTGCCACTTAAATCACTGCCTGCAACAGCAAGGAATAGAGGCAGCTTCCAGAGCTGCTTCGCCTCAAACCTGGAAACCTGCTCTACCAGGCAGCTTCCTAAGCACTGCAGGGACATTTCTGGGCAAAATCTGGAAGGTGAAGCAGGGGACCAGGACAATTCACTGCTCACCAAAAGGCTGAAAGAGCCCTAACTTTCAAAGCAAAATTCCAGAACAAAATGCCATGAAAAGGGGCAAGCAACCAAGGCTCAGTTAAATCCAAAAAGAGGAACATTTGGGTGAAAGCCAGTCACCTCGACCTTGCTAATCCTAAGCTGCATCAGTGCTGCCTCAATGCCCCCTGGAGCCCCAAGCTGTCCCTGTGCCTTTCCAAGTCCACCACCTAGCTAGGCACACATGAAAACCCGTCAAGGGGGTCAGGGCTTGGCTGAGCCAGGGGTGCCTAAGAAGGAGCAGAAACTCCGTTTCAGAGAAGAGTCGTAAGAACATCTAACCACTGACTCAGCAATTCTAAAGGACAGGCTGGGGAGAGGGCCTGGTGGAGGGGACGAGGTTCCCGGCTAGTGGTGCCACTTGGGAAGGGGGCCCCCAGGCAGAGACTCATCGCCTTGGTTTCTCTTCAGCTGCCGGAATCAGAGGGCAGGTTCTAAGAGGATCAGCCTGTTGGCTGGCATCTTCCCCCTTTAATCTCTCTTGATATTCTGATCCTTTAATCCCAATGAGACAAGTGAAGGCAGTTTTGTGAATCTAAAGGGGTAAGGAAGACTGGCCTGCACAAGCCACAAGTGAAGGGCGCTTTTCACGTTACAGAGTTCCTTTTGGCACAGCTGCTCTGCCCCCCGGGAAAGCAGCCAGACTCAGATGGGGCGGAGATAGGAGGAGTGGGGGGGTCAGATCATTAAATCAGATTTTAAAAAATTCCAAGAAGACTGGGGCTGCAGCCTCCTCAGACCTACGATGATGTTCCTTGCTCTTGAGATTTGTTCGCTTGTCCCAAAGAACTAAGTCATTAAACTAAGAAAAACAGAGACTCCACCACTTTGGCACTCTGGGAGCGGGAGCCCAGTGGGTGGGCCTGAAATACGATATGAAACATGTCATAAACAACAGTGCAGCACTGGTCCCACCAACATGGCCCTGTCAGGCTGGCTACCAGAGGAAGAATGGTGCCACGAATCTCTGGAAACAAGAAGTAAAGCAGCCGGCCGACCTGCGCCAGGAAGCACTGGTGGACACACGCACGTCACACAGCCAGGGCATTCTCGCTCTGCTGCACAATGCCTGGACACTCAGTGTTAGACCAAAGGCTCTGGCCACCCAGAAGCTAATTCTGCCCCCAAAACATTGCTGCAGGCCATCAGAATGATTACACAGGCATGACCTTCTCTTTCTCTTTCTTCACTTTTCCCCCTAAATCAGAAAACTGCAAGGGCCTCAAGTCATGGCCTTCAATTTAGGAAGCGAATCCACCAGCCACATGGCGCTGAGCTGTTCCCATAGGAATTGTGAGTCAGGATGGAGTTATTGACAAAGACTCTGAGAAGGTTGATCATGGCCAGGCGCGGTGGCTCACGCCTATAATCCCAGCACTTTGGGAGGCCAAGGCGGGCGGATCATGAGGTCAGGAGATTGAGACCATCCTGGCTAACACGGTGGAACCCCAGCTCTACTAAAAATACAAAAAAAACTAGCCGGGCGAGGTGGCGGTGCCTGTAGTCCCAGCTACTTGGGAGGCTGAGGCAGGAGAATGGCGTGAACCCGGGAGGCGGAGCTTGCAGTGAGCCGAGATCGCGCCACTGCACTCCAGCCTGGGCGACAGAGCGAGACTCTGTCTCAAAAAAAAAAAAAAGGTTCATCATGACTTGTTTCTTCTTCAGCCTTCCCCTCCAAGATTTTTCTAATCCTCTGAAACTAGGTTCTGCTTCAACCCTACCCAGGCCACGTGGTACTTTCTCGTCAATGGTTTCCTGCTGAGAATGGGCTGACCACCGCCAGGCAGACAGCTGAATCCTGACCAGCATTCACTTCCCAAACTTCTGCTCAGACTTCAGGCTCTGACTATCTGACTCCGCCCCACCACTTCCTCAATGCTGCAGAAAAACCATCACAAGCGAAAACCCGCCAGCTGTGGATGCTGTCAAGGTGGAGGTTCCCCTTTCCTTCCAGTCTTGGCCCCACCATCAGCCATCAGTGTCAGGCCCTTCAGCCTCACTCCAAGAGCAGCCCCAGGGGCTCCAGGACAGGCTGGCCCTCCTTGGTCTGCAGCCCTTTGTTCCATCAAGAAACTCCCTATCAAAGGATCCATTTCACCCCAATCACCACGCCGAGGAAATCCCGAGTTCCTAACGATCAGGGTGGGATCATCCTGTACAGCAGAGAGGATGTCACTAGACACCTCCCCAAGAGCTGAGTGTGAGGGCGAGGGACATGCTGGGCTTTCCTGCTTGGTCTTCTGGTTTGGAAAATCATTGCTTGCTATTTTTAATAAAGACAGCACAGGCTGGGTGAAGTGGCTGACGTCTGTAATCCCAGCACTCTGGGAGGCTGAGGCAGGAGGACTGCTTGAGGCAAGACCAGCCTGGACAACACAGTGAGACTCTATCTCCACTATTTAAAAGAAATATTATAAAATAAAAAAAATAAAGACAGCATGGCCAAAGCAGGTGGGTTAACAAGACCCTTTCCAAGCCAATACCTAATAGCCCAGGCACCTGGTTCTCAGGCCCCAGTGCCGACAGGGATCGGAGCCACCTACCCAGTCCTTCCCTCATTTTCCCAGATTCCCAGGTTCCCCAGTCTCGTTTCTCTTTTCTGCCCTTCCCAGAACCCCCAGATCATGGTCAGGGCCCACCTCTGGCCCCTCCCCGGATCCCCACAGCTCTTATCGGATATGTAGCCCACCCGTGGAGGCAATCCTCTAAAGGGCCAATGTCTGCCCACCCCTCTCGGGGGCCAACAAGCCTGGATGTCTGTCTCAGCTAAGTGTGCTGCAGGCTCTGTTGGCCTGATTTCATTTTTCAAAGGTCCAGTTCATATTGGAACAGAGTGGAAGTTATCACAGGAGCTTCATGCTGACACTGCAGGAAAGAGAGACGAAGCCCAGTGACTGGAGGCACTACACTGACTGATGAACCTCACCCAAACTCGAGTTTAACTGGAAGCTGGGGTGGGGTGGGCTGCGCCAGGAGAGGAGAGTGGAAGCAGCTCAGGGAAAGAGTGAGACAAGGGAGGTTCCGTGACAGTTTTCTGTTGTCCAAGAGACTGACTCTGAGTCAGCATGGCCTATGAACCTTCTTACAGCAAATCCTGCTGCCAGATCCCCACATACAAGGATGTCAGACCCAGGAACTATAAAAGGACAGAGGGCAAGTCAAGTCTATTTGTTATTCCCTGCCCTTTGTAAAAGGAGGGTTCTGTGTCTTGGTCTTTCCAGCAGTCACCCATCGTGACTAGGGAGGGCCTCAAGAGATTTCCTGCCCTGCTGGTTTGCTGCACAACCAGAAAGAGCCACACACACTTGCCAGCTGAGTCATGGAGGTCCCAGAAATGCATACACTTGATCCCATCAATAATGTGTCCCCGCCTGGGTGCGGTGGCTCACGCCTGGAATCCCAGCACTTTGGGAGGCTGAGGCGGGCGGATCACTTGAGGTCGGGAGTTCGAGACCAGCCTGGCCAACATGGTGAAAGTCCATCTCTATTAAAAATACAAAAATTAGCCGGGTGTGGTGGCACACACCTGTAATCCCAGCAACTTGGGAGGCTGAGGCAGGAGAATTGCTTGAACCCAGGAGGCAGAGGTTGCAGTGAGCCGAGATCACACCACTGCACTGCAGCCTGGGAGACAGAGCGAGACTCCGTCTCAAAAAAACAACAACAACAACAAAACATGTCCCCAAACATGCACAGCCCCAGCAGATAAAAGGGGCTGGTTTAGTCTCTACTCAGAGTCATCCAGCATACCAACAGCTTGGGGCAGGTTGCACATAGTTGCCCAGATATTAAAATTAAGTGCCATTTTTCAACTGAAAGTGGCACCAGGAAAATTCACGTTGAAATCTTTATGTTAGAACAAATAAGAAAACTACATAAAGAGGATGACCACTCAGAGCCCAACTTAGCCAATGGTCACAAACAGTTACACACAACTATGGACTAGAAAGTAAGAGGACTTACCTCATCTACGGACACAGGCAGGATTACTCGACTATAAGAAAGGAAAAAGAGAGTATCAACTTTAGGCTGTGCAATCTGCTGGAGGCTCTTTAAAGCATCATCCTAAAACAGTCAGCATTCTATTGTGTAAGACACTAAACTCGGTGATGCGGTGACCCCCCCCCCCCCGTCAGCATTCTATTGTGTAAGACACTAAACTCGGTGACGTGGTGACCCCCCCCCCCCCGCCAGTCAGCATTCTATTGTGTAAGACACTAAACTCATGACGAAACCTCCCCACCACGCCCGCACAGAATGGCCCTCTGAGTGCTCTGAGGACAGGACCCTCTGTGCCTCGGAAGCCTCCCAGTTAGAACCCTGCGATTCAGTCCAAACCTGTCCTCCCCCAGCTACTTCCCAGGCCTCCACCTCACATGGAGCTGGACACATGGATGATTAACTTCACCCAAACTTGCCAACGAGTCATCCCCCAGCAGGACCTGCCAGTGAGTCTAGCAAGACAGGTTAACACAGGAGGACCTACCACAGCGAGGATTCAGACCCAAAGAAGAGGCCCTGGGGACTTACACTGCTGTGGATCCAACCTCCCAAGAACAGCCCTCCGGGGAAAGGCCAGGAAGGGACCAAGCCCCTTGAAGCCTTAATCACCCTAAGAACACACACCAGGCACCTCTGCTCGGGGCCGGATATTACAATCCAAGCTGCCACCACAAGGCCACCAAGAGGGCATTCAACTTATGTCCTAACCTCCAGGAGCTGTCCAAAGGAATCCCAATTTATCATTTCCTTTTCTTCTTCTCCAACTCAATGACCACCAATTGCTGGAGATGCCACCAATGACCTGCTGGAGAAGCCATGGCCGGCAAAGTCTTCACCAGGGTCACAACCCCACAGAGGTGCTAGGGCCGGCAGCACTTCTCCGGGTGCCTTGCATTTGAAATGCAGGCCAACAGCCAACTCCCAGTTCAAAGCTGCGAGGCGGGAGAGCAAAGACAAAAACTCTTGGTTTTACCCATACAAGTCAAGCCAGTTCCCAAGCTTAGACGCTCGGTCCCCAGACCCTTGCTGGAGCCCTCTGAGTCCTTTTGTGTCTGGCATGTGTAGTGAAGCATGAGCTGCTGTGCCTTCCGCACGCAGTGGGTTCACCACTCAGGCTCCTTGCTCCAGGCTGGTAAACAGCTATTTTCTAGTTCCACAAAGGTCCCCCAGGAAGCAAGAAGGACACAGAGGAGTCTGAGGAAAACATCACATTAAAGGCAAGGCACCAAGCATGAAAGTAGCAGGAAAAACAAAATGGGCTCCAAATCTTTACTGCCTGCTAACAACTCCCTTCCTCCCGAGCCACTCAATAACGTGAATCCTCCAGTTTACTGGATGCGGCCACCGAGGCTCCCCTCCCATTAGACAAAGCCAGCGGTGCAGAAAAACACTCCCGACTTGGAGGCTGGAATTTCCGCACCCTCGGAAGAAACTTCCTAGAAAACAATAAGCCTTTTATCTTCAAGAACAGCAGTCAACATCGCACCCGAGAGTTAGCAGAAATCAAATTAAATAGAATCCTGTCAGAAGTGGTGTTGGAAAAATCAACAGGGGCAACCTGCAGACGCTGGGTGGGAACCAAGTCTCACCCAGAAGAGAGTGACATGGGCCAATTCCTGACGGGATGCGCTGAGGCTGCTGGCAGGACAGCTGCACACTCAGACACTGCCCCCTTGCTCCTCGGGAACAAAACCACGTCGGCAGCGATCGGGTACAATTCCAAAGGACAGGGCCACAGAGGAACTGCTGGGCTGGGCCTGGAGCAGGGCTCACTCTAACGTGACCTTCACTCGCACCCTTTTCAGAGGCTGCAGCGCTGCAGCCACAGCCAAGTGTCTCGGATGCCCCTGCTCCTCCCCTGGCCCCTGCCCAGGGATGCACGCACACGGCACAAGTCGGGCAGGAAGGAAACGCAGATGCCAGGCAGGCTCTGCATCTCCGGCACCTTGGACTTTTCCCTCGCAGGCTTCAAGGGGAGGAGAACAAAGAAGGGGAAAGGAATGCCTCTCTTCAAACCTCACTCAGATCTCTTCTGAAGGTCCCTTCCTTTCCCTGCCTGACCTTCATTTCAAAACCACAGATTTCTACAGATTCTAGGATTCATCTGGGAACAGAAAAACAAATCAGAAGGTGGGAAAAGCCTGTCAGTCTGGGCACTGAAGATTAAAACCCAAAGTGTACCACGTTCTCCTGTTGGCATCCTAAAGGTCTTCCTCCTCACCACGAAAAGCTCCGAACCCTGGCTGAATTCACATCAGACTGGATGTCAAGAAACAGAGCGGGTGAGGCCTCAAAATAATGTTCTTCAGATGAGGTGTTCAGCTGGGATGCCATGTGGGTCTCGGCTCCCTCTGTTACCCAAACTCCACTCTGTGCCCTAAATGTCCTAAGCACCTCCAAGAAGCCAGCATGGTGGGGATGGTCAAAGTGCCTTGGCTGACAAAGTGGAAAGAGCCCTGTGCACGCCTGCCTGGCTGCCGAGAGCACCCCACAAGTTGCTCTCTTTGGCCATCTCCCACTCCTGGGGCTTCTGGCCCTATGCTGCCCGCGTGCCTTCCCTCCAGGAAAGCAGTTTCACTGTAAATTCTGTGCACACACGTGCGCACACACACGCACACGCACACACAGATACGTACACACACATCCAATCTCTCCTCTTAGGGAGGAAAAACATCCTGTGATGTTTACTTGGAACCCTGAGCTTCTACAATGGGTCATCTGGTACTTGAAAGATTTAGTACGCCAAACATCTCCACCTGTCCCCCGGTCCCCGGGATTTCAGGAGCAAACCCGTCATCCTGCAACTCCTTCCAGAAGTCACCAGTTTCCGCCAAACATCTCCACCTGTCCCCCCAGTCCCCGGGATTTCAGGAGCAAACCCATCATCCTGCAACTCCTTCCAGATGTCACCAGTTTCCCACGTACCCCTCTTCACTACTCAAGAACTCCCCACCCCCTTTACCATCTCTCCCCAGTTCACAGCTTCATGGACCCCTCAACTCCTCAAAGAATTCCCTCTTTGCACCAAGACTGAGAATCCCCTAGAAACAAGCTGGCCCTGGGTCTCCCCCATCTCCAACAACAGGTATACTCATCCACAAACATACTCTCTTTCCGGGCCAGCCTCGACCCTGGTAACTTCCTGGCCGCCTACCCAACATTTTCTGGCCTCCTCGCCCAAGTGTCCCCAAAGTCCCAAGCAGTCATCCCAAGCTTGTTCCAAAAGCCTCCTCTTCTGCACCCGCTGCCTGAGCACCACGGTCACTCGGGCCCCCAACTCAGTCTCTTCTGCTTTATCTCCTCTGACCGTTCCCCTGTCGCCCGAGCAGGGCGCTGACTTCCTAGTCCTCCTCCTGCGTCCACTTACCACCACCCCTCACCCGATGCCTGACGGCCGCTCCTCCCCATCCCCATCCCGACTCCATCCCGGAGCCTCTGACCCACCCACCCGGCTCCCCGTGTGGACTGTTCGGCCCTCCACCCTCCACACCGCAGGGAGGCCCTGCCTGCCCCGGTGCGCCTCTTCCTCGGCCCGCGCAGGGCGACCCCACAGCCCTCCCAGCGCTCGGCGTCCCCTCGGCCTCCCCCAGTCCCGGGCCGGCGCTCCCTGCCCTGACCCCGTCTCGGGCCCGGCCTGGCCCTCGCTGTCCCCGGCCTCTCCTTGGGTCCACTTGGGCCTCCGAGCCCCCTGGGCCGCCTCAAGAGCCGTCCGCCCCGGTCGCTCCTCCGTGCCCGTGGGCCCCTCCATGCCCCGGCCGCCCGTCCCTGCCCCGTGGGCCCCGGCTCAGATGCCGAACGTCCCGGCCGCCCGTCCGTGCCCCGGTTGCTCCTCCACGTCCCGGCCGCCCTCCGTGCCCCGTGGGCGCCGCCTCAGGTGCCGTCCGCCCCGGATCCCCTCCGTCCCCGCTGGGCCCGCCTTAGGCGCCCCCCGTCCCCGCCGCCCCTCCGTCCATCCGGGCCCTGAGTCCCCCGCCGCGCCGTCGCCCCGGCGGTCGTCCCCACCCTCCCTCCTCCCCGCTTCCGCACGGCCGCCGGACACTCACTACTCCTTGAGCAGCACCATGTCGCTTCGCGGCTCGGTGGCTGCCCGCGGCCCGCCCGGCCTCCCGCCCGCTGCCCGCCGGCCGCTCTCCCCGTGGCCCGGCCCGGCCCGGCTGCCTGTGCGCCTTCGTCGTGGTCTGCTCCGTCCCCGCCGCCCTCGCCGCGGTCGCCGCGCCGGCTCCTGCCGCCCCGGCCTCGTCGCCTCTCGCGCCGCTGCCGACGCCGCCCGGAGCTCCGGTTCCGCAGCGCCGCGCGGGGGCGGGGCGTCTCTGCGGCAACCAGAGCGTCACACGCCGCGGTGCGCGCTGACGTCACGCGGGGCGGAGCCTTCCCGGGCCCGCCCTCCCGTCCTTAAATGGGCCGCGGCGCAGGCGTCGGTTCCGAGGTGGCGCCCCTTGGCGAGGGCCGGGCCCGGCAGGAGACGGGGCGGACTCTGCGGTGTCCGTCAGCGCCCTCGGTGTGAACCGCCACGGATGCACGCGGGTGCTGGCTGAGGGGCTTCCCCGGTTGAGGGAATTGAGACCCAGGAAAAGGTTGTGTCAAAAAATATTAATAGCCACGCGCGGTGGCTGACGCCTGTCATCCCAGCACTTTGGGAGGCTGAGGCAGGTGGATCATGAGGTCAAGACATCGAGACCATCCTGGCCAACATGGTGAAACCCCGTCTGTACTAAAAATACAAAAACTAGCCGGGCGTGGTGGCGGGCGCCTGTAATCCCGGCTACTCGGGAGGCTGAGGCAGGAGAATTGCTTGAACCCGGGAGGCGGAGGTTGCAGTGAGCCGAGATCGCGCCTGGGGGACAAAAGTGAGACTTCCTCTCCAAAAAAAAAAAAAAAAAGAAAGAGAAAAGAAAAGAAAAGGGCTGTGAGGCCAGGCGCGGCAGCTCATGCGTGTAATCCCAGGCACACCATGCCTGTAATGCAGCACTCAGGTGGGCGCATCACCTGAGGTCAGGAGTTCGAGACCAGCCTGACCAACATGGCAAAACCCCGTCTCTACTAAAAGTACAAAAATTAGCCGGGCGCGGTGGCAGGCGCCTGTAATCCCAGCTCCTTGGGAGGATGAGGCGGGAGAATAGCTTGAACGTGGGAAGCGGAGGTTGCGGTGAGCCGAGATCGCACCATCGCACTCCAGCTGGGGGGACAGAGCGAAACTCTGCCTCAAAAAAAAAAAAAAAGAGAATGAAAAGGGCTGTGAGAGGTGAGGCACAGGCTTAGCGGCATTACACAGGAGGGGCACCTAATTGAGCGTCAGGGATGTAGTCAGGGAAGGCTTCCCGGAGGAAGAGATTCTCAGCTCTGCAGAGGGCTTCAGAGAAGAGCATAGCAGGCAGAGTGAATGCAAAGGCTGGAGGCAAGCGGGAGAGCATGTGCATTTGGAGAACTGACAAGTGAGTGGAACAGAACATTTCAGGGCTGAGCAGCTCAATAGGGGAGGGTTCCTGGTGGGTGATGATAAGGTATTTGGAGTCCACCCTAAGGGTGATGGGGGGGCATATAAGGGCTCTGAGCAGTGACATAAGCGGGTGTCCTGGGCAAAGGCTCACTCTAGTGGTTCGGTGGACAGAGGGGATGGAGTGCCAGAGCGGAGGCAGGGAGACTGGTGAGGAAGCTGCTCCAGATGTGCAGGTGGACTAGGACATTGGGAGGGAAGAAATGGAAGGGTTGGATTCAGGAGCAACTCAGAAGGTAAACTCCATGAGACTTGTTGACTCATTGGCTGAGAGGAGAGAAAACCACCCAGGTTTCTGGCCTGGGAGCCGGGGTGGACGGTACTGTCTTCTCTGAGAACACAGGCAAGACAGGCTGGCATGGGTGCAGGTAATGCCTCCAGTGCTGGACTCACACTCAGCGCAGGATGCAGAGGGGCATCCAGGGGAGATGGTGAACGGCTGCCCAAGACAGGGACCTGGGAAGGGAGGGTGGAACAGCTGGCCATGTTGCTATCAGGATGCGACTGGCGCCCCGGGTCTGCCCTGAGCACTGCACCTACTTATCAGATCCTAGAGTGGGGGCCGGGCTGGTGCCTCACAACTGGAACCCTAACACTTTGTGAGGCTGGGGTGGCCGAATCACTTGAGACCAGGAGTTTGAGACCAGTCTGGCCAACACGGTAAAACCCCATCTCTACCAAAACAAAAATTAGCTCAGTGTGGTGGCGGGCGCCTGTAGTCTCAGCTACTCGGGAGGGTGAGGCAGGAGAATCACTTGAACCTTGGAGGCAGAGGTTGCAGTGAGCCGAGATCACGTCACCACACTCCAGCCTGGTCGACAGAGCAAGACTCTGTCTCAAAAAAAAAAAAAACAAGCTGACCTTAGGCCGGGCGCGGAGGCTCACGCCTGTCATCCCAGCACTTTGGGAGGCTGAGGCGGGCAGATCATGAGGTCAGGAGATTGAGACCATCCTGGCTAACACAGTGAAACCCTGTCTCTATTAAAAATACACCAAAAAAATTAGCTGGGCATGGTTGTGGGCGCCTGTAGTCCCAGCTACTCGGGGGAGGCTGAGGCAGGAGAATGGCGTGAACTCGGGAGGCGGAGCTTGCAGTGAGCCGAGATCAAGCCACTTCACTCCAGCCTGGGCAACGGAGCAAGACTCCATCTCAGGAAAAAAAAAAAAAAGTCGACCTTGGACATCATGTCATCTTACCCTTCCAGGTTACAGCGCACGTTCTAGAAATATGCATATTTCTTACAAATGCACAATGCCAGGGCCGGGGGCGGTGGCTCACGCCTGTAATCCCAGTACTTTGGGAAGCCAAGGTGGGTAGATCACGAGGTCAGGAGATCGAGACCATCCTGGCTAACACGGTGAAACCCTGTCTCTACTAAAAACACAAAAAAATTAGCCGGGCAAGGTGGCGGGTGCCTGTAGTCCCAGCTACTCGGGAGGCTGAGGCAGGAGAATGGCGTGAACCCAGGAGGTGGAGCTTACAGTGAGCCAAGATCGCGCCACTGCACTCCAGCCTGGGCAACAGAGCGAGACTCTGTCCCAGAAAAAAAAAAAAAAAAATGCATAATGCCATTGTCATACTTAACAAAATTAATAATGATTTCCCGATGCTGTCTCATCCCCAGTTCATATTCTAATTTCCTTGCTAATCTAAAAAATGCTATAGTTTCCTTTAGAGAAGTTCGGTATCCAGGCGAGGTCCGTGTATTTTGTTTTTCATATTTTATTTTGAGTTATGTTTTTTCCATCTCTTCCAGTAGCAAGTTTGCTGCAGGTGTCCATAGGGGTTAGAGGCAGGGTCACACCACTGTCCAGCTATGCCCCACGGTGAGCCAACAGTCCCGCCCCGGAGGCAGACTCCCACTGCCCTGGAGTCCCAGGCCTCCACTTCCTACCTCTGTGACCTTGTGCAAGTGACTTCACCTCTCTGTGTCTCAGCGTCTTCACTTGGAAAACAGGGAACATGCCGGTACCCGTGTCATGGGGCTGCTGAGCCTCCTTGGATGAGGCAATGAACATAAAGCAGCTTTGTGCAGTGAGTGGCATATTTCCTTATTATTATTATTATTATTATTGAGAAAAAGGTGTTGCGAACAAGGAGGAATGGACACTCCCGCCTCTCAAAACTACCTCTAGGCTGGTCACAGTCCGCACACCTGTAATCCCACCACTTTGGGAGGCCGAGGTGGGTGGATCACTTGAGGTCAGGAGTTCGAGGCCAGCCTGGCCAACATGGTGAAACCCCATTTCTACTAAAAATACACAAATTAGCCAGGCATGGTGGTGCGCGCCGATAGTCCCAGCTCCTTGGGAGGCTGAGGCAGGAGAATCCTTTGATCCTGAGATGCAGAGGTTGCAGTGAGCCGAGATCCCACTACTGCACTCCAGCCTGGGGGATAGAGCAAGACTCTGTCTCAAAAACAAAACAAAACAAAACAAAAAAACCTACTTGTGCGTTTCTGCACGCTCCAGGCTTACCAGAGGAAAGAAACAAGCAGCTTTCCGGTGCCGTGGATCTCTCTCTGTCTCTCTGTCTCTCTCTCTGTGTCTGCCTCACTCCCTCTCTCTGTCCTGTCTCTCTCTCTCAAGCTCCCTCTCTCTTCCTGTCTCTCCTGTCCCTTTTGTATCTCTCTGTCTCTCACTTGTGTCTCTCTGTCTCTCCCAGGCTATCTGTCTCTGGACCTCTGTCTCCCTGTCTCATTCTCTCTCTGTTCTCTGTCCCTTCCTCCACACCTCTGTCTCCCTTTAAGACTGCCGTCTCACCTCTGTGGGCTCTGCATTTCTGCCTCACTTTACCTCCCTTCCTGTCTGTCCTCTTTGGGCCTTTCCCTCCCCCTCTCTACCACTTCCTGTGGTCTCAGTCTTTGTTTTTCTCTTTTTTGAGATGGAGTCTCCCTCTGTTGCCCATGCTGGAGTGCAGTGGTGCGATCTCAGCTCACTGCAACCTTCACCTCCCGGGGTTCAAGTGATTCTCTTGCCTCAGCCTCCCAAGTAGCTGGGACTACAGGCACCCGCCACCACGCCCAGCTAATTTTTGCATTTTTTGTGGAGATGGGGTTTCACCATGTTGGCCAGGATGGTCTCAATCTCCTGACCTTGTGATCCTCCCACCTCAGCCTCCCAAAGTGCTGGGATTACAGGCATGAGCCACTGTGCCTGGCCAATTTTTTTTTTTTTTTGTAGAGACAAGGTCTCATTATGTTGCCCAGGCTTGTTTCAACCTCCTGGGTCCAAATGATCCTCCTGGCTTGGCCTCCCAAATTGTTGGGATTATAGATGTGAGCCACAAGGCCCTGTATTTCCTCCTATCTTTGCAGCTATCTCCTTTCCCTAGTGTCTGCTGTCTGTGTTCTATCGCAGTCTGTTTCTCTCACGCCTTCATCTTTGTTTTTTTGTTTTTTGTTTTCTTGTTTTTTGATATGGAGTTTCACTCTTGTTCCCCAGGCTGGAGTGCAATGGCGTGATCTCGGCTCACTGCAAACTCTGCCTCCCAGGTTCAAGCGATTCTCCTGCCTCAGCCTCCCGAGTAACTGGGATTACAAGCACCTGCCACCACGCCTGGATAATTTTTTGTATTTTTAGTAGACATGGGATTTCGCCATGTTGGCCAGGCTGGCCTCTAACTCCTGGGCTGCAGTGATCTGCCCACCTCAGCCTCCCAAACTGCTGGGATTACAGGCGTGAGCCAACACGCCCGGCCACTCTTTCATCTTTGTGTCTGTGGATCTCGCGGTTCCAGTCCCCAGTGTGGTTTCTCCTGGCTGGTTGGCCCTTGTTACTGCGTCGGTTATCGCCAGCGCTGTAACCCATCTCTGGGTATCTTGGGGAGACTGTATTTCACTGTTTCCATCTTCTGTTCTGCTCTTCTCCCAGCCTCTGTCTTAGTCTATTTTAGCTTCTTTTCTGTTTATTTCTGTCTCTATCTCTCACTCTTTTTAAACTTCATCCCCCAAATATTTATTGAGCAGCTATTCCATGCCAGGCACGATTCTAGGCACTAGGGGTAGAGTGGGGACCAAGGCAGAGCGTGCACCAGACTTCGAAAAATGTTTTTTTCTAGTGGAGAGACAGACGGCAGGCAAAACAGAGAAGCACGTGACCCTGGCTGCCCGGCTCATCCCACGGGGCAGGGAAGTGTTGGCCAGGCCAGTATGGACGACATAGCGAGACCACATCTCTACAAAAAAATTTTTTAAAAATTAGCCGGGTGTGGCCAGGCGCAGTGCCTCACGCCTGTAATCCCAGCACTTTGGGAGGCCGAGGCGGGCAGATCACGAGGTCAGGAAATCGAGACCATCCTGGCTAACACGGTGAAACCCCATCTCTACTACAAATACAAAAAAATTAGCCGGGCCTGGTGGCAGGCACCTGTAATCCCAGCTACTCAGAAGGCTGAGGGCAGGAGAAAGCCGTGAACCCACGAGGCAGAGCTTGCAGTGAGCCGAGATCGCACCACTGCGCTCCAGCCTGGGCGACAGAAAAAAAAAATTAGCCAGGCGTGGTGGCGTGCACCTGTAGTCCCAGCTACTCAGGAGGCTGAGGTGGGAGGGTCACCTGAGCCTGGGAGTTCTAGGTAGGGTGAGCTATGATCATGCCACTGCACCCCAGATTGGGCGACAGAGCGAGACTCTGACTCAAAAAAAAAAAAGAAAAAGAAAATGGGGATATTTTATATAAAATTCAGTCGTTCCAGTTTCTTTTCTTTTCTTTTCTTTTTTTTTTTGAGACAGAGTCTCGCTCTGTTGCCCAGGCTGGAGTGCAGTGGCACGATCTCGGCTCACTGCAAGCTCCGCCTCCCGGGTTCAAGCAATTCTCTTGCCTCAGCATCGCGAGTAGCTGGGACTACAGGTGCCTGCCACCATACTTGGCTAATTTTTTGTGTTTTAGTAGAGACAGAGTTTCACCATGTTGGCCAGGATAGTCTCGATTTCCTGACCTCGTGATCTGCCCACCTTGGCCTCCCAAAGTGCCAGGATTACAGGCTTGAGCCACCGCACCTGGCCTCCAGTTTCTTTTGGGGAAAAAAAAAAGTCAGATCTGGCAACATTTGGCTGATTCCACATGAAAATAATCAGTTGGAGCTTTGTCACAGCTTTCCCTGTAGATGGGGTTGCAACTTCCAGGCCCCCCCAACCCCCTTAAGGTCCTTGTATGTTCCCAACATGGAGGTCAAGGTCTGACTGCCTTGTGTCATTGCAGAGCTTATGCTGTGGCTCTGCTTTCTTTCCTTTTTTGAGACAGGGTCTTGCTCTGTTGCCCAGGCTGGAGTACAATGGTGTGATCCCATCTCACTGCAACCTCCGCTTCCCGGGTTCAAGTGATTCACCTGCCTCAGCCTCCTGAGTAGCTGGGACTACAGGTGCATACCACAACGCCTGGCTACTTTTTGTGTTTCAGTAGAGACAGGGTTTCACCATGTTGGTCAGGCTGGTCTCGAACCCCTGACTTCAGGTGATCCAAGGAGGCTTTCTTTATAAGCAGAATTCACCAGCAGCCTTGGCCTTCCCACCCAACAGGCCCGTTGCTTTGCCCTCCCACACTCCTTCAAATGGCTGTGCAGATCAACCAGCAAATGCAGCCTGGGAGGGGTGAGGCTCAGGAACGCATCCCAGTCAAGGGACAGGGAACCTGGGCACCAGACAAGAGTCGAGAAATGTGTGTTTTAGGGAGAAGGAGACACAGGAGCCAAGGAGGAAGCCGCTCGCAGTCATTCTCAGCATACGTTTATTGAGTGCTTACTGTGTGCCAGGAAGTAAGCCAGGTGCTAGAAACAGCAAAGGAGCAGGGAAGAGGCGAGTCCGCTGCTGGGTTGACCCTGGTTAATACAAGGTACGGATTAACCCTTCGGGCTCCCTTCCGAGGGCCTGGGCCAGGTCTTGGGGCCGCTCCTGCCTAGGTGTTCTTTCTAGCAACAGAAAGGGATTCATCAAGGTAAGACCCTTCCCCTCTCCTCCATTCAGGCAGAGGCACACAGGCAAGCTCCTACACACTCCTCCAAACGTGTACACACCCTGACATGCCCGGATGCATCTCGTACTTAGACACACACACACACACACACACACACACAGGCACGGTCACGCAGTTGTATGAGGACGCAGCGTACAGGTGCCGCCTACGTGGCCATGCCTCGAGTTGCCCCACTTGGCAGAAATCTCACTCCGCAGAAACCTGTCTACCAGTGATCGATTATCTCGAGCAGCTATTTGGCCAAGTCTTACCAAAATATGAAATCCACAAAAGAAAAGTGAAGAAGAGAAGAGTTTCTTAAGGCTTTGCTCAGAGAGGGCTTCGGAGAAGGGCGGGGTCAGCCGATACAGACCTTCCTTTTTTTTTTTTTTTAATATGGAATCTCGCTGTGTCCCCCAGACTGGAGTGCAGTGGCGGGATCTCGGCTCACTGCAAGCTCTGCCTCCCAAGTTCAAGCGATTCTCCTGCCTCAGCCTCCCGAGTAGCTGGGACTACAGGCGTCCACCACCATGCCCGGCTAATTTTTGTATTTTCAGTAGAGATGAGGTTTCACCATGTTGGTCAGGCTGGTCTCGAACTCCTGACCTCGGGTGATCCACCCACCTTTGGCCTCCCAAAGCGCTGGGATTACAGGCATGAGCCACCGCGCCCAGCCCAGACCTTACTTTCTTGACTTGGCCACAAGTCTGTCCTGCTCAGAGCTGCCTAAAGCGACTCTCCTGTTCTATGGGCTTGGGTGCAGGGTGGTGGCCCTTTCCTGGTCCCAGCTGCCTTCTTCCTGGGCACTGAAAATGATGCTACCATTGTTAAGTGCCAGGCGTCACACCGTGGGGTTCTTCCCTGCGTATCCACGTAGCCACGCCACGCCACGCAGGCATTCTTTCCTCCCTTTTGCAGACGATGGCACCGAAGTTCAAGACTTGCCCAGGGCCACCAAGACAGTCCTTTAGCCTTTGGTCCTCCCTCCTTGCCTCCTCGGCGTGGGGTGGTGGAGCCTTGGTCTGAGAAGGGTCGAGGTCTGGGCGCTGCCAGTGGCCCTGGCTCAGCCTCAGAACTGCCCGGGATGGGGAGGATGGCTAACTTAAGGAGGACAGGCAGAGGCTTCGTGCCGGCAGGGAGAGGGCTGAGCTGCGGCGGGCCACTCAGGTGGAGGGTGCTACATTTCCTTCAGTGGCCTTCAGGAAGCTCTGTCCTCACCCAGGGATTGGGGTGAGTCAGGGCATGGGGAAACAGGCTTACAGAGCCCACCTGCTCACCCTGACCACCCTACCCCAGGGGGCCCCAGGCTCCTAACTCTCAGAATCCCACAGTCCGTATTGGCGGAAGACGGGCTGGCACCCTTGAGTTGGGCCCCTGGTTGTTGGCACAGATAAGGGGAGCTGCTGCTGAAGGAGCCCCGACGGCTGATCCTGTGGAGACTTCTCAGAGCTCCTGGCAGGAGCCCCTCACCGTAGGAGGCCCACAGCACGTCCCCAGCCCCTCCCAGCTGCATATCGGCTCACATTCACGCGGCTGCCACACAAGTGCGTAGGAAACTCCACTTGGCTGAACGTGTTTGTGCTGCTGTCTGGGACAGTCTTACGCACATAAGCCCAATACTGGATGTCCCACCATTTTCAGCCCTGGGGCCTATGGCAAAGTGACACCTTCCTCAGCATACACTGCACGGGGCCATGACAAGGACGGTGTAAAGGCAAGTACTGACCAGGACGACGCTGGGTGCAAGAGGGGACGGGCACAGAACAAAACAGAAAGGATCCACGAGGGCCTGCAAACATGTCTTTGGCCCCAATGAGGGTTGGGACCTTGTGTATAGGTCCAGGCAGCGGGAGCTGCAGACAGAGGCCTACAGGGCTTGGAGAAGGCTGACTACAAAGAAATGCCTAGACCTCAGAGTCTAGTGAGGAGAGGGGCTTGGGGCAGTGTTCCCACAGCAGATCCAGCCTCCCTCCTCACTGATCAAAACCCCAAGGGCAGGGAGCCCTTCCTGCTCCTTCCCACCGGAGCCTGGAGGATGAGGGGAGATGGGAGGCCCGGCCACT
This sequence comes from Papio anubis, assembly GCF_008728515.1. Classification (NCBI taxonomy): domain Eukaryota; kingdom Metazoa; phylum Chordata; class Mammalia; order Primates; family Cercopithecidae; genus Papio; species Papio anubis. Next base: position 1,323,319 of record NC_044992.1, read on the forward strand.
GGTGCCTGCTCCTTTGGTCAGCTGCCATCCCTTCCCCATCACAGGGCACTTGTCTTGCTGTTGGGGTCACGAGGGAATTGCCCCCCCAAGTACCCATCAGCCTCCAGGGCCCAGATGATTCCACGCAGTAGTTCTCACCCGCCTCCTCTGAGAAAGCTCTTGGCTCCCAGAAACAGAAACCACCCCCAGGCCTGCTCCCCTTCCTTGGGCCGTGGCCCCCCTGCCACAGAGGCCCCCCCGCCACAGAGGCCTGGTGGCCCCTGAGCTCCGAGTGGAATGTCCCCGTCTAGAGGGCCCTGGCTGCTCCAGTGACTTAAGACCCATATGTGAATCCTGGCTCCATCGCTCTAGGCCTCGTTTTTCAGTTGTAAAGCAGGGATGATCGCATCTATTTAACTCCTAGATTGTTACCAAGTCAAGGGCAACAATAGGAAAACATGTCACCTGTCAGCTCCACACAAGGTAAAGTAGGATGGGTGGCCCCTGACAGGCGCACACCACCACGCCCGATTAATTTTGTATTTTTAGTAGAGATGGGGTTTATCCATGTTGGTAAGGATGGTCTCGTTCTCCTGACCTCAGGTGATCCACCCGCCTCGGCCTCCCAAAGTGCTGGGATTATAGGCGTGAGCCATCGCACCCAGCCTTTTTTTAAACATTTGAGTGAACTAAAGCCTAGGAGATGTGTGTTCCAGGCACCCAAGCTGTTAATGAGGAGATTGAATGTGGCCTGGACCTGCCCTTTCCTCTCCTCCTTTCATCCCCCTCCCCCCTGCCCACATGCTGAACTGCTCTGAGCCTGCAGCTCTCCTGGGCTCCCCCTACCTCCTGAACACAGCGGGAATCTTCAGGGATGGAAAGCGACCAGGATTCGCCTGTTTGGCTGGGAAAATCGGCAGAGAGGGTGGCTCACGCTTCTAAGGTGTCTGCACAAGCCCAGTTTGTCTTGGGGTGGCGGAGTAAGGTCTTTTCCTGGCCCACGGTCCCTCCCGAGTCAGCAGTCCCCCAGAGAGACGAAGAGCAGCTGGGCACGGCTGGAGCTGGTCGGTGGCAGAGAATCTTGTCCTGCCTTTTCTTCTCAAGCTCAAAATAGGCACATGCAGCTATTAACTGATATGCTAGAAGGGGCATCCCTTACCAGGAGGAAAATGGATTTATTGCTTTATAAAAAAGAAGTCTGATAAAACTGAAGAGAAAATAACTAAAAATCCAAACATCAACTCACCCCTCTAAGCACGCCCAGGAGGTCTCAAGACACACTTCTGGGGGCAGTCAAGGTGGGTGGGTTGGTGGGCCAGGCGGACAGGCCTCCCCCCTGCATCAGCTCCAGGGCCCCGCGCAGCCTGCCGGCAGGGGGTGCTGTGGGCCTGTGGCCTTGGACAAGCTCCTGGCCCTGCACCAGGATGGCTCCTGGACGCTGGCCCAGCCTGCAGGCCTGGCGGCTCCCGCCTGGTCAGTGGGGATGAGGGCTAACTCCTAGAGCCCACCCCGACCCCATACACCCCTTGGACCCACCCACATCCCCACCCTGACCTGCACCTCCGTGTCTGCTGGCCACAGCCTTGCGTCCACCCCCACAAAAGCAGCTGTGTGTATGTAGGGGGTGCCCTGGCGGCGGTCCTCAAATTCCCTTCAGGTGGCAGACAGGAACGAGGGTGGCAGTGGAAACGTGTCCCCAGCGTAGGCCCTGGGGGAGGAGGCAAGGGGCCACTGGCGACCCTTGTCCACCCAGCCCACTAAACGCTCCCCGGGGTGTAAGCTAGGTGGGGCTTCTCCACCGGCCTCCAAGGGGTGGACAGGCCCTGGACAGGCGACGGGGGGCTGGAATTACAAAGGAGTTAGCACCAACAACAGGAAGCGGGTCCTTCCTTCCTCAGGCAGCCTCAGACTGGCCGGGGAGGGGGTGAGGAGCCAGGCGCGGGCGAGACAGTGCAAGCCTTTGTCCTCAGGCAGGTGTGGCCGTGGCATGCAGCCGAGGGGCAGGTGGCAGGCAGTGGATGGCAGCCCCCTCTGCTTTGGCAAGAGGCAGAATCCAGACACTGGCGGGAGAGCGCCTGCCTGCCGGGTGTCCCTGGCTCCTCCTGCAGGCACCACAGAGACCCCAGGCCCCGGGTCCCTGGAGGGGGCGGCAGAGCAAAGTCAGGGCAGCCCCTGCGTTCGGCATCAGAAAACTCGCGTGTCCTGGGCCCTCTCCCGTCCTTCCACCACAGAGCTCCGAGGCAGGGCCCCGGGAGGGAGCGTGAACTCCAGCACGGAGATGGCGAGGGTCCTGGGGGTGCATGGGGTACTCTGGAGGGGCAGGACAGGGGTCAGTCACTGAAGCACAGGCAGGAGACCGCAGTTCCAAGGCGGCAGCCACTACACGAAGGCCTCCTGGTTGGACGAGCCATTGATCTTGAGGAAGAGTTTGTCGTCCTCCTGCCTCTGCTGCAGCTGCCGCTCCAGCTGCCGCCGGTAGCAGATCAGGTAGAGCGGGAGGCAGAAGCCCAGCAGGCTGAGGACGAGCAGCCCCACGTTCACCTGGGGAGGCAGGGAGGCCGGCATCACAGGGCTGAGGCTGCAGACCCACCCTCCTCCGGGTCTGGGAAAGGGGAAGTCACGGGGTGGAGCGGGAACGAAACAGGAAGGCCCACGAGATCCCAGGGCCCGTCATTCTGTATTCCAGCGTCCCAGTGCCCAGCTCTTCACAGGCCACATGGCCGTCCTCGGGGCCTGGGCCCCCAGGGAACACGGGCTGATCTGAACCTTTGGGCTTGGAACAAGTTCCTGGTACCTGGTGAGGAATCCTGGCCCTCGTAGGGGTGGGGCAGGAACAGGAACTCTGTTTTTTTGGTTGGGTTTTTTGTTGTTGTTGTTGTTGTTGTTTTGTTTGTTTGTTTTTTTTTTTTTTTGAGGCGGAGTCTCGCTCTGTCACCCAGGCTGGAGTGCAGTGGCGCGATCTCGGCTCACTGCAAGCTCCGCCTCCCGGGTTCACGCCATTCTCCTGCCTCAGCCTCCCGAGTAGCTGGGACTACAGGCGCCGCCACCACGCCCGGCTAATTTTTTGTATTTTTAGTAGAGACGGGGTTTCACTGTGTTAGCCAGGATGGTCTCGATCTCCTGACCTCGTGATCCGCCCGTCTCGGCCTCCCAAAGTGCTGGGATTACAGGCTTGAGCCACCGCGCCCGGCCTGTTGTTGTTGTTTTGAGACAAAGTCTCGCTCTGTCATCATCCTGGCTGGAGTGCAGTGGCGCAATCTCGGCTCACTGCAATCTCCGCCTCCTGGGTTCAAGTGATTCTCCTGTCTTAGCCTCTCGAGTAGATGGGATTGCAGGCATCTGCCACCACACCTGGCTAATTTTTGTATTTTTAGTAGAGACCTGGTTTCACCATGTTGGCCGGGCTGGTCTTGAACTCCTGACCTCAAGTGATCCTCCCACCTCGGCCTCTCAAAGTGCTGAGATTACAGGTGTGAGCCACCGTGCCCGGCCCAGGAACTCTGTTCTGTTTACCCTCAAATCAGGTCCAGAGAGGACACATTCCTTCTCCTGCCTGGCTGCCATTCACAAAGGGACTCTTAACTGATCCTAACCAACGCTCCCAAATCGCCTGTCCTCAGGGCCCTGAAGCCCCCCCCAAGTGGTACCTTGCAGCTCACAGTTAGCAGAAGGGGGCAGGTACCCATGACCCATCATCCCCTGACCCCTCTTACCCACAGAGGGTCTCCCTGGAGGGGACCCATCATGGCCAGAAACAGCGGCTGCTGCAGGAGGGCGAAGAGCGCGCTGATCAGAGACTGCAGTCCCGTGAGGCTGCCGAACTGGGTAGAGGGGTACCTGCCGGGCAAGCAACAGCTCACAGCCATCCTCCCTCCTGGGCTCTGCTTGGCCCCAGGTGTCTGGTGACCCCGGGCTGCACCGTTGGTGCCAGAGAAGGGTGGGGTGCCAGCCCTTGGATTCCTTCCTGCTGGGCAGTTCTTTTTTTTCTTTTTTTTGAGATGGAGTCTTGCATTGACGCTGAGGCTGGAGGGCAGTGGTGTGATCTCGGCTCACTGCAAGCTCCACCTCCCTGGTTCAAACAATTCTCCTGCCTCAGCCTCCCTAGTAGCTAGGATTACAGGCGCCTGCCACCACACCCAGCTAATTTTTTGTATTTTTAGTAGAGACAGGGTTTCACTATGTTGGCCAGGCTAGTCTCGAACTCCTGACCTCATGATCTGCCTGCCTTGGCCTCTCAAAGTGCTGGGATTACAGGCATGAGCCACCGCACCCGGCCCTGCTGGGCAGTTCTGCAGTGTTTCTCTTTGGGACCAGCCCCAGGCCCCAGACTCTGGGGAGCTCCCACCCCACTGAGCTGTGCCTGGGGCCTCTGGGTGTCTGGCTGAGCTGAGTGGAAAGCGTGGTGCCAGCAGGGACCTGCGGTTTGGGAAACAGGCCCAGAGAGGAGCGTGGAGGCTGGGCTTGGCTCCTCAGTGCCCTCGTCCAGAGGAGCATTGAGTAATCACGGAAACTCAGCACCACAGATCCTGCCCCCTCCCTCAGACCCTGCCAGGGCAGCCACAGCTTCCTCCAGGCCTGGGGAGGGGCAGGTGGAGGGCAAGCGGAGCTGGGATGGCCCCAGGGGCTGTTACGGGAATCGGGAGAGAGTTCCGGGCTAAATCTTAGCACACGTCAGGCTCTGCTGGTGCAGAGGTGGGAAAGGAATCCCAGCAAGGAATGAGCTGGACCCACGTCAGAGACTGTGGATGGTGGTGTTTGAGTTTCAGTTTTGGGGTCAAGGCCTGAGCCAGAGAAGGAGGAACCACTGTGGTTCCTTATGTTTCTGGGGCTTCTTGGAAAAAGATACAGGTTTCATTTTAACCAGGGCTGGAGAAAGCTATGGCCGGAACTGGGCGCACTGAGGCTCTGGATGGAGCCCATCTGGTGCATTCTGGACTCAATGACCCCTGTTGCTGCCCGTGATGAGGGCCATTTGAACTTCAGCATTTAGTTTCAGGCAGCTAGAACCTACCCGTCCATCCCAGTGAGCAGCCAGGGCCAGCCCCAGGACTCAACTGTAGTGGCCCCTGAGGCCATAATGAGCTGCACAGGTGCCTGACCCTGGCTGGGGGAACTGACTTCGTGTTGAATGCCAAGGCTTGTGGGCACCCAACTGTCTGCCCACTGACCCGCCTCCCACGAAGTATGGCCTTTCCCCGACACACCCAGCAGAAACCCTGGTTACCTGTCCCCTGATGCAGGAAGATGAGCCCTTCTGGGACAGGCTGACCCTGCCTCAGAGTCTCAGTCCCACCAGCAACCTCCCCCGGCCATTCCCACACCCTCGCCCACCAGGCCACCTGCAGCTTCCAGGACTTACACGGCGGCGTACAGGCCCCCGACAGCGGAGTGGATGAAGCCTCGCACGATTGTGTGCAGGATGAAGGAGAGGATCTGGGGGAGGGAAAGGAGGCTGTGAGCAGAAGGCCTTAAGGGACACTCACCTCAGCCCCCACCCTCCAATTCCTGGGGGGCCCTCACCCCAGGGGCAGTGTCAGCTTGGAGCTGGATCAACCCACCCTCCAGAGCCAATCGTGAATTTTCAGAAATTTTGCAAAAGCCAGTCGTTAACACAGTCATTTTTTGTTTGTTTTGTTTTGTTTTGAGAAGAAGTCTTGCTCTGTCACCCAGGCTGAAGTGCAGTGATGTGATCTTGGCTCATTGCAAGCTCTGCCTCCTGGGTTCAAGCGATTCTCCTGCCTCAGCCTCCCGAGTAGCTGGGATTACAGGCGCCTGCCACCACGTCTGGCTAATTTTTGTATTTTTTAAGTAGAGACGGGGTTTCACCATGTTGGCCCAGCTGGTCTCAAACTCATGACCTTGTCATCCGCCTGCCTCAGCCTCCCAAAGTCCTGGGACACCGCGCCTGGCCTAACACAGTCATTATTAAAAATTAAATTATAGGCCGGGCAACGTGGCTCATGCCTGTAATCCCAGCACTTTGGAAGGCCGAGGAGGTGGATCACCTGAGGTCAGGAGTTCGAAACCAGCCTGGCCAACATGGCGAAACACTGTCTCTACTAAAAATACAAAAAATTAGCTGGGCGTGGTGGCAGGCACCTGTAATCTCAGCTACTTAGGAAGCTGAGGCAGGAGAATTGCTTGAACCAAGACGTGGAGGTTGCAGTGAGCTGAGATCACGGCATTGCACTCCAGCCTGGGTGACAGAGCGAGACTCTGTCTCAAAAAACAGATAATAATAAAAAATAATAAAAATTACATTATAAGCCAAGAGCAGTGGCTCACACCTGTAATCCCAGCACTTTAGGAGGCCGAGATGGGTGGATCATTTAAGGTCAGGAGTTCAAGACCAGCCTGGCCAACACGGTGAAACCCCATCTCTACTAAAAATACAAAAATTAGCCAGGTGTGGTGGCAGACACCTGTATTCCCAGCTACTCGGGAGGCTGAGGCAAGAGAATCACTTGAACCCAGGAGGTGGAAGTTGTGGTGAGCTGAGATCACGCTACTGCACTCCAGCCTGGGCGACAGAGATAGACTCTGTCTCAAAACAAACAAACAAACCAAAAAAAAAAAAAAAAATTAAATTACATAAATTTATGACTAAATAAATAAATTATTTTAAAATAAAGGTAATGAATATCCAAAACTCTGAAAACTCATCACTTCTTGGCCAGGTGCGATGACTCACGCCTGTAATCCCCACACTTTGGGAGACCTGGGAGGATCGTTTGAGCCCAGGAGTTCCAGACCATTTGGTTTTGTTTTGAGATAGAGTCTTGCTCTATAACCCAGGCTGGAGTGCAGTGGCATGATCTCGGCTCATTGTAACCTCCATCTCCCGGGTTCAAACGATTCTCCTGCCTCAGCCTCCCGAGTAGTTGGGATTACAGGCGCGTGCCACCACACCCTGCTCATTTTTTTGGTTTTTTTGAGACAAGGTCTCACTCCAGTTACCCAGACTGGAGTCCGGAGTGCACGGGTGCAATCTCAGTCCACTGCAGCCTCAACTTCCCGGGGTGCAGTGAGCGAGCCGAGATTCTCCCACCTCAGCCTCCTGAGTAGCTGGGACTACAGGTGCACGTCCCAACACCTGGCTAATTTTTATTTTTAGTAGAGACAGGGTGTCGCCATATTGCCCAGGCTGGTCCCTAGTAAAGTTCCGTCGCTGTCTGTGGGAGGGTCCCTGCCCAGGAAGGCTGCTGCTGGCAGGCTTCGCAAGCTCTGAGAGGCACTTTTTAATGATCCCTGGCCGGCACAAGAGCCGTCCTCTTGGCCACCAGGTCCCTGTGGTTGCCTTGTCTTCTGTACACAGCCCTGCCATCCCGCTCAGCAGCCAGGACCTGTTCCCAGGAATGTGGGTGGTGGAGGGGCAGGGACTGCTCTCTGCAGTGTTGAAAGAGGGCTGTGCCCAGTGTGGGGGCACACACACACACACACACGCTGTGCAGGCCTCTCCACCTCAAACGCCTTGTTGCCTTTTTACAACTTTTCTTTCAGCGAGAACTACGTAAAACAAAAAGGTGACTGTCCCCACTGAGCACCGCCCCTTGATTGGACAAGGTGGTTAGGGCAAAGGTCTGCCAGTCTTGCAGAGAAAGCAGCCCAGGAGGCCAGGGAGGGGCCGGAGGGATGCAGCACCCTCCGGGGCCGGCACGAATGTTGCACGGCCCACTGCGCTCTGCACACCCAGTGTCAGCACGTACACACAACCGTTCCCACGGTGGGGCACACCTGGGTGTCCAGCGTGCCTCGAGGCCACCTGTAAAAAGGGAGGGACTCTCACTTCCCTCCTGGACTTGACCCGAGATACCATCTGGACTCGGGCTACCCCTCTCTGGAAGCAAGAGCATCCCTGGCGTCCCTCCACCATTTGTATATTTAGGGATTTGGCCAAAACCTACTGCTGGACCACTTTCACAGAGCAGTGGGTGGAGCCAGGCAGGTGACAAGGTCCACCTTCCTCAAAATCTCTGTCAAAAATCAGGTTTCAGAAGCCTCAAAAGTTTAGCAAAGAAATTCAGATTCTTTTTTTTTTTTTTGAGACAAGAGTCTCACTCTGTCGCCCAGGCTGGAGTGCCGTGGCGCAATCTCGACTCACTGCAAGCTCCACTTCCCGGATTCAAGCAATTCTTCTGCCTCAGCCTCCTGAGTAGCTGGTATTACAGGCATGTGCTACCACGCCCGGCTAATTTTTGTAATTTTAGTAGAGATGGGGTTTCACTGTGTTGGCCAGGATGGTCTCGAACTCCTGACCTCGTGATCTGCCCACTTCGGCCTCCCAAAGTGTTTTTTTTTTTTTTTTGAGACGGAGTCTCGCTCTGTCGCCTGGGCTGGAGTGCAGTGGCTGGATCTCAGCTCACTGCAAGCTCCGTCTCCCGGGTTTATGCCATTCTCCTGCCTCAGCCTCCCAAGTAGCTGGGACTACAGGTGCCCGCCACCTCGCCCGGCTAGTTTTTTGTATTTTTTAGTAGAGACGGGGTTTCACCGTGTTAGTCAGGATGGTCTTGATCTCCTGACCTCGTGATCCACCTGTCTCGGCCTCCCAAAGTGCTGGGATTACAGGCTTGAGCCACCACGTCCGGCCTTTTTTTTTTTTTTTTTTTTTTGAGACAGAGTCTTGCTCTGTCATCCAGGCTGGAGGCCAATGGCGCGATCTCAGCTCACTGCAACCTCTCTGCCTCCCGGGTTCAAGTGATTCTTCTGCCTCAGCCTCCCAAGTTGCTGGGATTACAGGAGTGCGCCACCACGCCTGGCTAATTTTTGTATTTTTTGTAGAGACAGGGTTTCACCAAGTTGCCCAGGCTGGTCTCAAACTCCTGAGCTCAGGCAATCCACCTGCCTCCGTCTACCAAAGTGCCGGGATTACAGGCATGAGCCACCGCACCCTGCCTGGAATGAAGCTTTTGAATCCAGATACGGAGCCACCACCAAGGTCTTCCTCCACTCTGTTCAGTGTAGAAACCCCATGAGACTCTGGTGACAGGGGAGCAGATGTTCCCACCAACACCACAGATTGGCCAGACCTCTTTGGATGTCAGATTCCAGCTGTTTGAGCTGATACAAAACAAGTAACCATACAGTGACCCCACACACTTCCAGGAAACGGTATGATGGTGGTGTCCATGGTTAAGAAAGATGTCCCCCGGGCCGGGCGCGGTGGCTCAAGCCTGTAATCCCAGCACTTTGGGAGGCCGAGACGGGCGGATCACAAGGTCAGGAGATCGAGACCATCCTGGCTAACACGGTGAAACCCCATCTCTACTAAAAAATACAAAAAACTAGCCGGGCGAGGTGGCGGGCGCCTGTAGTCCCAGCTACTCGGGAGGCTGAGGCAGGAGAATGACGTGAACCCGGGAGGCGGAGCTTGCAGTGAGCTGAGATCTGGCCACTGCACTCCAGCCTGGGCGACAGAGGGAGACTCCGTCTCAAAAAAGAAAAAAAAAAAAAGAAAGAAAGATGTCCCCCAAACCAAGATTGACATGCCTTCCTGGGGAGGAGTCCCCTTTGCAGAAGACAATCCAGGTGTCCAGCTCACCCCAGCGGCAAGCACAGAGTCTGGCAGGGAACAGGCCCTCCGCAGAGGACAAAGGATCGCTGGGCTGCTCGGTTGAATGAAATGAATGAAAGTCACTATCTGAGCTGGGTGGTGTCTCACGCCTGTAATCCCAGAACTTTGGGAGACCGAGGCGGGTGGATCGCCTGAGGTCAGGAGTTCAAGACTAGCCAGGCCAACATGGCAACACCCCGTCTCCACTGAAAATACAAAAATTAGCTGGACGTAGTGGTGCACACCTGTAATCCCAGCTACTCGGGAGGCTGAGGCAGGAGAATCGCTTGAAGCCAGGAGGCGGAGGTTACAGTGAGCTGAGATCGCACCACTGCACTCCACCCTGAGCGACAGAGTTTGACCTTGTCTCAAAAAAAAAAAAGAAAGTCACCACCCGCTTTGTTGATGGCTTCCATGAAACATTACACACTTTAGAGCCTTTACATGTCCTTCTTACTGCCTCACGTCCCACCAGCCTCTCTCACTCCCCACCGGCCTCTCTCACCCCCACACCCACCTGGAGAGGCAGGTTGGGAATGAGGCAGGTCACCCCAAAGCCCACAAGCAGCAGGTTGGTGAAGGCGAAGGCCCGCATGGCATTGGTGATCTTCTGGATCTGCCGGTCCCGCTTCTTCTTTTTCTTCTCGCCTCTGTGGAGACAGAACGTGCAGGGGTGGGAGGCCTCCCTGGAGGAAGCCGGGTGCTTCTGAGAAGTCAGGTCTCAAGAGACAGCACGTGAACTGGCTCAAGACTCAGAAGCCACCAGGCACATTTTAGGGACTGTGTTGGGGCTGGATCAGCACTACGGATACTCCCCCAGCCCTTCTCGATGGAGCGCTGAGTGTGAATCTCAGAGGGGGGTCTCGGGTGCGAGAAGATGGCCATCCATACGCTGCAATGCTCTGTGAAGGCTAAGATGACGCGGAGAGAAGTAGCAGCGTGTGCCTCAGCTGGCACATGGCAAAGCCCCACTTCACCATTGGCTTCAAGTTCTCCCAAATCTTGCAAGACGCTGATAATAAGCCAGATATAAGCCAAATAGGGGAGTAAATGGATTTCCCTTTGTGGGGACAGGAGAGGGTAGAGGGGAAGCGAGCAGGCAGCAGATGGAACCAGAGTGGACACAAATAACCTCTTGGCTGCAGGACCTGACCTAGATAGCAGAGCACTCTCCGTTTTTGTTGTTGTTGTTGTTTTGTTTTGTTTTGTCCTTTGTTTTTTTTTTTTTTGAGATGGAGTCTCGCTCCGTCACCCAGGCTGGAGTACAGTGGCGCGATCTCAGCTTACTGGAACCTCTGCCTCCCGGGTTCAAGCAATTCTCCTGCCTCAGCCTCCCGAGTAGCTGGGATTACAGGCGCCCGCCACCACGCCCAGCTAATTTTTGCATTTTTAGTAGAGATGGGGTTTCACCATGTTAGCCAGGATGGTCTCGATCTCCTGACCTTGTGATCTGCCCGCCTCGGCCTCCCAAAGTGCTGGGATTACAGGCATGAGCCACTGCACCCAGCCAAGCACCCTCTGTAATTATCTCTTGTGAATGAGTGATTGCCGATCCCAGCCTCACACCCACGCAGACACCCCGGATGATCCAAGAACAGACCCCAGGTGCTCACAGATGCGCAGGGAGTCCCAGGCCCACCACGTCCTAACTGTGCGGCTCCAGGCAAACTACTGCAACTCCCAGTCTCAGCTCCTTCATCTGTGAAATGGGTATAACACTGGTCCCCCACTTCGCCGTGCTGTTGGGAGGCTTCACTGAGATACTGTGCATAGAGTGCTCAGCAGAGGGTCTCATGCAATAAACCGTAGCTGATTACATTAAGGTGAGCCATAGAAAACAGCATTTGGCCGGGCACGGTGGCTCACACCAGAATTCCAGCACTTTGGGAGGCTGAGGCGGGCAGATCACAAGGTCAGGAGATCGAGACCATCCTGGCTAACACGGTGAAACCTCGTCTCTACTGAAAAATACAAAAAACTAGCCAGGCGAGGTGGCGGGCGCCTGTAGTCCCAGCTACTCGGGAGGCTGAGGCAGGAGAATGGCGTAAACCCGGGAGGCGGAGCTTGCAGTGAGCTGAGATCCGGCCACTGCACTCCAGCCTGGGCGACAGAGCAAGACTCCATCTCAAAAAAAAAAAAAAAAAATACATTAAAAAAAAAATTAGCCTGGCGTGGTGGCGGGCGCCTGTAGTCCCAGCTATGCAGGAGGCTGAGGCAGGAGAATGGTGTGAACCCGGAAGGCGGAGCTTACAGTGAGCCAAGATCCTGCCACTGCACTCCAGCCTGGGCGACAGAGTGAGACTCCGTCTCAAAAAAAAAAAGAAAGAAAGAAAAAAAGAAAATAGCGTTTATCTCATCCTCTGATCTTGGAGCCCAACCCTTACATAAAGTAGATCTCCAGTACCTTGTTTAATCTTCGCAATCATGAACAACTCTATTAACACATAATATGGTTACAGCAACTGACTACTCAAGCTGACTGGGATAAACCTTGCAGGCAGAGAACAAAGGGCTGCTGGGCTGCTCAGTTGAATGGAATGAATGAAAGTCACCATCTGAGCTGGGTGCAGTGCCTCAGGCCTGTAATCCCAGCACTTTAGGAGGCTTTAAGATGGTGTAGCCACTGCCAAGGGGTGGAGGGAGGGCAGTCTTAGGAGCCAAATGGTCTGCTATCCATTGTCTGCACACTTTCACCTGTGTCTCTTTTTCTTCCATCTTACTTGATGCTTTTTTTTTCTTTTTGATTTTTAAAGTTTTTTTAAAGTTTTAAAGCTGATTTTTAAAGTTTTTTTTTTGAGACACCGTCTCACTTTGTCGCCCAGGCTGGAGTGCAATGGTGTGATCACAGCTCACTGCAGCCTCGACCTCCCCAGGCTCAGGCGATCCTCTCACATCAGCCTCCCGAGTAGCTGGGACTACAGGTGCGCACCACCACACCTGGCTCATTTTTGTATTTTTTGGTGGAAACGGGGTTTCACCATGTTGTCCAGGCTGGTCACTAACTCCTGGGCTCAAGCAATTCACTCACCTCAACCTTCCAAAGTGTTGGTATTATAGGCATAAACCACCATCCCTGGCCAATTTTTAAATTTTGTGTAGAGACGGGAGGCTGGCCATGTTTCCCAGGCTGGTCTCGAACTCCTGGCCTCAAGTGATCTTCTACCCCAGCCTTTCAAAGTGCTGGGATTACAGGCATGAGTCACCGCACCTGGCCTCAAACTTTAGCATTTCCATAGAATTCCAAAGAATTTCCATAAAGAGGGGAGCAGTTTAAACGCACGCTGAGCTGAATGAGTGAGTCTCTGGAAGGACTTGGGGAGGAGCTGGAGTGCATCCTCTCTCCCTCTGACCCGCCCACCCTGTGCCTGACATGCAGTTCTGGGGTTTTTCTGCAGGGGCTGCGGGCTGGGAGCCGGGGCACCGGCCCTGCCTACGCACTGGTTGGCGTCTTTCTCCTCGGGTTCCTCGGAAGTGTCTTCACACTCCTTCAGCCTCCAGTCCATGATGTAGCCAATGACGGGGGCCGTCAGCAGGCACAGCAGCTGGAGCACGCCAAAGATGGAGGTGTAGAGGCCAACTGCGGAAGAAGGCGCTGCATCACAGGGACGCCCGGCAGATAGCCCTGGGGCAGGGACTGGGCACCGGCTGGGAAGAGGCTGGTACCCACAGGCTCTTCCGGGGTCTGCCCCAGAACCCCCTTCACTGTGGGTCTTGCAGGGAGCCCGGAGACCTTAACTCTGAAGTCGAGGCTGGAGCACGGGGTAGGTCACCTTCTTCTCAGCTCCAAATCCCCTGCTTGTTTCTAAGAAACAGCTAATGAAACCCAGAGTGTCACAATGGCCTTCCCAGAGCTCCCAGAAGTCGCTATGACTTGGGAACTACTGTGACGGAGGCTTTCTAAGTGATGGGCTGTCAGTTTCTGCCTCTAGAAATAGCCCAGAATGGCCGGGCGTGGTGGCTCATGCCTGTAATCCCAGCACTTTGGGAGGCCGAGACAGGTGGATCACGAGGTCAGGAGTTCAAAACCAGCCTGGCCAACATGGTGAAACCCCGTCTCTACTAAAATACAAAAATTAGCCAGGCATGGTGGCGCATAGTCTGTAACCCCAGCCACCAGGAGGCTGGAGGTGCAGGAGAATCGGGCTTTGAACCTGGGAGGTGGAGGCTGCAGTGAACCAAGATCAAGGCCTCCTGCACCCACCTCCCTGGGCAACAGAGCAAGACTCATCTCAAACAGAAAGAAAGAAAGAGAAGAGAAAGAGAGAGGAGAAAGAGAGAAAGAAAGAAAGAAAGAAAGAAAGAGAGAGAGAGAGAGAGAGAAAGAAAGAAAAAGAAAAGAAAGAAAGAAAGAAAGAAAGAAAGAAAGAAAGAAAGAAAGAAAGAAAGAAGGAAGGAAGGAAGGAAAGAGGGAAGGAAGGAAGGAAGGAGAAAGAAATAAAGAAAGAAGAAAGAGAAAGAAAGAAAGAAAGAAAGAAAGAAAGAAAGAAAGAAAGAAAGAAAGAAAGAAAGAAAGAGAAAGAAAGAAAGAAAGAAAGAGAAAGATAGATTGCAGAAAGGCACCACTCACGGAGCTCTGACGTCAGAGCTTCCATATTCAAAGACTTAAAATTATGGTGGATTTTCCAGGGAAACAGATGGGGAATGTTGATTACCCCACCTTTATCCCCGTGGCTCTAGCCAGGAGGCATGTTTGGAGCTTGAGGCGAGGAGCTTCTGGGTTGAACAGAGACTGGCTAGGAAGGGACATCACAGCATTTCCTGATTCCCTGACAATACCCACCTCCACCCCCTGCTTACCCGTGGCCATCACTGCATCAAGAAAGCAAAAGTGAAAAAGCAGAAAGAAGAGAGGTTAGTGGCAGAAATCTCAGTGCTACAGAGCGATGGAGAGAGGAGAGAGGCTCACTCTACGCCCAGCACGCACTGCATTTCCCACACTGCGTTTCCCGCACTGCATTTCCCACCAAGCATGACTCAGGGTGCTCAGGGGAGGCAGAGCTGCAGCTAGGCCTCTGGGAGTGGACTCGGGACAGGGCCCAGCCCGGGCCCCTGCTGACATTCTCCTGTCTGCTGGTGCCAAGTCACAGGTAGGCTGGTGAATCAGGCCTGTGACGTTGGCAGGTAGCGTGACGGGGAAGTGGCGGGCGTGCGGAAGGCCTGGTGCAATCAGGGTCCCTGCCACCACACTGCCTGCGGGAAGTGGCTGTGTCACAGCCACCTCCTGCTGTGCTCAGAGAGAGGGAAAGGTCAAAGAACTTGCCCCAGACACCCGGCCAAGGCATCTGACACCATGGGTCTCCTCCAGATGGCCAGAGCTGCTCTCCCTTCCACTCCAAGAAGCAGGGACCATGCCTGGGTCTGCTCCCCTTCCTTGGGCCATGGCCCCCCTTCCACAGAGGCCTGGTGGCCCCTGAGCTGCTGCTCTGAGTGGAATGTCTAGAGGCCCTTGGCTGATCCAGTGACTTAAGACCCACATGTGAGTCCTGGTTCTGACCCTGAACAAGTTAATCCATCATTCTAGGCCTCGTTTTTCAGTTGTATCTGACGATAGTATCTATCATAAATGATGATGTAAACAGATGATCGTATCTATTTAACTCCTAGATTGTTATCAAGTCAAGGACAACAACAGGAAAACATGTCACCTGTCAACTCTGTACAAAGGGAGGGTAGGATGGGTGGCCCCTGACTAGAGGGTAGGGGTGCAGGGGGCACCCAATCCATCTGGCCAGCCACAGCCTCTGGACCCTGCGCCCATTTTCAGGCCTCAGTCCCCAAGAACTATTGGCCCTGGACTGTCTTCCCCTCTCAGTTCTGGTTTCTCAATGCTTCTTCCCAGTAAGTGCTACACTCTGAGGGTGGGTGGGAGAGTGAGGCAGCACTGCCTACTTTGGCTGGGCCTGGGCACTGCTGGGGACAGCACAGGCCACGTCTTCCCCATCTCAAGACTGCATTTTTGGCCGGGCGCGGTGGCTCAGGCCTATAATCCCAGCTCTTTAGGAGGCTGAGGTACGTGGATCACTTGAGGTCAGGACTTTGAGACCAGCCTGACCAACATGGTGAAACCCTGTCTCTACTAAAAATACAAAAATTAGCTGGGCATGGTGGTGCACGCCTGTAACCCCAGTCACTTGGGAGGCTGAGGCAGGAGAATCACTTGAACCCAGGAGGCGGAGGTTGCAGTGAGCCGAGATCGCACCACTGTGCTCCACTTGTGGCTCATACCTGTAATCTCAGTACTTTGGGAGGCTGAGGTGGGACAATTGCTTGAGCCCAGGAGTTTGAGATCAGCTTGGGCAAAATAGTGAGACCTCGTCTTTATGGAAAAAAAAAAAAAAAATTAGCCAGGCATGGTGGCACACACAGACACTTAGGAGGCCGAGGTGGGACGATCCCTCGAGTCCATGAGTCGGAGGCTGCAGTGAGCTATCAGTGGCACCACTGCACTCCAGCCTGGGTGGCAGAGCAAGACCCTAAATCAAAAAAAAAGAAAAAAGAAAAGGCAGCCTTTTCCCAGCTGGCAGCCCCCTGGCTAGTTAGGGTTTCCCCGAATCTGCACTCCTGTTTGATGGCAGGTCTCAAACGCTGGGAGGCAGCAGAGTCACCGCTCAGCGGCAAGACCTGGAGTCTCCATTTGGAACCAGCAGCCGGGAGCCTCTGCTGTGGGTGGTCGTGGGGCCATACACGGAGGTGATGGCTCTGGTGGTTCGAGCCATCCCTCAGCGGCACGGCACACTCGTTCCTGGGGAGCCGCACAGTTCCTGAGTATGCGGAAAGTGACTCGGACTCTGCGGCCGCCTCTCGGCCACAGCTGGGGCTATGGGTGTTGGGTGTAACAGGTCACAGAAGGAGGATGGGGAAAACCAGTGCTTCATCTGCCACAGACCGATCTGCCTGGCCTGACTTCCTCTACTTCTCGAAATTGACTTTTTGAACATGGGAAGCAGTTGGAAAAATTCCCCTTGGGCAGCAAAAGATTTCTCAGCGAGCTTGAGTGAAAGACGCTGCAGCAGCAGGGAGAGGCGCCTTTCGAGGGCCAGGGACCGGCTCTCTCGGCACTGGGTTTCCACTCACTCCAGAGCTGAGTGTTTATCAGGCCGGGCGTGGGGGTTTCGCCTGTAATCCCAGCACTTTGTGGGGCAAGGGGGGAGGATCCCTGAGCCCAGGAGTTCAAGACCAACCTGGGCACTAGAGCAAGACCCCATCTCTGCAAAAAATTTAAAAATTAGCTGGGCGCGGTGGCACGCACCTGGGAAGCCCTAAGAGGCCAAGGCTGCAGTGTTCGCACCACTGCCCTCCAGCCGGAGCAACGCAGGAAGAGACCCTGTCTCAAAAAGACAAGGAACAAAAAGACATGATAGATCAGGGTTCCCCAAAGTGTGTTCCACAGTGATTTTGACGGAGCCCGCCTCTGTCAGCCCCAGGCTGGAGTGCAATGGTGCAATCTCAGCTCACTGGCTCACTGTAGCCTCCGCCTCCCCGGTTCAAGCGATTCTCCTGCCTCAGCCTCCTGAGTGGCTGGGATTGCAGATGCCCCCCACCACGCCTGGCTAATTTTTGTATTTTTAGTAGAGACGGGGTTTCACCATATTGGCCAGCCTGGTCTTGAACTCCTGACCTCATGATCCACTTGCCTCAGCCTCCAAAAGTGCTAAGATGACAGGCGTGAGCCACCACAGCCGGCCGAGACTCCCATTTTCACAGTAGAACTGGCCCTTATCTGGTTCCCTTTGCTATCTTTTCCTTTTGTTAAAGCTGGATTTCTCATCTCCTAAAAACCTGATAACTGCTTCTTCACAAGGCCTAGGGGATCTTCACCTTGATAAAAACAAGTAAACCCTGGGGAAAAGTTGCACGCCAGGGAGGCTGGGGATGACTAAGGCTGACTCAGCTCAGGCCGTGGGGGGAAGTCCTGACTTTCTCTGTAGCATCAAAACCTCTCATCAGCGGAAGACCTGTGTTGTTTGGAAAAGTGGAGTGTGGGTTATCAGCTGTGTTTGCTGGAGCTGACGAGCCTCAACCAACCACAGGCTCCAAGGAAGCCTCTGCCCCGCCCCGTTTCGTGGCGAGGGATGCAGAGCCCAGCGTGGGCCCGTTGCCCCAACGTCTCCCCCACGTCCTGACCTCGACGTCCAGGGTGTCCACGCACCCACCGTGCCACTTTCTGGGAGGACTTCGGGCTTGACCTGCCGTCTTTCAGCCACGCTCAGGTGGAGGGTTCTGTTCCGTTTTCGTTTACAGACACACACGGCAACCCTCCCCCTCAGGCGCTGGAAAACACACCCCCACCCCCCACCCCCCACCCCCAGGCAGCTATTTTGGTCCTTCCCTCCCTCCTGGACCAGGAAACCCTGATGGGGACACGAAGGAACAGTTGGGGCTGGCTGTGATGAAACAGCTCTGACAGGCAGACGGTGCCTGGGATGCGGCCTTTCCGTGGCCCTGCTGGCCTGGCTCAGCTGAACACATTCTGGCCGGTGGCCAGCGGGCTGGGCTCAGGCCGGGGAGGGACAGTGACCGAGGCTGCCCGGGGCGCCCACCTGTCTTCTGGTCGCCGCTGACCAGGAACTTGAGGATGTTGTTCATGGCGCCCATGTAGAAGATGAGCCGCAGCTGCGTGACGCACATGGTGACGAGGCTGAGCAGCAGGATAGGGCTGAACACGCTGTGCATGAAGGAGGGGGCCGCTGTGGGCAGAGGGTGCGGGGCTCAGGGCCGGGCCTCACTGTCCCCACCACAGGGGCCGTGCAGGTCCCTCCACACTGGAGGCCCGGAGGGGGCCCCTCGGCACGGGCCGGGCCTGGTGAGGGTGACGGGGTTGGTGCTGCACTGGGGATGCCTCGTGTGTGAAATCAGTTAGGCAAATCCCTTTCCCTCCCCCAAGCCTTCTGGAGCGCCTCTGCAGGACAGGGCGGGCAGGGCCGCCTCCCCTTTTGTGGTGAGGTGGGAACGGGGTGAGCCGACACCCACGGAGCACTCCCTGCCCGTCGCCCGGCTGCGGTCTCAGGAGGGTACCTGCGGCGTCCGGCTGGCACTTCACCTCCAGGTCGACGGTGGACAGGCACAGCTTGTGGCCCTCCTGCAGCGCCACCTGCTCCTTGGCGCTCCTCATGGAGCTGCCCACGCTCAGGCGCCGGCCCACCGTGGTCACCTGCTTGTAGAACTGCTTCCCTGTGATCTTGTGGTCAAAGCCCAGCCAGCTGAACTTGATCTTCACCCTGGGGTCCCGGGAGAGCGTCTGAGGGTGCTGCCCGGGGCCCCGGCTGGGGGGCGGGGGGCAGGCGGGACGGGGGCACCTCTACTTACGAGTAGTCCATGTCCTCCGGGCCCGGGAAGGGCTCCAGGGGCCAGTTAAAGAAGCAGTTGAGGAAAACCAGCCCGGAACAGCCGGCCCAGACCACGAGGATGATGATGAAGGAGACACCAGCATCGTAGATGAGCTAATGGGCACCGCGGGGACAGGGTGGGGTCGGGAAGGGGCAGAGTTAGCTCAGGGAGGCCAGAGCCGCGGCCGGCAGGAGCATCTGGCTGCCCCTGCTGTCCCTGCGCTGAGCCGTGTGAGGAGGCACAGCCCTGCCAGCCTGGGCGTTGGGGCATCAGGCACCCGCCTTCCAGTCCTCCCACCGTGCCTGCCCTGCTGGTTATCTGGACCTGGCATGTCATTAGCCCCCCCAACGTGGAGGCCTTCCTGACCCCCTCACCACGATCACAGCACGTCTCGCAGGCTCAGAGTGATCGGCCTGGCAGAGGGGACGGTGCTTCTGGTCCATCAGCTTGTCTGGCGTTAGTGGGTGGGGCTCCCTGAAGGCAAGAGCCTTCCAGAAGCATCCACTGATGCTTCCCCAGTGCCCTTGAGAGCTCACATGGCAGAGGCCAAAGAAATGCTCAAGGAGGCCGGGCGCGGTGGCTCACGCCTGTCATCCCAGCACTTTGGGAGGCTGAGGTGGGAAGATCATGAGGTCAAGAGTTCGAGACCAGCCTGACCAACATGGCGAAACCCCGTCTCTACTAAAAATACAAAAATTAGCCAGGTGTGGCAGTGGTCGCCTGTAGTCCCAGCTACTTGGGGGGCTGAGGCAGGACAATCACTTAAACCCGGGGGCGGAGGTTGCAGTGAGCCGAGATCGCGCCACCGCACTCCAGCCTGGGCGACAGAGCGAGACTCCGTCCCCCACCAAAAAAGGAGGAGGAGGAGGAACTTTTGGGATCCTCCCCGCTCCAGGGGCATGAGAATCTCTGCAAGTCTATAAGACGGCTGGCCCCAGAGTCCCAGCTCCCACCACTTCAATGCCCAGGTGGCCAGCCCACACCGTGACCCCCTCTGCTCGCCAGCAGCAATTCCCACACACACCCCTGAGGAACGCGGCTTTTACTTAGTGTGAGGGCCAGAGGTGGGAGAAGCCCCTACGGGGCCCTGGCAGAGCCACAGGGTCTGGGGAACTCGGGCTGATGGACTGTGAGGTGTTTGCTTCGTCCTGACCCTATGTGACTTCCACAGGCTCAAAATCCTGCCTAGGAGGGAAACAGCTGAACCACTTGGCCAAGACCAGTGCTTTGGCTGGCGGGGAGTAACGGCACAGTAACAGCAGGCTGGGGGCGGGGGAGCCAGGGGAGCAGGGGGAGACAAGGAAGATGGAGGAGACGGGGGCTGGACTCACAACTGGAGACAAACTCACCCACTGCCCTTTCCCTGCCCCAGCCCAGAAGTGCAAAGGCACCTGCGGCAGATCCTGCAGCCACATGCGTGAATCCTGTCCCCTGAGGCCCCGCGGTTTACAGCTCTTGCTCCTGTGACACCCAGGTGCATCCTGCCCGGGTGGGGGTGGTGAAGAGGGGCCACCCCCGGTGCCCACAATTGCCTCTCTCTTCAGAGAGGGCGGAATTAGCCTGGAGCAGGCCTCTGCACAGACACCAGTGCAAATTACACGTGCTCACCTTGATTCCTGGAAAGGTGACTGCCGAGGAAGCGTAGGACCCAATCATCAAGGCTATAAACGTGGACCGAAGGTCGCCGAACATGTTGGGCAACTGAGAGATAAAAACCAGAGAAACCTCGGTGGGGAGGATGCACCGGGGAAGGGGAGGAGGAGGGGACAGAGAACTAGGCCCCATCAGGCCTCTTCTTCACCTGCCCCTTCCTGTGTGACTCACAGGGGCATTAGTTCAGGGGCAATGATCGCTCACTGAAGGTTTCTCTTTCCTGGACTGAGGCTGATGAGGGCGAGGAGAGAGGTAACGCAGAATACAAGCAGTTGTCTGACTTTCCGGCTGCCAACCCTCCCCATCTCGCTGCTCCTGGCAGAGCCCAGGAGCCTTCCTGTCTTTTCAGGGTAACACAGAGATGCCAGAGAACAAAGTTATGAGCCTCAGGCAGGCCTCAAAGGGAGAAAGCCTGTTAAAAATAAGAATCTATTTGGGGATAATAGCGTCATTTTATAAATAAAAATATCAGCATCCCAGAAAGACCAGATGTCAGCAAAAACTGCTTTGGGTTTGGAGAGGGTAGGGTTTTGGAAGATGTCAATCAGAATTCTACAGTTCTCTTCGGTCTGAGGATGAAGCTGGCCCAGGATTCCTGCTTCTGAATTTCTTTTCTTTTCTTTGTTTTGAGATGGGGTTTCACTCTTGTCGCCCAGGCTGGAGTGCAGTGGCGTGAGCTCGGCTCATTGCAACCTCCGCCTCCCTGGTTCAAGCGATTCTCCTGCCTCAGCCTCCTGAATAGCTGAGATTAGAGATGCCCACCCCCATACCTGGCTAATTCTTGTATTTTTAGTAGAGACGGGGTTTCACCATGTTGGCCAGGCTGGTCTCAAGTGATCCACCCGCCTCGGCCTCCCAAAATGCTGGGACTACAGGCGTGAGCCACCGTGCCCGACCTCCTGCTTCTGAATTTCTCAGTGCAAGCAGGGGATTCTCTTCCCACAGGATGTTTTACCCTAGCAGTTAGCATCCGAGAAGGCCAACGGGAAGAAAGGCCCGGGCTCTCTTCCCAATGAAGCCACTCTCAGTATCTCACATCAGCTCATTCTGGGTACAGGGCAAGAGGGGGCCCACCTGAATAGGACTTCACGGCTAACTTGCTGATTCTACATAAATCCAGGCCGAGGGCAAACCACATCCTCCCAAAGAGGCACAGCTCCTCTAACCTCAGGAGAGAGCACACTGTGTAGCAAAGCTTTCCTGTCCGCACCCAGCGTCCCTGGCCTTGGGAGCTGCTCTCCGGATAGCTACGCAACCTATTCCATTGAATTCAGGCTGCTTATGGGGACTTAATCTACGTCTCCCCCAACCCTCCCCACTACTCCCCATTTGTCTTGAATCTTTTTTTCTTTCTTTCTTTCTTTTTTTTTTTTTTTGAGACAGAGTCTCGCTTTGTCGCCCAGGCTGGAGTGCAGTGGTGCTATCTCGGCTCACTGCAAGCTCCGCCTCCCGGGTTCAAGCAATTCTCTTGCTTCAGCCTCCCGAGTTGCTGGGACTACAGGCGTGAGACACCATGCCCAGCTAATTTTTTTTTTTTTTTTGAGACGGAGTCTCGCTCTGTCGCCCAGGCTGGAGTACAGTGGCGCCATCTCCTCTCGCTGCAAGCTCCGCCTCCCAGGTTTACGCCATTCTCCTGCTTTAGCCTCCTGAGTAGCTGGGACTACGGGCGCCCACCACCGTGCCTGGCTAATTTTTCTGCATTTTCAGTAGAGCCGGGGTTTCACCGTGTTGGCCAGGATGGTCTCGATCTCCTGACCTGGTGATCCACCCGCCTCGGCCTCCCAAAGTGCTGGGATTACAGGCTTGAGCCACTGCGCCCACCCACCAATTTTTTTTTTGGATGCAGTCTCGCTCTGTCTCCCAAGCTGGGGTGCAGTGGCGCGATCTCAGCTCACTGCAACCTCTGTCTCCTGGGTTCACGCGATTCTCCTGCCTCAGCCTCCCAAGCGGCACCTCCCATTGCAGGTATGAGACACCGTGCTCAGTTAATTTTTGAAATAACCAATTTTTTAAATGGGCAAAGGGACTGAATAGACATTTCTCCAAAGAAGATACACAAATGGCCAATAAGCATATGAAAAGATGCTCAACACCATTAATCATAGTGAAATGCAAATCAAAGCCACAATGAGACACCATTTGATACCCATTAGGGTATGAAAAGTCATAGTGAGGCCGGCGCCGTGGCTCACGCCTGTCATCCCAGCACCGGGCGGCCGAGGCGGGCGGATCACAGGGTCAGGAGTTCCAGACCAGCCTGGGGAACATAGTGAGACCCCGTCTCTACCAAAAATACAAAAACTTAGCGAGGTGGAACATGCCTGTAATCCCAGCTACTCGAGAGGCTGAGGCAGGAGAATCGCTTGAACCTGGATGGTGGAGGTTGCAGTGAGCCGAGATCGCGCCACTGCACTCCAGCCTGGGCGACAGAGCAAGACTCCGTTTAAAAAAAAAGAGGCCGGGGGCCGGGTGCAGTGGCTCACACCTGTAATCCCAGCACTTTGGGAGGCCGAGGCGGGTGGATCACGAGGTCAGGAGATCGAGACCACCCTGGCTAACACGGTGAAACCCCGTCTCTACTAAATATACAAAAAATTAGCCGGGCGTGGTGGCGGCGCCTGTAGTCCCCAGCTACTCGGGAGGCTGAGGCAGGAGAATGGCGTGAACCCAGGAGGCGGAGCTTGCAGTGAGCCGAGATTGCGCCACTGCACTCCAGTCTGGGTGACAGAGCGAGGCTCCATCCCCCCCTCCCCAAAAAAAAACAAAAACAAAAACAAAAAAAAAAAGAGGCCGGGCGCGGTGACTCACACTTGTAATCCCAGCACTTTGGGAGGCCGAGGCTGGCGGATCACGAGGTCAGGAGTTCCAGACCAGCCTGGCCAACACGGTAAAACCCCGTCTCTATTAAAACAATACAAAAATTATCCAGGAATGGTGACGGGCACCTGTAGTCCTAGCTACTCGGGAGGCTGAGGTGGGAGAATTGCTTGAACCCGGGTGGTGGAGGTTGCAGTGAGCCAAGATTGTGCCACTGCACTCCAGCCTGGGCGACAGAGCAAGACTCAAAAAAAAAGAAAAAGAAATCAGGCCGGGCGTGGTGGCTCATGCTTATAATCTCAGCACTTTGGGAGGCCGAGGTGGGTGGATCACATGAGGTCAGGAGTTCAAGACCAGCCTGGCCAACATGGTGAAACCCCATCTCTACAAAAATGCAAAAATTAGCTTGGCATAATGGCGGGCACCTGTAATCCCAGCTACTTGGGAGGTTGAGGCAGGAGAATCATTTGAACCTGGGAGGCGGAACTTGCAGTAAGTCAAGATCTTGCCACTGCACTCTACCCTGGGCAACAGAGTGAGACTACATCTCAAAGAAAAAGAAGAAGAAATGAAAAGAAATCCCTTCCAACAGAAGACAAAAGAAATGTGATGTGCTCACAGGTGCCCAGGCACACCCCGGTAAGCAATCTTACTCTCAGTACCGGCTTCGCAGGTATGCTGCGGTTCAAAGGCCACGCCTCAGTTCCCAAGCTCACATATTTGGGCTGCTTCATTACAAATTCAGCGAGGCAGCAGCGTAGCAAAGGCATCTCTGTGGCCATATCTACCCCAGGGAGAATCCAGATACTTGTTCTGCTTATGTGGAAGGAGAGAAGTGTTCCTGCCTGGCATCCACCCCAGCCGGGGCAAAGAAAGAAAGAAAGAAAGAAAAGAAAAGAAAGAGAGAAGGAAAGAGAAAGAGGAAGGAAGGAAGGAAGGAAGGAAGGAAAACAGAGAGAGAGAGAAAGAAAGAAAAAGAAAGAAAGAAGGAAGGAAGGAAGGAAGGAAGGAAGGAAGGAAGGAAGGAAGGAAGGAGGCCGGGCGTGGTGGCTCACACCTGTAATCACAACACTTTGGGAGGCCGAGGCAGGCGGATCGTGAGGTCAGGAGTTCAAGACCAGCTTGGCCAACACAGTGAAACCCTGTCTCTATTAGAAATACAAAAATTAGCCGGCATGGTGGTGGGTGCCTGTAGTCCCAGCTACTCAGGAGGAGGCTGAGACAGGAGAATCGCTTGAATTCAGGAGGTGGAGGTTGCAGTGAGCCGAGATCGCACCACTGCACTCCAGCCTGGGCGACCGAACGAGATTCTGTCTCCAAAAAAGAAAGAGAAGGGCCCAAAGAAGGCTTGGAACCCAACCAGAAGGGCAGACGGAAGCCCAGAGCCTGGCTCCCTTGGTGCAGGGTCAGGTGAGGCTAACATGTGGGTTGCTGCAGTCACCTTTGGGCAAAAAGAGTGTCTCAAACTTTTCAACAGAGCTGGAGAATGTTCCAGAAAAGCAGAGAGCTTGCTAGCTAGGCATTTTCCTTCTACCTTTTTAATCTCAAGCCTGCCTTAACCCTAACCTAGGCTACAGACCAACAGCGCCACAGGGGCCTGGGGTGACCATGTGGCCCTGCCTGGTCTTCCGGAGTCTTCTCTCCAACACTAGATCCAGGATGGGGAAGAGCAGACCTGGGGAAGACGCCGACTCTCCATCTGTCCATGGGTGAGGGACTTGCCCTCAGTCCTGGACAGGGCAGGGGCCTCCCAGCCGCTCCCTTTGATGCCCTGCCTCTTGCCGCCTGGAACATTCTTACCAGCACCAAGAAAATTCTTCCCAACATGTTATTCTGGTCAGCAGGGCCATTCCTGAGGGGAGTAGAGTGCCTAGGGGAACCACACTAGGTAGCCTTCAAACCAACACCAACACCTTGTATTTTTTTTTTTTTTGAGACGGAGTCTCGCTCTGTCGCCCAGGCTGGAGTGCAGTGGCGCGATCTCGGCTCACTGCAAGCTCCACCTCCCGGGCTCACGCCATTCTCCCGCCTCAGCCTCCGAGTAGCTGGGACTACAGGCGCCCGCCACCACGCCCGGCTAGTTTTTTGTATTTTTAGTAGAGACGGGGTTTCACCATGTTAGCCAGGATGGTCTCGATCTCCTGACCTCGTGATCCACCCGTCTCGGCCTCCCAAAGTGCTGGGATTACAGGCTTGAGCCACCGCGCCCGGCCCCAACACCTTGTATTTTTAATTATGATCTTTTCCTTAGAACAGCAATGCCTGGGCTGGGTGCGGTGGCTCACGCCTGTAATCTCAACACTTTGGGAGGCCGAGGTGGGCGGCCTGATTGCCGAGGTGGGCGGCCTGATTGCCGAGGTGGGCGGCGAGATCGAGACCATCTGGCCAACATTGTATTTTTTCTATTTAAAATACAAAAAATTAGCTGGGTGTGGTGGCGGGCGCCTGTAGTCCCAGGTACTCGGGAGGCTGAAGCAGGAGGATTGCTTAAACCCAGGAGGTGGAGGTTGCAGTGAGCTAAGATCGTGGATGGTGCCACTGCACTCCAGCCTGGTGACAGAGCAAGACTCTGTCTCAAAAAAATAAAAAAAAAAAGAAAGAAAGAAGGAAAAGAAAATAAAAGAAAAAGAAAGGAAAAGTAATGCATGTCCATTGCAAAATGTTTGGAGCAAAGTATAAGAAGAATAAAGTAAAAATCACCCTGAGGTCAGACCCAGTGGCTCACATCTATAATCCCAGCACTTTAGGAGGCAGGTGAATCACTTGAGGCCAGGAGTTCAAGACCAGCCTGGCCCAACATGGTGAAACCCCATCTCTACCAAAAATACAGAAAATTAGCTGGGCGTGGTGGTGCATGCCTGTAATCTCAGCTACTCCAGAGGCTGAGGCAGCAGAATTGCTTGAACCTGGGAGATAGAGGTTGCAATGAGCAGAGATTGAGCCACTGCACTCCAGCCTGGGCAACACAGTTAGATTCCATCTCAAAAAAACAAAAAGCTTTTACTAATGATTTTCAACATTTTCCTACAACTTAAAAAATCATTTGACTGGGCGTGGTGGCTCACGCCTGTAATCCCAGCACTTTAGGAGGCCAAGGCGGGCGGATCACGAGGTCAGGAGATCGAGACCATCCTGGCTAATCACAGTGAAACCCCCATCTCTACTTCAAAATACAAAAATTAGCTGCATGGCACTCAGTCCCAGCTACTGGGAAGGCTGAGGCAGGAGAATGGCGGAACCCAGAGATGCATTGTAGTGAGCCGAGATTGTGCCATTGCACTCCCCAGCCCGGCGACAGAGCCAGACTGCCTCCCAAAAAAGAGGCCGGGCAGGGTGGCCTGCCTGTAACTCAGCACTTTGAGGCCAAGACGATGGATCACGCAGGTCAGGAGATCGAGACCATCCTGGCTAACATGGTGTCCCCCGCCCCTACTAAAATACAAAAAACTAGCTGGGCGAGGTGGCGGGCCTGTAGTCCCAGAAGCATCGGGGCTGACGCAGGAGAATGGCGAACCCGGGAGGCGGAGCTTGCAGTGAGCTGAGATCCGCCACTGCACTCCAGCCTGGGACAGGAGCTTATGACTCGCCTCAAAAAAAAGGAAAGAAAAGAACATATTTTATATTTGTCCTTTTTTCTATGTATGTATGTTAATCTTTCTTTCTTGGCTTTTTTTTTTTTTTAGAGTAAACTATATATTAATTGAATATATACATATATATTTTTTGAGATGGAGTCTCACTCTGTCACCCAGGCTGGAGTGCAGTGATGCAATCTCGGCTCACTGCAATCTCCGCCTCCCGGGTCCAAGCGATTCTCTTGCCTCAGCCTCCCGAGTAGCTGGGACTACAGGTGCCTGCCACGACACCTGGCTAATTTTTGTATTTTTAGTAGACACAGGGTTTAGCCATGTTGGCCAGGCTGGTCTCAAACTCTTGACCTCAAGTGATCCGCCCGCCTTGGCCTCCCAAAATGCTGGGATTACAGGCGTGAGCCACCGTGCCCTTCCAATATTTCATTTAACATAATTTCAAAGTAGGTTTGTGCTCTAAGATGAGCAAAAGAACAGACATTTTAAATCTCATAAGAGATTTTTTTTTCTTTCCTTTTTTTTTTTGAGACAGGGACTGGCTCTGTCATCCAGGCTGGAGTGCAATAGTGTGATTTTGGCTCACTGCAACCTCTGTCTCCCAGGTTCAAGTGATTCTCCTGCCTCAGCCTCCCAGCCTGCCATGACACCCAGCTAATTTTTGTATTTTTAGTAGAGATGGGGTTTCACCATGTTGGTCAGGCTGGTCTCGAACTCCTGACCTCAAGCGATCTGCCCCCCTCGGCCTCCCAAAGTGCTGGGATG
The DNA here is from genome assembly GCF_008728515.1 of Papio anubis. Taxonomy (NCBI): domain Eukaryota; kingdom Metazoa; phylum Chordata; class Mammalia; order Primates; family Cercopithecidae; genus Papio; species Papio anubis. Next base: position 1,350,997 of record NC_044992.1, read on the forward strand.
ACAGGCGTGAGCCACCACGTCCAGACCTTTTTTTTTTTTTTCCCCCACACTGTTCCTCTGAGTGAGGAATGAGGTTTCAGGGCCCTCAGTGTTGACAACTAACATTTTACCCTTGAGATTTTACCTAGAGATAAAGAAAGAAAAGATAACATCAGTATACAAGAATCGCGTTGCATATTTGCTGCCTCTGTAGGATTGTTGTGGTGATGACTGATCTTCCACCTCTCCCAGTTTGGTGGTTTTATTTATTTATTTAAGTAAAATGTCAGAAATGCAAAAATGCTGCACTTATTTCTCTTAAGACATTGAAAATAGTGGAAGTTTGCTGATTTTTAATTCTTCTTAGGTCCAAGCTGGCACTAGACTGTTACCAAAGGGGTCTGTTCAACATGCTAATTCCAGGCTTGGGGACCATCAGCAAACTGCAGTTCAACCTGTGGGCATGCATCTTCCAGAGTGGCAGAATCTCATTCCCATATGCCCGCCAAGGCTCCAGCTGTAGCTGTGAAAACCCAAATGTTCCCTGGATCCCGAGACAGCTAATAAGCACTCAGGCCTGTTGCGCTGCCGAAGAGAGCTCCACAGCCAGAGACGCACACGGCCTGCTTCACACAGCCGACAACCCCACCGGAAACCACCATTGCTGGCAGCCAAGGCCAAACCAGTGCAAAGGCGCTATTGAGCCAGAGTCCTGCACCGACACTACCCCAGGTGTCACCGCCCTCCTGAAGGTCCAAACAAGTGCAAAGGCACTACTGAGCCAGAGTGCTGCACCGAGACTACCCCAGAGGTGACCACCCTACCGAAGGTCCAAACCAGTGCAAAGGCGCTATTGAGCTAGAGTCCTGCACCGACACTACCCCAGACGTGACCGTCCTACCGAAGGTCCAAACCAGTGCAAACGTGCTATGGAGCCAGAGTCCTGCACCTAGAGTACCCCAGGCATGCACCGCCCGCCTGAAGGTCCGTGCGGGTTGACGAGGGTGCACAAGTTGCGGAGGGCTGCGCAGCAAGGTCTCCTTCAGCTTTCTTTGTTTTAATTCTTTTATTTTTATAGACACAGGGTCTCACTCTATTGCCCAGGCTGCGTGAACTCCTGGACTCAAGCAATCCTTCCACCTCAGCTTCCCAAAGGGCGACGATTATTGGCACGAGCCACTGCACCCGGCCAATCTTTGTATATTGATTTTGTGAAAGCTCTTTATGTATTAAAGACATTCACAGGCAGGGCGCAGTGGCTCCCACCTGTAATCCCAGCACTTTGAGAGGCCGAGGCGGGTGGATCACCTGAGGTCAGGGGTTCGAGACCAGCCTGGCCAACATGGTGAAACCTCGTCTTTACTAAAAATAAAAAAATTAGCCAGGCGTGGTGGCAGGTGCCTGTAATCCCAGCTACTTGGGAGGCTGAGGCAGAAAAATCATTGAACCCCAGAGGCAGAGGTTGCAGTGAGCCGAGATCGTGCCACTGCACTCCAGCCTGGGTGACAGAGCGAGACTCTGTCTCAAAAAATAATAAAAATAAAATAAAGATATTCACAGTTCTCTATACTATGAATACATTTTCCTAGTTTGTCATTTAACTTCTTAATTCATGGTATTTTGTTTTGTTTTTTTGAGATGGAGTTTCGCTCTTGTTGCCGAGGCTGGAGTGCAATGACACAAACTCAGCTCACTGCAACCTCCACCTCCTGGGTTCATGTGATTCTCCTGCCTCAGCCTGCCGAGTAGCTGGGATTACAGGCACGTGCCACCACATCTGGCTAATTTTTGTATTTTTAGTAGAAACAGTGTTTCACCATGTTGGCCAGGCTGGTCTCAAACTCCTGACCTCAGGGGATTATAGGCGTGAGCCACCGTGCCTGGCCGAGGGTTTTTAAGATCATAAATAGGGTATTAACAATAGTTGCTATTATATGTGTTCTGACTTAATCATAAGGAAAATCTTCTGATCAGGCTGCTCCTGCGCACAGTCAATGAGGGAAGTGTCCTCTGGTAGGCACCACAGCTTTGGGAGGAAGAAAAGGAAGCCAACTACAGGATAAAACACAAATTAGTATTCCCCTTTAAATAAATAATTAGTGTCCACAGAGACAGCCTTTCTTCTCCCGTACTTGTTATGCTATTGTGGCCACACATTGACTGCTGTCAGGATGTTTACGCTTTGGGTTTCACTGGTCAAGGTCGTCCTTCAGGTTCTCTTCAGAGAGATTTCATTTGACACAAATGCTAGGTACTCCCTAAAAGCTGAAACACACTTTTGACCACCTATTTAAAAACTTTTATTGGTCAAAAAACACCATGAGGCCGGGCGCGGTGGCTCACACCTGTAATCCCAGCACTTTGGGAGGTCAAGGCAGGTGGATCACCTGAGGTCAGGAGATCGAGACCAGCCTGGCCAACATGGTGAAACCCCGTCTCTACTAAAAATACAAAAAATTAGCCAGGCGTGGTGGTGGGTGCCTGTAATCCCAGCTACTCGGCAGGCTGAGGCAGGAGAATGGCTTGAACCCGGGAGGCGGAGCTTGCAGTGAGTTGAGATCGCGCCACTGCACTCCAGCCTGGGCAGCAAGAGTGAAACTCTGCCTCAAAAACAAAAACAAAAACAAAAAAAACTTAAAGATTAGAAAAGTCAAGGGACTCCCCCAAGCTAGTAATGGTCAAACTGGGGATTCAAGCCAGGCCAAGTCTCTGTGCGTAGCCCCAGACCACACTGCCTCTCTGGAGCCTCCGGTGGCCCCGATCAATACACACTTCAGTTTGGATCCCACGGCTTTTACATGTGCCTTATTAAGATCCAATCTGCACCCTTCAACTAGAGGTTTATTTTTCTTTTATTTACTTATTTATTTATTTATTTATTTGAGACGGAGTCTCGCTCTGTTGCCCAGGCTGCAGTGCAGTGGCGTGATCTTGGCTCACTGCAAGCTCCGCCTCCCGGGTTCCCGCCATTCTCCTGCCTCAGCCTCCCGAGTAGCTGGGACTACAGGTGCCCGCCACCGTACCCAGCTAATTTTTTTGTATTTTTAGTAGAGATGGGGTTTCACCATGTTAGCCAGGATGGTCTCCATCTCCTGACCTCATGATCCGCCCGTCTCGGTCTCCCAAAGTGCTGGGATTACAGACGTGAGCCACTGTGGCCAGCCTCCTTATTTATTTTTTTGAGACAGAGTCTTGCTCTGTCGCCCAGGCTAGAGTGCAGTGGCACGATCTCAGCTCACTGCAAACTCCACCTCCCTGGTTCAAGCGATTCTCCTGCCTCAGCCTCCCAAGTAGCTGGGATTACAGGCACCTGCCACCATGCCCAGCTAATTTTTAAAATATTTTTAGTAGAGACGGGGTTTCGCCATGTTGGCCAGGCTGGTCTCGAACTCCTGACTTCAGGTGATCCACCCACCTCGGCCTCCCAAAGTGCTGGGATTACAGGCATGAGCCACCGCGCCAGTCATTTTCTAAAATTTGTTTTTTAGAGATGAGGTTGTGCTATATTGCCCAGGCTGGAGCGCAGTGGCTCTTCACAAGCGTGTTCCCTCTACTGAACAGCAGGACACTTTTGACCTGCTCTGTTTCTGACCTGGGCCGGTTCAGCCCTCCTTAGGCAACCTGGTGGTTCCCCACCCGCCGGAGGTCACCACACTGATGCTGAACCTAGCAGAGACATCTCATCAACACAGCACAGAACTCCTCGGCTCAACTGATCTGCCCACCTCATCCTCGTGAGTAGCTGAGACGACAGGGGATGCCACCGTGCCCAGATCTGCCCACCTCATCCTCCTGAGTAGCTGAGATGACAGAGGGATGCCACCATGCCCAGATCTGCCCACCTCATCCTCCTGAGTAGCTGAGACGACGGAGGGATGCCACCATGCCCAGATCTGCCCACCTCATCCTCCTGAGTAGCTGAGACAATGGGGGATGCCACTGTGCCCAGATCTGCCCACCTCATCCTCCTGAGTAGCTGAGACAACGGAGGGATGCCACCATGCCGAGATCTGCCCACGTCATCCTCTTGAGTAGCTGAGATGATGGGGGGATGCCACCGTGCCCAGATCTGCCCACCTCATCCTCCTGAGTAGCTGAGATGACGGGTGGATGCCACCATGCCCAGTCCCCATCTAGAGATTTCTTACATTCCTTCTGAAGCTCCTTTTACACCCATCTGCCCCCTGCCCTCACCTCCTGCTGGCCACCTTCGGCTGACCTCCCCATGGTCCAGCGCCACAGTATCGAGTGGGCTGGCATTTCCTGTGGACTCCCGTGGGTCATCCTCACATCTGGATCACTCCCCACATTTCCCCTCTCGCTCACTTGCTCCCCAGCTTCCCTGCCTCTGCCGGTCTCAGCTGCGCATAATGGCTATTCGGAAGCTGGAAGCTGCGGTGCCAGTGAGGGCTGAGTGCTGAGCAGAGCGCTAGTGTGGGCCTCGAGGGCTGGCGGAGGGGAAGCGGGAAGCCAGAGCTGTGCTGCAATGAGATGCCGGGAAGACACGCAGCAGACGCTGTTTCCTGACTCACCACCACATTCACAGGTGGGAGAGCAAGCCCCGCTTCCAGCCCTCGGGTGCTTCCCACTGCCCCCTTGCCGCCTCCACCCGGGCTGCACGGCCTCCATGCGGCCTCACTCACACAGGGAAGCCCGTGACTCTCTCTCAGCCCCCTGGCTGCAGCATAAACAGGCTGGACTGTGTGACCTTCCCAGACAGGAAAACAGCGGCTGCAGGCAGCCCCTCCCCTGGCATTCTGGCCATAGAGCATGGTCACCGGACAGGAGTGCCCAGAGGGCCAAGGCCCTGGGACAGTGCGGACGGGGGAGCTTCTCTAAGATGCTGGACGTACGTGCCTTTTGGCCCAGGGCAGGCCATGGCATTGCAGGCAGGCAGAAACAAGGGGCCACAGTGGCACCCCAGGCCCTGACTTTCTACATCCACGGCCTCCCGAGTCCTCCCTGGCCTGCAGGAGGCTGGGGGGCTGAGCGGTGGGTGGGGGCTGGCATTCTGGCCCTTGGGTCCCTTCCAGAGGGAGCCTTGCCCTCAGGTGGCTGGGATACATACCCAGACTTCTGTACAACCTGCACAGGCCAGGATCCCGGAACAGGTGGACTCGGCCAGGCTGGGCTGTTTCCTACCCACAGCAACCAGGCATCTCCAAGCACACGCTGCCCAGAAGGTCCTTGTGCTCACCTTTCTGCTTCAGTGCTGAAGGGAGAGGAAGGGCATATGCTCCCCTCCCCCCGCCACCTCCCGTGCCTTCCCAGTCAGGTCCAGCCCTGCCAGTGCCACTGGCCTTTCTGTCCAGCCCTGAACGCGGTCACATGCTGCAGCGAATTCATGAGACAGAACCCTCAGATGGCAAATTCTCCCCAAACCAACGGCAAGCAGCTGACTGCCTAAGCTTCCCCAAGGCACGGGCCAGAAACAGAGGAAGGTGGGGAGGCAGAACAGGCACTGGGCACCGGCAAGTCCGGCTCCCCAGGCACCTAGACCCTCCAGAACCGGCCGGGGGGCACCGCAGGACCCTCTCCTGGCTGCAGAAGCGGGATCTACTGAGCCGGGGCGCTAAACTCCTGTCCCTCTCTGGGGGCACCTGCCGCCCTGCCCTCCTCGCCAGGATCTGAAGAGGGACGTGCATCCTCTTCACTTCCCTCAGATCCCAACTCCCATGAAATCATGTCTTCCTCAGGTTTAAAGTCAGACTTGAAGGAATCAAAAGGGAAAAGCCACAGAGAACTGTTTCATCAGGGAGCCTGGCAACATTTGGAAACCTCCTTTTCTGTGTGGCTTCTGCTCAGAACTCCCCGTCCCACCCACGGGGACAGGGGTCAGCGTAATGGAGTGGAAATGGCAGGTTCACAATTTTGGCCGCAGCTGCTGCCATCTCTAAGCAACCCAGGCTCCGGGTTGGAGGGTGGCAACCCAAAGATGCGGCCTCAGCCGCCGGCCGTGTTTGTGCTGCAGCCGATGAAGCGAGCACAAAGGGCCGTACGAATGTGAGGCGTTGAGCAAACATGGAGAGTGCCATCCAGATGTCCCGCGGGAGGCTGCGGCTCCACACCATGGGGAATGCTCTGCCCCCGTGGAGTGACCTGGCGTCCGCCCTCCACGGATGCTCCATGGTGGCCCAGGCCCTGTGCCGCAGGGCCCTGGGAGAGCCTGCACTGGCTACCGGGCAGCCTACGGACATGAGAGCCACCCTTGCCCCTCGGAGCCTCCACTTGGGAAGGAAAAGCCACCACGGGGGTCGACTTCTTGGGCCCTGGAAGGAGGGCTCGCGGCCGTCTCCTCCTGGACTACGAGGAAAAGGCGTGTGCCCACTTGGAGTCCCCTCTCCACCAGCGGGGGTAACAGCTCGCAGCCCCTAGTCATCAGTATTTAGACCAGAGCCCATGCAGCACAGAGCCCCCTGGGACCCAGGAAGTCCCCAAATTAAGGCTTCCATGGCAACGCCATCCCCCTGATTCTTAGGTTATCACAGAGCTATTATCCACGGCCCCAACATGGTTGTTGAAGATTGGAGGTAGAAATTCCTTTTTTTTTGTTGTTGTTGTTGAGACGGAGTCTCGCTCTGTCGCCCAGGCTGGAGTGCGGTGGCGCGATCTCGGCTCACTGCAAGCTCCGCCTCCCGGGTTCACGCCATTCTCCTGCCTCAGCCTCCTGAGCAGCTGGGACTACAGGCACCCGCCACCATGCCCGGCTAATTTTTTCTGCATTTTTAGTAGAGATGGGGTTTCACCAGGTTAACCAGTATGGTCTCGATCCCCTGACCTCGTGATCCGCCCGCCCCGGCCTCCCAAAGTGCTGGGATTACAGGCTTGAGCCGCTGCACCCGGCCGGAGTTAGAAATTCCTAAAGGCGACCCTGGAGAGTCCTTTGTCCCCAAAATTAGAACATGGGTGGGAGACACACACAGAAAGTGCCATTGTGCCCCGAGCTTGGCGTCTCTGGGAGCCGATGCCGACAGTTCTGCTTTCCAAAGGCCTGGGTTGTCTCGGAATGAGATTCCGCTCTGCTCAGCAGAAGCCCTGGTCAGCCCAAGGGTGTTGCTCAACTGTTTCGGCTTGTCCTCCCTGACCTCATTTCCCTCTCGGGGTCTGTTCTCAAGGAGTCGGCACTGGAGCCTTCATCAGAGGCCTCATGGGACGGGGGAATGCCCACGGAGTTCCCTCCAGCCCTGGGGGAGGGGGAAAGAGACGACTTAGAAGGAGGGCTGGCCCCGCAGCCAGAGGGTGTGGGTGTGAAGGGTGGGTGTCAGCACATGCCCTCAGATGAGGAACAGTGACGTAGCAGCTTCTTGGGGCCTCTAGACCGAGGGTTGGCAAACTTTTTCCATAAAGGGCCAGACAGTAGACTTTTTTTTTTTTTTTTTTGGAGTCAGAGTCTCGCTCTGTTGCCCAGGCTAGAGTGCAGTGGCACAATCTCAGCTCCCTGCAACCTCCGCCTCCCGGGTTCAAGCGATGCTCCTGCCTCAGCCTCCTGAGTAGCTGGGACTACAGGCACCCGCCACCATGTCTGGCTAATTTTCACATTTTTAGTCGAGACGAGGTTTCACCATGTTGGCCAGGCTGGTCTCAAACTCATGAGCTCAGGTGATCCACCCGCCTCAGCCTGCTGGGATCACAGGCGTGAGCTACTGTGCCCGGCCTTTACAAGCCATATGGTCTCTGTCACAACTGCGTAACTCTCCCGCTATAGCACAAAAGCAGCCACAGACAGGCAGACAGGAGCAAACAGGCACAGCTCTGCCCCATGAGGCTTCGTTTACAAAAACAGGCGGTGGTCTGGGTTTGGCCTGGCAATGGTGGTTTGCTGACCCCTGCTCTAGATCAGAAAATGAAAACCCTGAAGAACAAACCAGTAGCCTCCCTTAGACAGACCTCTCAGAGCCAAACACTTTAAATGGTGATCAGGTCACTCTCTTGCCTGGTCACTATCTAGCCTGTGTAGCTTTTTGTCTCCAGTGGGAGAGCAAAGAGTGAATAGAAACGCTCCTGCCACAGTGGTTTGTGTGGGTTCTTTTTTCTTTTTGAGATGGAGTCTGACTCTGCCACCCAGGCTGGAGTGCAGTGGTGCGATCTCAGCTCACTGCAACCTCTGCCTCCCGGGTTCAAGCAATTCTCCCGCCTCAGCCGCCCAACTAGCTGGGATTACAGGTGCCCGCCACCATCCCAGGCTAATTTTTGTATGTTTAGTACAGATGGGGTTTCACCATGTTGGCCAGGTGGGTCTTGAACTCCTGGCCTCAGGTGATCCACCTGCCTCGGCCTCCCAAAGTGCTGGGATTACAGGCGTGAGTCACCGCGCCTGGCCACCGCAATGGTTTTTAGCCTTCACACAGACCTGCCAGAGGCCAGTGAAAGTAATGGACCCTCCCCTCCATAAAGACACAGCTGAGAGCGGCACCTACACACAATTTGTTGGCACGGAATTTCAAGGGTGTGCACGGCCCTCCTGAAACTTACTCATGGACCATGTAGAGACCTGAAAACCCCAGGGTAAGATCTCTTGCTCACTCGGGAACAACACTAGTTTCTCTGTATTTGAAAGAGCTCTTACAAGTCACTAAATACTAATAATAATAAAATCAAGAGCACCGTAGAAAAATAGACAAATGACACAAAGAAGCAATTCACAGAAGAAATGCAAATGACCAATGAAGAGGAGAAAAGACGCTCTGTCTCACTAATAATGAAATACATTTTAAAAACGGTATATCATGTTTCATCGGATCAGAGTGGCTATGTTTGAAAGATGAATGACATGGCACTGGAAGGGACATGGAGGAAAAGGCACTCGTGTGCACACTGGTGGGCTTGGGGTGGCAGGCAGGCTTTTTCTTTTGAGACGGAGTTTCACTCTTGTTGCCCAGGCTGGAGTGCAATGGCGCAATCTCGACTCGCTGCAACCTCTGCCTCCTGGGTACAAGCAATTCTCCTGCCTCAGCCTCCGGAGTAGCTGGGATTACAGGCACCTGCCACCACGCCTGGCTAATTTTTGTATTTTTAGTAGAGACAGGGTTTCGCCTTGTTGACCGCACTGGTCTCGAACTCCTGACCTCAGGTGATCCGCCTGCCTCAGCCTCCCAAAGTGCTGGGATTACAGGTGTGAGCCACCGCGCCCGGCCAGATGACCTTTTTAGAAGGCTATTTAACAGTACATATTAAATTTTAAAACATGCTAATCCTGTGGCCCAGCACTTCCACTGCCAGGAACTTATTTTACAGAAATACATGTACAGGGATGTTAACTTCAGCAGCATTCATAAATTGGAAAAATTGGAAACCAAGCCAAAAGTCCATTAGTAGGAAACTGATTGAATAAATGATGGTCCATCTATATTAAAGAATAATACAGAACTGCTTAATAATAAGGCAGATCTCTAAGTACTGACAGAAAATGATGTAAAAGATACATTAAGGGAGGTCGGGCACGGTGGCTCACGCCTGTAATCCCAGCACTTTGGGAGGCCAAGGCGGGCGGATCACGAGGTCAGGAGATCGAGACCATCCTGGCTAACACGATGAAACCCTGTCTCTACAAAAAACACAAAAAATTAGCCGGATGTGGCAGCGGGCACCTGTGGTCCCAGCTGCTTGGGAGGCTGAGGCAGGAAAATGGCGTGAACCCGGGAGGCGGAGCTTGCAGTGAGCCAAGATTGCGCCACTGTACTCCAGCCTGGGTGACAGAGGGAGACTCCGTCTCAAAAAAAAAAAAAAAGATACATTAAGAGAAAAGGCAAGTTACCACAGTTCTTTTCTTTTTTTTTTTTTAACAGAATAACGCTGGTATATGCAGATCTTTTAAATAATGAAGAAACATATTTCAAACTGAAGACAGGCTTATAGAATTTTTTTTTTTTTGAGGCAGAGTCTCGCTCTGTCACCCAGGCTGGGGTGCAGTGGCGCGATCTCGGCTCCCTGCAAGCTCTGCCTCCCAGGTTCACGCCATTCTCCTGCCTCAGCCTCCCCAGTAGCTGGGACTACAGGCGCCGCCACCACACCCCGCTAGTTTTTTTGTATTTTTTAGTAGAGACGGGGTTTCACCATGTTAGCCAGGATGGTCTCGATCTCCTGACCTCGTGATCCGCCCGTCTCGGCCTCCCAAAGTGCTGGGATTACAGGCTTGAGCCACCGTGCCCGGCCTTTTTTTTTTTTTTTTTTTTTTAAGCGGAGTTTTGATCTTGTTGCCCAGGCTGGGGTGCAATGCCGCGGTCTCAGCTCACCGCAACCTCCACCGTCCAGGTTCAAGCGATTCTCCTGCCTCAGTCTCGCCCCTTTTTTGACTTTCTTTCTTTCAACCCCACCTTCCTTCGGCCTCCCCCACATCAAGAAGCAGCACATTTTGTGATCTCCGGAGGCTTCTAACAAGGGGGTGCTCAGTACCCCGAGGAAACATCTCGCCCAGGCGACTGTCTGTGCCTGGGCACGGAGGAAAACAAGAGGAGGAGAAGCCCAGGTGTTCCCCTGCGTTTTCCATCTGGCTCTGGGCAAAGGCAAAGTTTGGGGCAGTTCCACAGGAGGCTGGCGTTCAGGCTGCCACCAGCCGAAGCTCCCAGAGACCCTGATGACAGCTGCCGAGGAAAACAGGAAAAGAAAGTGGGCGGCAGGCCGGGCGCGGTGTCTCACGCCTGTAATCCCAGCACTTTGGGAGACCGAGACGGGCGGATCACAAGGTCAGGAGATCGAGACCATCCTGGCTAACACGGTGAAACCCTGTCTCTACTAAAAAATACAAAAAATTAGCCGGGCGAGGTGGCGGGTGCCTGTAGTCCCAGCTACTCGGGAGGCTGAGGCAGGAGAATGGCGTGAACTCGGGAGGCGGAGCTTGCAGTGAGCCGAGATCCGGCCACTGTACTCCAGCCTGGACGACAGAGCAAGACTTCGTCTCAGAAAAAAAAAAAGCAAAAAGGCAAGGGATTGTGAGAGCCACGCCCTGCTGCCTGTAGGGACCTCAGCCAAGGAGGCCCTGCCAGGCTCTGCTGCCAGGACACCTCATCCATAGCCCCTTTACAGTTTGGGACACCCAGGCACACACAGGCACATGGAAGGCAAGGACGCAGAAACCAGTCAAAGCAGCCTCAAATTTAGAAGCGGATTACTGAACTGCAGAGCTTTAAAAAGTCCGTACTCACTGTCAATGAGGTGAAGGTCATACACATCCCACCAAAGCCATTCAGAGCCAGGGCGATGAAGATGAGCACGGAGAGAGCTATAGGGAAACGGAAAGCTCGTGAGTGGAAACCCCAGCCGAGCTCCCGGGAAGCCGAGACCGGCCCAGAGTCCTGGGCGGTGCAAGCTCCCAGTAAATCCAGTAAATGCAGGCCGGGGTTAGTACCTGACATCTGGGGAGTGGAAGTGACCCTTTCTCACCCCCTCCTCTAGCCTACTTCTTTTTCTTTTTTCTTTTTTAATTGAGATGGAGTTTGGCTCTTGTCACCCAGGGTGGAGTGTAGTGGCACCATCTTGGCTCACTGCAACCTCTGACTCCCGGGTTCAAGTGATTCTCCTCCCTCAGCCTCCCAAGTAGCTGGGATTACAGGCATGCGCCACCACGCCCGGCTAATTTTTGTATGTCACGCCATGTTGGCCAGGCTGGTCTCGAACTCCTGGCCTCAGGTGATCTCCCCGTCTTAGCCTCCCAAAGTGCTAAGATTACAGGCGTGAGCCAGCATGCCCGGCCTCCTCTTGCCTATTTCACAGAGCTTGGGCTCTTGCAAAAGGTGCACACCTATCTTCTTTTCTCCAATTAATAGTAGCAGTGTCCAGGCAGTGACTCACGCCTAGAAATCCAACACTTTGGGAGGCTGAAGCAGGAGAATTGCTTGAGCCCAGGGGTTCTAGAACAGCCGGGAGGCCGGGCACAGTGGCTCATGCCTGTAATCCCAGCACTTTGGGAGGCCAAGGCAGGGGCATCACCTGAGGTCAGGAGTTCGAGACCAGCCTGACCAACATGGAGAAACCCCATCTCTACTAAAAATACAAAATTAGCCGGGCGTGGTGGCGCATGCCTGTAATCCCAGCTACTCCAGAGGCTGAGGCAGGAGAATGGCTTGAACCTGGGAGGCGGAGGTTGCTGTGAGCCGAGATGGCGCCATTGCACTCCAGCCTGGGAAACAAGAGCAAAACTCGCTTCAAAAAAAAAAAAAGTACAGCCCCGGCAACAAAGTGAGACCTCGCCTCTAAAAAAAAAAAAATTAAAAATTAGCCAGGTGTGGGTGTGCGTGCCTGCAGTCCCAGCTACTCTGGAGGCTGAAGTGGGACAATCACTTGAGCCCGGGAGGTCCAGGGTGCAGTAAGCTGTGACTGCACCACTGCACTCCAGCCTGGGTGACAGAGAGAGACCCTGTCTCTAAAACAAAACAAAACAACAACAACAACAACAAAAACAAACATTAGCAGCAAGCAGGAGGCCTAAAGAAGCTACTTCACCAAAATCAAAAGTATAGGTTCCTGAAAATCAGTAGATGAGCCTGACTAAGATTTTGGTGAAACTCAAGTCCTTTTTCGGTGTTTGCGCTACAAGTCCTTAAAACAATGGCTCCACCGGGGCCGGGCGCGGTGGCTCAAGCCTGTAATCCCAGCACTTTGGGAGGCCGAGGCGGGTGGATCACGAGGTCAGGAGATCGAGACCATCCTGGCTAACATGGTGAAACCCCGTCTCTACTAAAAATACAAAAAACTAGCCGGGCGTGGTGGCGGGCGCCTGTAGTCCCAGCTACTCGGAGGCTGAGGCAGGAGAATGGCCTGAACCTGGGAGGCGGAGCTTGCAGTGAGCCGAGCTCGCGCCACTGCACTCCAGCCTGGGTGACACAGCGCAAAGACTCCGTCTCAAAAAAAAAAAAAAAAAAATACAAAAAAAAGCTAAGCCTGGTGGTGCGCGCCTGGAGTCCCAGCTACTCGGAGGCTGAGGCAGGAGAATGGCATGAACCCGGGAGGTGGAGCTTGCAGTGAGCCGAGATCGTGCCACTGCACTCCAGCCTGGGTGACAAAGCGAGACTCCGTCTCAAAAAAAAAAAAAAAAAAAAAAACAATGGCTCCACCGGAACAGGGTTGTGGATCAGGTGGCTTCTAAGCCATCCTTCATGCTTTGGCCCGTGCTGCCTGGAGGGGACTCGGCTCGTGACTTCTGCACACACCGAGGACCGGGCCCCTGCAGCCGGCCTGCTTCTTAGAACTTGCCTCTCGGGTTGGCATCAGTGAGGGACTGGCTTGGTTTGGTGATGAGGTGGAAGTTGCTCATACCCTGGACTCCTGTCCACGGTGGCTGCTCTCTGATCCCCCCATCCGTTTGAGATAAGTAACTGAGTAGAGGCCTAACAGGTGTCCCCTCTAACTTGAGCAGCGAACAGCAGGCCCAGGACAGTGTCCAAGAGCAGGTGGGCCTGGGAGCAGCTCAGGGCACTCTCTCCCCTGTCCCTGACGAAAGATGGAGGAAGGGCACACTCACTGTTTGGGTTACTGGCTCCATATGCAATCAGCAAGCAGGAAACCGCAAAGCAGGCGCTAAAACCAAGCAGAAACGCAATGTTATTGACCATTATGACTTTATTCCCTGTTATTGGTTTTTTTTGTTGTTGTTTTTGGTTTTTCTTGAGACGGAGCCGCTCGCTCTGTCTCCCAGGCTGTAGTGCAGTGGCGCGATCTCGGCTCACTGCAAGCTCCGCCTCCCAGGTTCACGCCATTCTCCCGCCTCAGCCTCCTGAGTATCTGGGACTACAGGTGCCCGCCACCACACCTGGTTAACTTTTGTATTTTTAGTAGAGACGGGGTTTCACCCTGTTAGCCAGGATGGTCTCGATCTCCTGACCTCGTGATCCGCCCGCCTCGGCCTCCCAAAGTGCTGAGATTACAGGTGTGAGCCACTGCGCCTGGCCTTTTTCTGGTTTTTCTTGAGACGGAGCCTCGCTCTGTCGCCCAGGCTGGAGTGCAATGGCGCGATCTTCGCTCACTGCAAGCTCTGCCTCCCAGGTTCAAGCATTTCTCCTGCCTTAGTCTCCCGAGTAGCTGGGATATTACAGGTGCGCGCCACCACGCCTGGCTACTTTTTGTATTTTTAGTGGAGACGGAGTTTTGCCATGTTGGCCAGGCTGGTCTCGAACTCCTGGCCTCAGGTGATCCGCCCACCTCTGCCTCCCAAAATGCTGGGATTAGGGATTATAGGCATGAGCCACCATGGCCAGCCCATTTTCATTTTTGTATATGTATTATAAAGCACATTAAGAATGCCATAGGGGGCTGGGAGCCACTGCACTCCAGCTGCAGTTGCTTGAGCAACAAGAGCAAAACTCCATCTCAAAAGAAAAAAAATGGCATAGGGGCCGGGCACAATGGTTCACGCCTATAATCCCAGCGCTTTGGGAGGCCGAGACGGGTGGATCACCTGAGGCCAGGAGTTCGAAACCAGCCTGGCCAACATGGTAAAACCCTGTCTCTACTAAAAATACAAAAATTAGCTAGTTATGGTGGCAGGCACCTGTAATCCCAGCTACTCGAGAGGGTGAGACAGGAGAATTGCTTGAACTGGGGAGGCAGAGGTTGCGGTGAGCCAAGATCATGCCGCTACACTCCAGCCTGGGTGATAGAGCAAGACTCTGTCTTGAAAAAAAAAAAAAAGGCACAGATATACATCATTTAGAATTCGATGTGCTTATTATATTGGGGGTACGTGTTGAAAATCTTTTTTCTGGTGGAGGTATAAGGTCAAACAGGCTGTGGAAACCAGTGTTTTGTTTTTTTTTTTCTCATCAGATGAATACTGTGCCAGCCTTGTAAGAAGGTTTGAGGGAAGCATGTCTCACACATGAGAGTGAAACCCCAATTATTACGCTTATGAACTACAAAGGGATCAGAAACCCATGTTCTTAGTGACAAGCAACTCCAGATCCCCCGGGCGGCCTGGAGCCTGGTGCTTTTCTTATTGAGTACTGGAGCGTGGCGAGGACCACAGTACCTGCTGATTCGGTGGCGGATGGGGAAGGAACTCCATTCTGGATGGGCCTTCAGGGAGCTCCACAGTACACTTGATAGCAGGTATGACCAGGATACCCTTCCATGGGGAACTCAGCCCAGGGGGTCCACCTGCCCACTCCCTGCCCCCCAAGGGACCCACACTGACCTGCCCAGCAGCCTGAGCTTCCTCGGGCCATACTTGTCCATGACGATACCCAGGGGCAGGGTGATGGCACTGAGCAGAAAGGAGCCCACGGTGAAGGCCAAATTTAGCATCTCGTCCTGGGCCTGGCAGCTGAGCCAGCCGTTCATCCAGCTCACCTCCTCGTGCCCCGGCTCTGCTGTGCTGCCCACTGTGCCATTGGTGACATTCTCTGTGTGAAGAGGGAAGGAAACCCTGACCTCGGGGTCAAGACAGGGATTCCCAAAGATCAGAGGGGCAGGTGCCCATTCGGAGTGCCCCACTGGGAATGCCAGGGCTGGCTGGGGGCCTCTCGAGGGCTCAGGCTACCCCACAGCGGGCTTGGATGGCCATTTGGCTCAAGTCCCCTGGAGTGAAAACAGGTTCTTAACTTTTGAGGGGTAACTTTTGTGGACCCTTTTAAGAATCCAATAAAGACCTCCCCAGAAAATGCACACCAAAGTTTATCCACAGTTTCAGGAGCTTCACGTGTCCCTTGAAGAGCAACGAAGCCCAGGCTGAGAGTCCCATCCACCACCCCAGAACAGCAGACCTCAGGGTCCCGCCCTGGCTGTGCGGCCCCAGGCTGGTGAGAACCGGCTCACGGCAGCTGTGTCCACGGGGACAGACTGAAGCCAGCATGGAGGCAGACCCCAGACCACGTGGGAAGGAGAAGCACCGGCCTCACCCCAATAGCCTAGTTCTCGTCTGTCAGTGTGCGGAGACCAGGGCGCCTCCTTCGATGGGAAGTCCAGCTGCCTTCTCAAACGTGGGACGGATGCCACTTTCTCACTTTCTCCCCTTGATATTTTCTTTGGCTTTCTTTTTTTGTCTTTTCTTTTTATTTTGAGACGGAGTCTCACTCTGTTGCCCAGGCTGGAGTGTAGTAGCATGACCTTGGCTCACTGCAACCTCCACCTCCTGGGTTCAAGCAATTCTCTTGCCTCAGCCTCCCGAGTAGCTGGGACTACAGGCGCCCGACACCACGCCCAGCTAATTTTTTTGT
The DNA here is from genome assembly GCF_008728515.1 of Papio anubis. NCBI lineage: Eukaryota > Metazoa > Chordata > Mammalia > Primates > Cercopithecidae > Papio > Papio anubis. Next base: position 1,367,121 of record NC_044992.1, read on the forward strand.
ATTTTTAGTAGAGATGGGGTTTCACAGTGTTAGCCAGGATGGTCTCGATCTCCTGACCTCGTGATCTGCCTGCCTCGGCCTCCCAAAGTGCTGGGATTACAGGCGTGAACCATCGTGCCCAGCCTCTTTTTTTTTTTTTTTTTTTTGAGACAGAGTCTCACTCTGTTGCCCAGGCTGGAGTGTAGTAGCATGATCTCGGCTCACTGCAAGCTCCGCCTCCTGGGTTCAAGCAATTCTCCTGCCTCAGCCTCCCGAGTAGCTGAGATTACAGGCACATGCCACCACACCTGGCTAATTTTTGTATTTTTAGTAGAGACGGGGTTTCACCATGTTGCCCAGGCTGGTCTCAAACTCCTGACCTCAGGTGATCCCCCCACCTCTGCCTCCCAAAGTGCTGGGATTACAGGTGTGAGCTGCCGTGCCCGGCCGAGATGCACCTTTCTTATTTTCCTTGCCGGGGTCATTGTGATGCCATCCCGTGACCTCACTGGGTGCTGCGTCTGGTGTGTCTGCCACACCCAGCCCTTAATGGCCCCCTCCAAAGTCCACCCAGCACCAAAACAACACAAAAAGGCAGAGAAAAGTGCTGTGGCAGCTGAAGACGGGAGGGTGGAGGACGGGCTGGGAACGTGGCTGAGGAGCTCTCCTGGCCGGGACTGCTAGTTAAGAGATGCTGACTAATCCTGCAGAAAACAGGAGCCGACTTTGATTAGACGTGAGGTCACACTGGGAGAGTCAAGGAAACGCTTTTCTTCCGATAACTGCCTGCCTTCCAGTTGCAGCCCTCTGGCGCCAGGGCTGTAGAGCTGAGGTTTGCAAAGGCTTGCTCAGGCCTCTCGGGGCTCCTCCAAGGTCACTGGAAAGGATGCACACGGGTGGAATCATGCCTCATGCCAACGTGTGACCAGGGAGGCTCGCCGGGGCCGTGTGGATGAAGAGCGTGGAACTGGAATCTGGCTTCGAGCTTCCTGTTTTGGTTCCTCCACTTTCTACCTGCATCAGCTTGCTCTAGCTCAGTTTCCTTGTCTATAAAATGGACATCCTAGAATAATAAGATCCACCTCCTAGAGTTTGGGGGAAGATCAATGAGAAAATCCAGAAAACTTTCTGGAGCTCACCCAGGCATAGAAAGCACTCAATAGCGAATCGCTGCCAGTTGCTGCTGTTCTCGTGGCTATGATGATCATGGCTGCCACCGGAGGCTCCGGATGGGAATCAGGGCATGACCAGCTGGCACACAGCCGGACACAGTGGTTGCACACGGGGAGCACAGTCCCGAAAGCGTGTGTGGAAGCGCAAAGACACGTCTAATCCCCCACTAGGCTGTGAGCCCTGAGAGGCAGGGTCTGCATTGTGGTCACTTCTGTGTCCCCAGTATCTCACCCAGGTCTTGGCCTACAATAGCTGTTTACGGAATGAATAGAAACAACAGGGCCAGGTGTGGGGGCTCACGTCTGTAATCCCAACACTTTGGGAGGCAGAGGCGGGTGGATCACCTGAGGTCAGGACTTCAACACCAGCCTGGCCAACATGGTGAAGCCCCGTCTCTACTAAAAATACAAAAATTAGCCGGGCGTGGTGGTGCTCACCTGTCATCCCAGCTACTCAGGAGGCTGAGGCAAGAGAATCATTGAACCTGGGGGACAGAGGTTGCAGTGAGCCAAGATCACACCATTGCACTCCAGCCTGGGCAAAAGAGTGAGACTCTGTCTCAAAACAACAACAACAACAACAACAAACAAACAAAAAAACAGAATCAGGCCAGGCGCAGTGGCTCAGTCTGTAACCCCAGCCCTTTGGGAGGCTAAGACGTGTGGCTCACCTGAGGTCAGGAGTTTGAGACCAGCCTGGCCAACACGGTGAAACCCCGTCTCTACTAAAAATACAAAAATTAGCCGGGCGTGGTGGTGGGCGCCTGTAATCTCAGGTACTCGGGAGGCTGAGGCAGGAGAATCGCTTGAACCCAGGAGGCGGAGGTTGCGGTGAGCCGAGATCGTGCCACTGCACTCCAGCCTGGGCCACAGAGTGAGACTCTGTCTCCAAACAAACAAACAACAACCAAAAAGTCTTAAATTGATTAGAGATCTGGTCACCCCTTTAACTACATGGGGGAGAGGCAAGGTCAGGGGAGAGGCAACGGTATCTGTCCTTCCCATCTTTTACCCTGCAGCCACGACACACAGGGGCAAGGACCTTGCACTCTAGACCACCAGCCTTCTCCCCTTAAACAAATCCCTGCCGCTGGGGCCACCAGGCTCTCTGCCCGGCCGCTTGCCTCCAGGCAGTCCTGTCCAGCAACAGATGCGCCTGGGGCGGGGCAGGTGAGCAGCTTCCCCTTCTGCTTGGGGAGCGTCTCCCTGCTGCTGGAGGGAACGAAGCCCTTGGTGAGCCCAGAAGCTCTGTTGACAGTAAACAGCAGCACCACCGTCACCGTCACCGCTCCAGCAGATGCCCAAACACAGACACACCCAGGCTGTTCCCCTCCCTCTGCTCCCACCTGGGCCACTGTGGGCCAGGAGAGAGACAAACAGATTAAGCGCCCAGGAAGTGCCAAGGCGTGGGGTGGTCCTCTGCTCCCAGCCTAGAGCTTGACCCTGGGCCAGCCTGCTCTGCTCATTCCCGGCCAGCCTGCTCTGCTCCTCACCTGCACCTGTTTGTGAAACGGACGCCTCCTCAGGGGCGGCCAGAAGTGGCCCAGCCCAGGCCGGACAGAGAAGACAGGCAAGAGTTGGTGTGGCCAGTGAGTGCCCAGAACAGGAATAGGGCTGCTTAGGAGGAGACCCAGGGCCAGGGCGGAGGAACCCTGTTCAGCCCCGCTCACAGAAGACGCACAAGATCTTCACAGAGGAATCAGGGAGAAAAGAGGGTGCTGTGGCTCTCTCAGGCTCCCCCAAGTCAAATAGGAGTCTCCCCATACCCCAGGAGACAAAGGGAGGGGGCCTCCAAGATGATGCTTGAGGGGGCCAAGGAGTACCTGGCTTGAGGTTCCCTCTAAATTCCTGAGCTTCCCCCTTCCCTGACTGGCTGCTTTCTGAGCCCCCCGCTCCAGGGTGCGGGCCCCTGGACAGCCCACCGATGGCCCCTGCCCAGGACTCCCGGCTCTTAAATCCTTAGTCTATCCGGCAACAGGAAGCAGCATCTCAGTCCTCAGTCTGGCAGGGGAGATATAGGTGAGAGGTCAGTTCAGACACAGCAAACAACAGACAGGAGGGCACGGACAGGCAGAGGCCGTCCTGGGCTGACCAGAGCCTGGCCCCCGAGCAGTGGGCCCAGCAGCGGCTGCCATGTGCACAGTGCCAGTGTGTGCCAGCTGCCACGCTCAGTGGATGTGCCCACACCCACCCCATATTCCCCACGAGGATACTGTGACAGTGTCCCTGAGGGATGCTCAGAGCGGGGAAGTCACTTGCCGAAGGTCTCATGACTCCAGGCTGTCAGACCCCGAAGCTCCCGCTCTTACCCTTCGAGCTATGCCGAGGCTGGTCTGCCTGGGTTAGAGGCTCCTATCCCAGGGAGGAAATGCTGAGAGAACAGAGCCAGGAAAAGGCTGCCCCTGGTGTCGGCAACACTAGGAGGCCCTGAGTATCGCTTGGTGAGAACGGAACTAAGACTCTCCCACGAGGTCCCTGAGAGCCAGCCTAAGCTGGATGGATCTTCGCGGACACCAGAAGCCAGGGGTGGCCAGCGGATGTCTGTGAGGGAAATGAGGTCACGAACCATGGAGGGAGGCTGGGGCGGCGGGAAGAGCCAAGGCCGCCAGCTCTTCTCTGAGACGCATCCTGAGGCTGCCGGCTCCAGCCTTTAAACCTTCTTACCCATTGCTATGGAATTTTTAAAATTCCAAATAAACTGGGGGAAAAGTTTAAAAGTCACATTTTTTTTTTTTTTTTTTTTGAGACGGAGTCTCGCGCTGTGTCACCCAGGCTGGAGTGCAGTGGCGCGATCTCGGCTCACTGCAAGCTCCGCCTCCCAGGTTCAGGCCATTCTCCTGCCTCAGCCTCCGAGTAGCTGGGACTACAGGCGCCCGCCACCACGCCCGGCTAGTTTTTTGTATTTTTAGTAGAGACGGGGTTTCACCATGTTAGCCAGGATGGTCTCGATCTCCTGACCTCGTGATCCGCCCGCCTCGGCCTCCCAAAGTGCTGGGATTACAGGCTTGAGCCACCGCGCCCGGCCAAAAGTCACATTTACAGCAATAAACGTGAAAGGTTGGATTTAAGAAAGCTATCCAGTGGGTGCGGTGGCTCACGCCTGTAATCCCAGCACTTTGGGAGGCCGAGGCGGGCGGATCACCTGAGGTCAGGAGTTCGAGACCAGCCTGGCCAACATGGTGAAACCCCGTCTCTACTAAAAATACAAAAATTATCCAGGCGTGGTGGTGGGTGCCTGTAATCCCAGCTATTTGGGAGGCTGAGGCAGGAGAATCACTTGAACCTGGGAGATGGAGGTTTTGATGAGCTGAGATCACGCCATTGCCCTCCAGCCTGGGTGACAGAGTGAGACTCTATCTCAAAAAAAAATAATAAAATGAAATACAAATACAAAAAACTAGCCGGGCATGGTGGCAGGCACCTGTAATCCCAGCTACTTGGGAGGCTGAGGCAGGAGAATTGCTTTAATTCTGCCGAGAGGCAGAGGTTGCAGTGAGCTGGGACTGCGCCACTGCACTCCAGCCTGGCGACAAGAGTAAAACTCCATCCCCCACTCCCCGTCCCCCAAGAAAAAAGAGGTCCTCGAGGCGGCAGAGAAGTCTCCTGTCCACATCTGCAGCTTCACTCAGCCCATGGGGACCAAGCCTGGCCCTGCTTCCCCAAGGTGGGCGGCAGCCCCTCTGCCCTCGCAGCAACCTGTATGCCAGGGTGAGCTCACAGCGAGGGTGAGAGGCTCTCTCCCACCACCACAGGCGGAGCAACTGCAGCAGTCAGGGGCATACAACTGGGGTCAGCCTTCGTGCCCATGGTCAGACCGTGAGTGACTTCCTCGGGCAGAGGCCGTGACGACTTCTGGTTTCTATGCCATCCAAACATACCCAGCATGGGGCAAGCCCTCAACGATTCACACGAGGCTCTAACAGGGGAACTGGATCGTCGCCCTCCTCTACCTCCCTGACTTCCTCCTGCCTTAGGAATAAAATTCACTTTCCCCAAATGGACTCCCAGGCCCTGCAGGCCCGGCCCCTTCCCACTTCTCTCCTCTCCTCCAGGGTGTACCCTCCTCTCCTGACTCACCCCTCTTCAACCTCCAGGCTTCAGCCTGAACCCCAGAGAGGCCCTTCCACCCACTAGGAGCCAGATCTCCGCAGCTATTCTGGCTCTTTCTTGGCGGCCCGGCTACCACCTGGAATTACACAGGTTACACAGGTGTGCGTGTGATGACTTGTTTGCTCTGAATCCCCAGCACCGCACCTTCGTCAATGTTTACTGAATGTTTAGGTTACAAGAAAGAGGGGATTAACTATGCACATGTAGGCCCGGAGCAGTGGCTCACGCCTATAATCCCAGCAATGTGGGAGCCCGAGGCGGATGGATCGACTGAGCCCAGGAGTTTAAGACTAGCCTGGGCAACATGGTGAAACCCCCATCTCTACAAAACATTTAAAAATTAACTGGGTATGGTGGCTCACACCTGTAGTCCCAGCACTTTGGGAGGCTGAGGTCGGCAGGTCACTTGAGCCCAGGAGTTTTGAGACCAGCCTGAGCAACATGGTGAAATACTTATCTCTACAAAAAATTTGACCAGGCACAGTGGCTCACACCTGTAATCCGAGCGCTCTGGGAGGCCAAGGCGGGTGGATCACCTGAGGTCAGGAGTTCGAGAACAGCCTGACCAATATAGTAAAACCATATCTCTACGAAAAAATACAAAAATTAGCCAGGTGTGGTGGCAGTCACCTGTAGTCCCAGCTACTTGGGAGGCTGAGACAGGAGAATTGCTTAAAACTGTGAGGCAGAGGTTGGAGTGAGCCAAGATCACGCCACTGCACTCCAGCCTGGCAACAGAGTGAGATTCTGTCTCAAAAATATAATAATAAATAAATAAATAAATAACCAGGGCTGGGCGTGGTGGTTCACACCTGTCATCCCAGCACTTTGGGAGGCCGAGGTGAGTGGATCACCTGAGGTCAGGAGTCCGAGACCAGCCTGGTCAACATGGTGAAACCCCATCTCCACTAAAAATACAAAAATTAGCTGGGCATGGTGGCGGGCACCTGTAGTCCCAGAAACAAAAACAAAAATCTAACTGGGTATGATGGCTCACGCATGTAGGCCCAGCACTTTGGAAGGCTGAGGCAGGAGGATCGCTTGAGCCCGGGAGTTTGAGATCAGCCTAGGCAACATGGCGAGACCCTGTCTCTACAAAAAAATACAAAAATTAGCTGAGTAGGGTGGCGCACACTTGTAGTCCCAACTACTCAGGAGGCTGAGGTGGGAGGATTGCTTGAGCCCAGGAGTTAAGGCTGCAGTGAGCTGTGATCGTACCACTACATTCCGGCTTGGGCAACAGAGCAAGACCCTGTCTCAAATAAAGAAAACCATCCACAGGTAGCTGCAGCCCCCCAAGCTGACCCTGACCCTGTTGAAGTGGGGGCTACTGGATAACAGAGAAAATGAAGAAAGAGCCCAGGCGTGGGCGGTCACACTGCCATCCCAGAGGCCAAGAGGACACAGCTCTGGGAAGCCCCGTGCTTCTCGGACTGAACACCCAATTGGTCTCCTGCCCTCACCAGGGGGACGAGGGAGGCATCCAGCAGCCAACACCTGGAGGATATTGTGCAAAACCCGTCACCAACTTCCTGCACCCAGGTCCCCAAATCCAGCCTGCCACCCCTCCCAGCGGGCAAGGAAGAACAAGCTGAGGGGCAGCCGAGAAATGAGCCGTTTCCTTCCCTCTGCCACCTCCCCAGGCTGGAACCCAACACCACGTCTGTGGCCAGATTCTGGCTGGAGTCCTGAGAAAGAGTTCTAAGAATCTTTCAACAGGTTCAGGCAAATTTTCTTTAGAGAACAAACCAAAGCATCGTCCTAGAGCGACACGAAGCTGACAAATTTGCATCTCATCAGCCTGACACGGCTCAGCCTTTCACAAGTCTAATTCAACACATTCAAAAAATGGCCTCACTGCTTCTCTGCAATTCAGCCACGCACCAAGTTTGAAAATATCAGACCGAGACGGGCGGATCACGAGGTCAGGAGATCGAGACCATCCTGGCTAACACGGTGAAACCCCGCCCCTACTAAAAATACAAAAACTAGGGGCCGGGCGAAGTGGCGATGCCTCTATGGTCCCAGCTACTCGGGAGGCTGAGGCAGGAGAATGGCGTGAACCCTCGAGGCGGAGTTGCAGTGAGCTGAGATCCGCCACCGTGACTCCAGCCTGGGCGACAGAGCCAGACTCCGGGGCCCAAAAAAAAAAAAAAAAAAAGAAAATATCAGGACCGTCAAAACCTTCAATCTCTAACTTCACCAGGCACTCCCAGACAAGCAGCGTGTGGAGATTTCTGGCCTGAAAGAAAACTGGTTATGCGGACTCCAAGAATCAAGGAGCAGTGCGGCCAGAGAGATAAGCTGTGTGCAATCAGCAGGCTTCCCGCCCGGGACGCGGGCTCAGCAGGTTTGCCAGATAATCAGAAAAACCAAAATTAGAAGCAGGAGCAAAAGCACGGATAAGAAGTTGATGTTCAACCCACAATCCTGACCCTTCACCTTCACTTTGGTTTAGAGGAGCAACTTGTCAAGTCTGCCCAGGGCTTAAAACACCAACTCAGCACCACACTGGCACAGTCTCTGAGACTCCTCCCACTTAGACAGAGGAAGAAGCCAAGGTTGAGGCAGGAATGAAGGGACCAGACCCAACTCTGCCAAAACCATACTATCAATTAAACTGGGTGGGACAGCTCCAGGAAAAAAAAAAAAAAAAAAACCTCCTAGAATCTGACCTTCCCGACACCATGGTGGGTGGAAAAAAAAAAAAAAAACACCTGCCCACAACAGTTCTCTGGTCTGGGTGAGACACTAAAAGCTTTCTCTGAGGCCAGGTGTGGTGGCTCAAGCCTGTAATCCCAGCACTTTGGGAGGCTGAGGCGGGTGGATCACGAGGTCAAGAGATCAAGGACCATCCTGGCAAACACGGTGAAACCCCGTCTCTACTAAAAATACAAAAAAAATTAGCCGGGTGAGGTGGCGGGCACCTGTAGTCCCAGCTACTCAGGAGGCTGAGACAGGAGAATGGCGTGAACCTGGGAGGCAGAGCTTGCAGTGAGCCAAGATTGTGCCACTGCACTCCAGCCTGGATGACAGAGCGAGACTCCACTCAAAAAAAAAAAAAAAAAAAAAAAGCTTTATCTGGGGATGATGACTTTTTTTTCTGCTTTTTTTTTTTTTTTTTTTAAACCCTGTGTCCAGCCTGAAAGAGCCCACAAGAGAGGGAAGCAGGGAGGGTCACAATCTCTAAGGGAGGAAAGGAAAGGAGAAGCAGCAGCAAACACTCCAACCTGTGCCTTTCTGGGACTGGCATTAATCTCCTAACATCTCTTGGGCAAAGCAGAAAGCTTGTTCAGGGAACAAGGTCTGACTCTTCCCAACTCCCAAGATTTCTTGCTGATGTGGGGAAAGGCCTGCCAAGAACCCTTAGGCTGTTAGGAAATATTTCTGAGTGGCTAAAGGCTAAAGGTTAGTTATTAATGATATACTTTCTGTCATCTCCCCGCGGCCTCTGCATTCTCTTGCTTTCTCCTGCCCTGAACCTCTCCAGCTAAGCCTCCCTCCCTAGAGACTGGGACACACAGGAATCTCCGGGGCAGATCAGAGAAGGGAAACAGGGAGGCTTCCACAAAGGATTACACCCAGCATGAGCTGGTCCAAAGCTTTCTCTTCCTGCAAAGAGCTCTAGAAAGAAAAGGCCTGCTGCTGGGGACTCAGGAAGTCAAACCTGGGCTACCTCCATCTATGGGCACTGGAGCACTGGTGAGAGAGATTATGTGAGCTCAGCTATTATCAGTTACCGTTAGGATCAAGGAGGAGACAGAGGGAAACATTGCCTGTTAAGGTTGCCTAGGAAGGAGGGTAGGAAGCTAGAGGCTGGGGGCTGCTGTGGCCCTCCCGTGGTGCTGAACCTACTGCCCTGTAGTAATCAGGATCCTCCAACAAGGTATGAAGGTGTGAAGGTGTGTGCGTGTTGGATGGTGCAGACGTCATGCAGAGAAGCATCCTCAGCCTGCCTTCAGCAATTCCAGTGGCGAGGCAAAGAGGAGAGAACACGCCTAGCATCACTTCCATAAAGGTTCCCTTCTCCTCCTCCCCTTCATCCTCACGGGGTTGGAAAGCCACGGAGATGTCCTCAGAGCCCGTGTCGGGAAATGCCCTTTGGAGAATCACAAGGCAGCAAAAATAGACAAGAAATTGTGTCCAGCAAGCACTTAGGAGACTCCACAACGGCCTGAGGAACGTCTAGATTCTAGATGAACCCTCCCTGGGCTGGAGGCAAGGCCACTTCCTCTCCTGCTGCACCCCCGCCCCTAAATCAGGAGTTCCTCTTTCTCACAAGCAGAGAGCAACATGTTTACTACCAGCCAAGCTATGTTCCAGGAGCGGGGAGGAGAGGAGAGGAGTCCAGCAATGTTCCTAGGGGGTGGAAGGAACACCCTGGACAGCAGGTGGGGCTCTGGGTGGATGGCAGGCCCAGGCTCTGTGGCCTTGCGCAAGACAGAAGATGGCTCTGAACCTCGATGTCTTCATCCACAAAACAGGGGCAATGACAAGTACCCGGCAGGGCTGGGTGAGGATCAGATGGGCCTTTGGATACCCGAGCGGCACTGGGCAATGCAGTGCTGTGGCATGCGAGGTCTTCACCCCCATCCCGCCCCCTCCCAAAGCCCCGGCTCCAGGAGCCCCCCGCAGCCCCAGGCGCCTGTCTCACCTGGCTTGGTACACAGGTAAGAGTAAAAGCCCTCCGACTTGAGCATGATGAGCAGCGAGCCCCAGCCCAGGAGGACTGCCGAGAAGAGGAGGTTCTCCAGCACCGCCGTGCAGGCCATCCACCAGCGGCGGCGATGGGCAGTGGCCAGGGTGGGCGCCATGGTGCGGCGCGGCGCGGCGCGGCTCCGGGCTCCGACTCCGGCTCTGCACCACCTGCGCACAGACCTCGGCGTCAGCGGCCGGCCCTGCCCAGCCCCTGCGGCCGCCCCCCAGCTGCCCCGGCCGCTGCCGCAGAGCTCCGGACTGTCACTCCTCCCCGGCCGCGGGGGCCGGTGCGCGCTGCAGAGGAGGCGAACCCCAGCTCTGCCCGGACCTGGGCCACCCCGACCCCGCGGCCGGCTCGTACCGCTGCCCTCCGCTACGACAGAGCCGCCCTGGCCAGGCAGGGAGACGTCTCCTGCAGCTCACTCCGAGGTAAACTGAGGCATGGAGGCAAGAAGAGGCTAACGCATGCTGAGGGCCGTGGAACTAGTCCTGGCCTGCAGCAGGACTGACATCGCCTGGGGCCAGCATGGAACGCAGCGTAAGGTGGGCAGGGGCAGATCCGGGGGCTGCCTCTCCCAGGAACCCTGACAGGTGCCCTCCCGCCCGCGCCCGAGACCCTTCCCCAGAGCTGGTTTCTTCAACCACAAGATCAGCGCCCAGAGCTACGGAACGGCCCGCCCCGGCGCGCTCATTGGCCGGACGGCGCAGGAACTGCCGCGCCATTGGCCGCCGTCTAGGTCGCTAGGCGCTGCGGCCACGCGAACCCGGCGTGGGAGACGAGAAGCCGGTTCAAACCGGCGGCGCGAGCCAGCCCGCGACCCCCATCCCGGGCGTTCCCCCGGCAACCCGCCCGTTTCCATGGCTTTGGAGCCCCGCGCCTCCATCCCCAGCCCGCATCTGTTCGTCATCTCTTTCCTGGAGGCCCCTCATCGCTCCGTCTCTCTCCTCTTATTCCCACGTTTTCTCCCTGCGCCCCTTCGGCGGGCGCTTCTGCCCCCGCGCCCTCGCCCCGGCCGCGACCCCCGGCTCCAGCTCACCCGGCTCCTCCGGCGTGTGTCGGGCCCGCCCGGCGCCTTTTCTGCCCTCTTTTATTCCAGCCCTTTTATTCCGACCCCAAGAAGAAAACACTGCCGCCCGCTGATTGGCTGAGCGGGGCTGGAAACAGGCGTCGGCCAATCAGCAGCCAGCCCCCCGCCCGCCCCGCCGCGAGCAGAAGCCGGTTCCGGCCGGACTCTGAGACAAACAAGAGAGATGGGGGGCGGGAGGGGCCGGGGCGCTGCGGGCTCCGCCGCCTTCAACTTGACCGAGTCACGGCGCGGCCGGGAATCCCCGGCGACATCGCCCCGCGACCTCTCCAACGCCCTGACCCTATGAGGCTGGGGCTCCGGCTCCGCGTCCCGGACCCCCGCGGACTCCCCCGCGAAGCCGCCGGGCCACCAGCGCCCCCAGCTGGGCTCTCCCGCGGCCGCCCCGCCGTCCCCAGCTGCCCCCTCCGCGCGGGTCACCACGCCCAGATGCGCCGGCTCCGCGCTGTGGTTCCGCTCTCGAATCCCCACCCCGCTTTCTCCCCACGAAGCGCCGCCGTCCCCGCCGCCTCGGGCTTTGGGTCCTGATTCCTCGCTCCCCCGCCCCGGTGGTTCCCGTCCCGGCGTGTTCGGGTCTGGGATCCCGGACCCAGTCCAGCCGTGGCGCCCCCTGCTGATGCACCGACCGGGTGCCGTCTGCCCGGTCCCTGGAAGTTGGCCCTTGGAAACCTGCAAGGGGATTTGGGGCGGGTCTTTCCCGTCCTAGGATGGGGTCTCCTGAGGTCCCCCCATCAGACTGACCTTTCTCCGCCCGTGTTCACGCACTGCTCGGTCCCCCGGGGACCATTCACCCTTGATGGTCATCTGGGAGCTCCCTGCCCGCGGTGAGCCCCACCCCCCACCTTCACCCCGTTCCACCCACGTCCACCGGCTCGTACAAGCCTGCGAGGGTTCGAGGGGGTCCGGGTCCCTGTCTGGATGTTTCTCCGGGCTCCGAAAGCTCAGCTGCCCGTCCTCGTCCCCCAGATCCGAGGCACTAGCCCGAGCTCGGAAGACCGTCTGACTGCCCCAGAATCTGCTTGGTCTCCCTAGCTCGTTCCGGGGGGGCTGGCTTAGCATCCCAGGGCTGCGGCGCGGTGTTCTCATCTGGAATCCCAGCGGTTTGGGAGGCTAAGGTCGGAGGGCCACTTAGGATTAGGAGTTCGAGACCAGCCTGGGCAGCATGGCGAGACCCGTCTCTACCAAAATAAAAAAATAACCAAAAATAGCCGGGCGCGGTGGTTCACGCCTGTGATCCTAGCACTTTGGGAGGCCGAGGCGGGTGGATCACGAGGTCAGGAGTTCGAGACCAGCCTGGCCAACATGGTGAAACTGGGTCTCTACTGAAATGCAAAAACTAGCTGGGTGTGGTGGTGCACGCCTGTAATCCTGCTACTGGGGAGGCTGAGGCAGGAGAATGGCTTGAACCCAGGAGATGGAGGTTGCAGTGAGCCGATTGTGCCACTGCGCTCCAACCTGGGTGACAGAGCAAGACTCCGTCTCAAAAAAAAAAAAAACATAAAAAATGAAAATAAATAAAACCCCACCACCACCCCAAGGCTGTGGGAGCCCCAGACGCCTCTTGCTGTACTTGCCCCAGTCCGAGTGTGCCCCTACTGTCCAGAATCCGCCCAGGCCACCTGGCGAGGGCAGCCTCCCCCAGACAAGGCTTGGTGCTGTCAGCCTGCTGGGGGGCGGCTCCAGCTGGTAACCTACCCCGTTCCTCACCCTGTGAACCCTTCCCACTCACAAGGTTTCAACTGCCATCTGAAAAATCTCTTCCTTCACCCTTTCCTCCTCTTTGAGCAGCCTGAGGGCGCTCCAGGGCTCAAACACATCTCAAATATCCCCCAGAACTGTCCTCCCCATTTTCTCTCAGATAACCACACTACTGTCTACTGAAGTTAAGATACCAAGAACCATCTCTTTCTTTCTTTTTCTTTTTTTTGAGACAGGATCTTAGGCACCCAGACTGCTGGAGTGTGGTGGCGTGATCATAGCTCACTGCAGCCTTGACCTCCTGGGCTTAGGTGATCCTCCTGCCTCAGCCTCCCAAGTAGCTGGGACCACAGGTGCGTGCTACCACGCTTGGCTAACTTTTGTATTTTTTGTAGAGATAGGGTCTTGCCCTGTTGCCCAGGCTGGTCTCAAAGTCCTGGGCTCAAGTGATCCTCCCACCTCGGCCTCCCAAAGTGCGGGGATTACAGGCGTGACTCACAGCGCCCTGCTGAGAACCATCCTTTCAACAGACATTGGTTAGGCAGTCGCTGTGATTCTGCCTCTCCCTCAACCCATCCCCATCGCACTGATACACCTGTATCTCCTACATATTTACCTAATCGGTCCATCTGTGCCCTTAGGCCCGGAACTGCTGTTGTTGAGCCACCTTCAAATTTCAGCTCCTCAAATCCAGCCCCCATCTCATCCCAGGGCACTAAGGGAAATGTAAATGTGACCTCTGCCAAAATTCTTCAGAAACTATTATTTGTAAAACAGGATAAAGTTCCAGTTCCTGGCTGGGCATGGTGGTTCACGCCTGTAATTCCAGCACTTTGGGAAGCTGAGGTCAGAAGTTAAAGACCAGCCTGGCCAACATGGTGAAACCCTGTCTCTACTAAAAGTACAAAAATGGCCGGGCGCAGTGGCTCACAGCTGTAATCCCAGCACTTTGGGAGGCCGAGGCGGGTGGATCACGAGGTCAGGAGTTCAAGACCAGCATGGCCAGGCTAGGCGCAGTGGCTCATGCCTGTAATCCTAGCATTTTGGGAGGCCGAGGTGGGTGGATCACGAGGTCAGGAGTTCAAGATCAGCATGGCCAGGCTGGGTGCAGTGACTCATGCCTGTAATCCTAGCACTTTGGGAGGCTGAGGCGGGTGGATCACGAGGTCAGGAGTTCGATACCAGCTTGCCCAAGATGGTGAAACCCTGTCTCTACTAAAGATACAAAAAATTAGGTGGGCGTGGTAGTGCACACCTGTAGTTCCAGCTAGCCAGGAGGCTGAGGCAGGAGAACTGCTTGAGCCGGGGAGACAGAGGTTGCGGTGAGCAGAGATTGCGCCACTGCACTCCAGCCTGGGCAACAAAGCGAGACTCCGTCTCAAAAAAATAAACAAACAAAATTTAAAAGTTCCAGTTCCCCAATTTGACCCACGCAGGCTCCTCCGTCTCCCTGTCTCTGGAGGACATCTGACCTGCCTGGTCCCAGATGCTCCAATCACATGGCCTGTGGTTTCTGCACCTGCTGTTCTCCTCTAGCTCTCGACAGAGCCTCATTTTGGACAGCACCTCCTCTGGGAAGCCTTCCCTAACCACTCCCCATTAATAATGTTCACTTTATTTGTCCACTGCTGGCACTGTTTTATAATTAGCTATTCATCTGTTTGTCTTCCTCGCCAATTGACCATGAACTCTTTGGGGGCAGAACGGTGTCTTCTTCAACTTTGTATAACCAGCCCTTGATAGAGAAGCAAGCACAAAGCAGGTGCACAATATGAGTTTGTGGAATGAAAACATGAACTCATGAAAAGGGGCAAGAGGCCAGGCGTGGTGGCTCACACCTGGAATCCCAGCACTTTGGGAGGCCGAGGCGGGTGGATCACTTGAGGTCAGGAGTTCGAGACCAGCCTGGCCAACATGGTGAAGCCCCATCTCTACAAAAAGTAAAAAAATTAGCTGGGCGTGATGGTGGGTGCCTATAATCCCAGCTACTCAGGAGGCTGAGGCACAAGAACAGCTTGAATCTGGGAGGCGGAGGTTGCAGTGAGCCAAGACGGAAAAGAAACTCAACCTTAGAATACTCATAGAAATTTAAATTGTAATGAGATATAACTGTTGATGGTTAAACACAAAAACAAATTTTTTTTCTTTTTTTTGAGACAGAGTCTTACTCTGTCGCCCAGGCTGCAGTGCAGTGGCACGATCTCGGCTCATTGCAAGCTCCACCTCCCGGTTCACGCCATTCTCCTGCCTCAGCCTCCCGAGTAGCTGGGACTACAGGCACGCACCATCATGCCCAGCTAATTTTTTTGTATTTTTAGTAGAGACGGGGTTTCACCGTGTTCGCCAGGATGGTCTCGATCTCCTGACCTCGTGATCCGCCCACCTCAGCCTCCCGGGCGTGAGCCACCGCGCCTGGCCAAAAAAAATTTATATATACTTTTTAGAAGCTTTAGTGGCTGGGCACAGTGGCTCACACCTATCATCCCAGCACTTTGGGAGGCCAAGGTGGGCAGATTTTCTGAGGTCAGAAAGACCAGCCTGGCCAACATGGCGAAACCCCGTCTCTACTAAAAATACAAAAAATTAGCTGGACGTGGTGGCATGCAACTGTAGTCCTGGCTACTCGAGAGGCTGAGGCAGGATAATTGCTTGAACCCGGGAGGCGGAGGTTGCAGTGAGCCGAGATCGTGCCATTGTACTTGTACTCTAGCCTGGGCAACAGAAAGAGACTTCGTCTCAAAAAAAAAAAAAAAAAAAAAAAAAGATTTAGCATGCGTTACTTTATTTTTACCAAGGTAGAATAATGAGATACCCTTTTTTATCTGATCAGATTGAGTGTAGGGACATGGATTCCCCCATAATTTGTGAGAATATACAAATCCAGGCAACATTTTTGGAGACAATTTGGAGTGAGTACAGAAGTGTCTAACTCCCTTACCCTACAACTCAACAACCCTGCTTCTAGGAATCTATTCGATAGAAAAACTTGCACAAATGTAAAAATAAATATGGGGCTGGGTGCGGTGGCTCACGCCTGTAATCCCAGCACTTTGGGAGGCCGAGGTGGGTGGATCAGCTGAGGTCGGGAGTTCGAGACCAGCCTGACCAACATGGAGAAACCCCGTCTCTACTGAAAATACAAAATTAACTGGGCGTGGTGTCAGGTGCCTGTAATCCCAGCTACTCAGGAGGCTGAGGCAGGAGAATCACTTGAACCCAGCGGAGGTTGCAATGAGCTGAGATTGTGCCATTGCACTTCAGCTTGGGCAACAAGATTGAAACTCTGTCTCAAAAAATAAATAAATATGAACAAAAGTTGTATGCTATGTCATTGTTTATTGTATCAAAACAGATCAGAACAACCCAACCATCCATTAGCAGGGGAATGATTTAAATAGTTGTGCTAGATGGAATCTCATGTAGTCATTTTTTTAAATAAAGAGAGGTAGCTTTATTTTATGGATACTGAATGCATCCAGGAAGCATATTGTTTGGTTTTTTTTTTTTTGAGATCTGAGTCTTGCTCTGTCACTCCAGGCTGGAGGTGCAGTGGCTGGATCTCAGCTCTCACTGCAAAGTCTGGCCCTGGGTTTGGGTTTTCATTCCTCCTGCCTTAGGCCTCCCAAGTAGCTGGACTACAGTGGCCTCGCCACTGCCTCGCTAGTTTTTGTATTTTTAGTAGACAGGGTTTCACCGTTAGCCAGGATGGTCTCGGGATCTCTGACCGAGTCCGGCTTCTGTCTCAGCCTCCCAAAGTGCTGGGATTACAGGTTTGAGCCATACTGCTATAGAACTGAGCATATATATTGTTAAGTAGAAAAGCAAGTTGAGGCCGGCCGCGGTGGCTCATGCCTGTAATCCCAGCACTTCAGGAGACCAAGGTGGGTCAGGAGTTCAAGACCTACCTGGCCAACATGGTGAAACCCTGTCTCTACTAAGAATACAAAAATTAGCCAGGCGTGGTGACACGCACCTGTAATCACAGCTACTCAGGAGACTGAGGCAAGAGAATCACTTGAACCTGGGAGGCAGAGGTTGCAGTGAGCCGAGATTGTACCATTGCACTCCAGCCTGGGCAACAGAGCAAGACCCCATTTCTAAAAAAACAAAAAGCAGCTGAGAATAGTATGCTAAGTATGCTAAAATTTTGTTTTTGTTTAAAATATTTGTTGACAGGTATACAGAAAAACATCTGAAAGAAAGCACCCAATTGTTGATGAGATTCTCTGAGCACTGGGATAAAAGGAGCTGCCCCTGGCCAGGCGTGGTGGCTCATGCCTATAATTCCAACACTCTGGGAGGCCCAGGCGGTGGAGCCCTTGAGGTTGGGAGTTCAAGACCAGCCTGGCCAACATGGTGAAACCCTGTCTCCACCAAAAAATACAAAAATTAGCCGGGCATGGTGGCGGGTGCTTGTAATCCCAGCTACTCCGGAGGCTGAGGC
Source organism: Papio anubis (assembly GCF_008728515.1). Classification (NCBI taxonomy): domain Eukaryota; kingdom Metazoa; phylum Chordata; class Mammalia; order Primates; family Cercopithecidae; genus Papio; species Papio anubis. The sequence goes on from NC_044992.1 coordinate 1,384,307, forward strand.
AGAAGAATTGCTTGAACCCGGGAGGCAGAGGTTGCAGTGAGCCGAGATCATGCTACTGTACTCCAGTCTGGGTGACAGAGTGACACTCCATCTTAAAGAAAGAAATAAAGCATGGGGGGAGCTGCCCCTTTTCTTTTCTGACTAGGTAATATGCGAGCAAAGAATTCAAACAAGACCAAAAAGCTGCCAGGCAAAAGCGGATTCTACCTCTCTCCTTTAGATTCAGACCCACAGATGCCTCTGGGGAGAAGGGAAATCTCCGGTTTACTTTATACATGTCTGTAATGTTAGTACTTTTTATTTTTTTAACAAAGATCATTGCTTTTTATTATAGTTTATTAAATTCTATCTAGTAACAAAAGTAAAAAAAGAATGTTCACTGTAGAAAATTTGCAAACCATACAAAAGTTTCAGAAGAAAATAAATATCACCTACAATCTCACCTTCCAGAGGAAAATACCATTTAGTGCCTTTCCCTTGAATCTGTTTTTATGCACATACATCCTTTTTACAAAGTTCATAGGCTGGGCGCGGTGGCTCATGCCTGTCATCCCAGCACTTTGGGAGGCCGAGGCAGGTGGATCACGAGGTCAGGAGATCGAGACCATCCTGGCTAACATGGTGAAACCCCATCTCTACTAAAAATAAAAAAAAAAAATTAGCCGGGCGTTGGTGGTGGGCACCTGTAGTCCCAGCTACTCAGGAGGCTGAGGCAGGAGAACGGTGTGAACCCGGCAGGCGGAGCTTACAGTGAGCCAAGGTTGCGCCACTGCACTCCAGCCTGGGGGACAAAGCGAGATTCTGTCTCAAAAAAACAAAACAAAACAGAACAACAACAACAAAAAGAAATATTTGTTTAGCCAATCTTTTATCAGCAAACATGTAGGTTGTCATTTCAGAAAAATGTTTTGCACATGAAAGAAAGAATAGCCCTTATGAGGCACACAGGGTCCAGCACAGCAGAGGAGTCCCTGCAGTTAACCCTTCCTGACCCCATCCTGCAGGGTCTCTGCCCAGGCCTTCCAGGCCCCATCCGGGAGCACCACCAGGGCCCTGGGCCACCTGGCCCGGAAGCCTTGCCTTTTCCCTGTGGAGGGGCAGAGGCTCTGGTCTGTCTGTCCGGGCCCTGGGATCATTTTCCAGCACACAGCACAGTCCAGTCCATGGCAGCTCTGATCCCATCCAGTCTCCTCACTCCCCAAATTCAAGGTCATCAGGGTTCTGGTGGCCTGGAGATGGGTACAACATTCTCATACTCAGGTTCCTCCTGCCTTTCCTCTTCAGCCTGCTTCTGGGGATCCTGTTTCGGGAAGCCAGCCCCAGAGATTGGCTCCTGGGCCCTCCCTGAACTCTCCGTGCCTGCCCCCAGCCCCCGGGCCACTTCCTCTGGTCTGACTGCCATAGGCCCCGTGGCCCCAGGAAGCCCAGCTTTTGGGGCTGAGTTGGGGCTCTGGCTGACAGAGCCAGAGGCCAGGCCAGGGCTGCCCTTTTTCCGATTCAGGGCCTGGCGTGGAGGCTTAGGGATGGCCCTCTTGACCTTGGGTTCTGCCTGGCCTTTCTGAAAGCCACCAAAATGGCGGAAGACAGAGCGGACAGGGCCTTCAGATCCCCGGGGCGTCCCCACCAGCATGTAGACCGTGGTCACAGGGCCTGAGCTCTCCTGGACACTGCCCTCAATGGCTTCCACGTGCTCAGCCACTGTCCGGCCACCAAGTGGGGGCCGTCGGTGGCCAGTGGCTGAATCTCCTGGACTGGCAGCCGCAGGAAGGGACTCATCTGTTTCTGCTTCCTCCAGGCCTGTGGACTCTTCGGCTTCCCGGCCCTCAGGACCCGATTGTGCCCCCCGGGAGAGCCTCTTGGGCTTTCGGAGCGGGCTGGAGAGCTCCCCTGAGCCTCGGCGACTCTGTGGTGCAAACTTGGTACCTTCAGCAAAGGAGACCGATGGCCGCTTGGCCCGAGCTAGACTGGAGGTGCGCGGGATGGCGAATGGCGTGGAGGCGTCCTCAGGGGGCGGGAAAGCACCTCCAGCCAGGCTGGCCTCTGACGACTCTGCCTGGGCCACAGGGACCATCCCTGGCAGAGGAGACAGAAGAGCTTGGCTGGAGCTGAACTGGCCACCCCATTGCATCCTACCCACAGCTCAGTATCTTCCAGGAGGCCTCAAAAATAGGGCAAGGAAGAGGGCAAGGAAGTGGAGAGAGGCAGAAGGACCAATTCAGGTAGACACTGTTACTTCTACACTCTTTTTTTTTTTAATTTTTGTAGAGATGGGGTCTCACTATGTTGGCCAGGCTGGTATCAAACCCCTGGCCTCAAGCAATCCTCCTGCCTCAGCCTCCCAAAGTGCTGGGATCATAGGTGTGAATCACCATACCTGGTCTCTATACTCTTTTCTCACCACCTCTCCCTACTTTGAAATACTGTCACACTCTAACCAAGCTAAAACTATTTTGATGTCCCCGAGCCACATCCCTCTCACCTCTGGGCCTTCGTGTATGCTGTTCCATCTTCCTAAAACACCATTCCCTCCCCTCCCTGACTTTCACTTGGTTAACTCCTACTGATTCTGCTAGATTCGACTGGGATACCACACACATCTTCCCTGACCCCAGTCACCCCAACATGGCTAGCAAATGAGCCCCTCCTTGTATGTCCCCCATGGAGACACATATCACTGTGTCCTGTCATTGTCTGATGACTGCCCATCTGACTCTAAGCTTGGTGAGGATAGGAATCTGTCTTGTTATCTCTTGCATCCCCGGAGCCAAGAACAGTGACTAACACAGAATGGGCCCTTAATAACTATTTGCCGGCCGGGTGCGGAGGCTCACGCCTGTAATCCCAGCACTTCCGGAGGCTGAGGCGGGCGGATCACGAGGTCAGGAGATCGAGATCATCTTGGCCAACGTGGTGAAACCCGGTCTCTACTAAAATAGGAAAATTAGCCAGATGTGGTGGTGAGCACCTGTAATCCCAGCTACTTGGGAGGCTGAGGCAGGGGAATCGCTTGAACCCGGGAGGCGGAGGTTGCAGTGAGCTGAGATTGCACCACCGGACTCCAGTCTGGCGACAGAGCAAGACCCACTCTCAATAAATAAATAAATAATAACTGTTTGCTGGGGGACTAGAGAGGGGGTTGTGGCGGGCAGGGCTGCTCAGGGGCTATGTGGGCTGTTGGGGGGCTACCTTCGTGGGGTGGCACACAGTAGGCAGGAACTTCGTCTGCCTCTGCAGACTCAGGATCGGATGAGAAGGAGTCATCAGAGGCCCAGCCGGCAGAGGGTGGCTCGATGAAGCTGTGGTTGAAGGGGACCTCCGGGTCGTGATGTGAAACTGTAGAGACTCCAGATCAGGCGCCTGCGGGACCTGATGCAAAGCCTTGTCCAATCCCAGACCGCAGCCCCCAGTGCCCACTGACCTGTCACCCAGGGTAGCTTGTGGGAGCTGAGGGAACCGCAGGGCAGTGTGGAGCCTAAGCTGGTCAGTGTTCCCCAGACCTGCATCTTCATCCTGGACACGGTAGCTCTATCTCTTGCTGGCCTGAGTGAGGAGGGCAGGGACAGTGGTCAGTACGTAAGACCCAAGGTGACCCGGGTCACCTTGGCAGGGTGTGACAGGGTGACGACCCCTACTTCAGTGACTCTCTGTTGACTGCAGAATAAAATCCAAACGATGGAGCCCAAGATTCAGGCCTGCCACAGAACCAAGTGTGACTCTAGAGTCAGACGGCCCTGAGTAACAACTCTGGCTCAGACTTCACCTCCCTGGGCCTCAGTTTCCACATCTGTAAAACAGATCCTATCTATCTATCCTATCTATCTGTCTGTCTGTCTGTCTGTCTGTCTATCTATCTAATCTGCAGGACCTGGCAGGGTACCAAGCGTTTTGTGGGGGCTTTTCCAAAATGCAGCTTTTTGTTATTATCATCCTAGCTGAGCCCCAGCTCACCTGTCTCTCTCTCTCTCTCTCTCTCTCTATTTTTGAGACAGAGTCTCGCTCTTGTTGCCCAGGCTGGAGTGCAATGGTGCGATCTTGGCTCACTGCAACCTCCGCCTCCCAGGTTCAAGCGATTCTCCTGCCTTAGCCTGCTGAGTAGCTGGGATTACAGGCGCCCACCACCATGCCCAGCTAATTTTGTATTTTTAGTAGAGATGGGGTTTCACCATGTTGGCTAGGCTGGTCTCGAACTCCTGACCTCAGGTGATCTGCCTGCCTCGGCCTCCCAAAGTGCTGGGATTACAGGTGTGAGCCACTGTGCCTGGCCCACCTGTCTCAAATGACACCCCCTCCAGGAAGCCTTCCCTTATTCCCACTCTGCTGTGCCCCCACATGGGGAGGAAACTGCTCCACTCTTCACCGTTCCTCCAACAGCCTTTGCACCTGTCCTTGTGTCCCTGTGAGGGGCTTCTTGCCACCGTGGGCTCTATGCCCTGGGCCGTTGGCAACTGTATCTGCTCATCTGTGAATGCCACACAAGCACAGAGGAGGACGTGGTGGAGGACTAGGGCAGGAACTAGCAAGAGAGCACCAGACAAAGAGTCCAAAAAGGTGGAGAGGGGATTCCTGGGTGCCAATAACCAACTGGATCACCTCGGGCCTCCGTGTCCTCTGGGAATTGAGGACAATAATCCTCCTGGCCCAACATTCCCTGTTCCAAACCTCCAGGCTGTTGTGAGTCTCAAAGAAGCCTGGAGTGTGAAGAGGTTTCATAAAGGAACAAAGCTCTGCGTAAGCCTCCCTGCGGCGGGCCCCACCAGCCCAACCCTCCCTCTGCTCTCCGTCTCCCAGGAAGCTACATTCTCTGCTAACCCACTGCACAGACATTGATGTCACTTTCCTTTGCGGGGCATCTGAGGCCTGGTCTCTTTCCCTCCTCGCCCAGAGCCGGGCTGCTCCTGCCGTGGTCCCAGTCCTCCTCCTCTGGTCCCTGCCGGTGTCAGCTCTCTGCCTCCCGCTGCAGGCTCCAGTTTGCCAGCCTGGTGCCCATGCAACTCAGAAACTTACTCATTGAAGGTTTCCAAGGAGGGCAGGCAGCTGACCCGGTGTCTCCAGTGTCTCCAGGCCACAGTCACGGCCAACTACCTCCATCACATCTGACCCACGTGGGCAACAAGGCCAGGTCTCCCCACCCCATCACCTCTGACCTATGTGGGTGATGAGGCCAGCCCTCCCCACCCGGAAAGGAAACCAGATGCCTCCCTGCTCCCACCCCATGGCCTGAGCTGTGTGGGGAAGGGACGGGCTAGCGTTCACCTGTCCTTGAGGTCTGATCGGGTGGCCCAGCAGCAGCAGGCACAGCAGGCGAGGCCCAGGAACAGCAGCAGCAGAGGCACAAGGCTGCTTGCGATAAGGGTGGCGTCCCGACTGCGAGAGCCTGGGGGAGCCGGAGATGGGGGATATTCAGGCCTTCCTGTCTCCTACACATCCTGTCTTTGCTCTGAGTTGCCTGCTACCCAGAAGCTTTTTCATGGGGATCTCTCCTGCCTCCGGGCAGCCTCTCTGCTGGCGTGTCCCCTTCCACAGGGTCTGTGGCCCATTCCACAGATTCTTGCCCCTGAGGCCCTGTCAGTGTCCAACCACCCTGCTGCGCATTTCATGGCTCTAGCCTGGTTTCGCAGGGGGCCAGGGCTCTGTCACATCTTCAGGGAGCCCCAGAGCATCCACACAGAGCTCAGGTATAACGAATGTCTCTGGACCGGGTGCAGTGGCTCATGCCTGTGATCCCAGCACTTTGGGTGGCAGAGGCAGGCAGACCACCTGAGGTCAGGAGTTCGAGACCAGCCTGGCCAACATGGTGAAACCCTGTCTCTACTAAAAATACAAAAATTAACCCGGCGTGGTGGCGGGCACCTGTAATCCCAGCTGCTCGAGAGGCTGAGGTGGGAGAATGGCTTGAACCCTGGAGGCGGAGGTTGCAGTGAGCTGAGATCGTGCCACTGCACTCCAGCCTGGGGGACAGAGCGAGACTCCATCTCAAGAGAAAAAAAAAAAAGAACGTCTCTGAAGTGGCCCAGACTCCCTGGTGAGGAACTGGCCCTGGAGCCCGTGTGAAGGGCCCGCCTTTCCCTGGCTACTGCACCCTGCAGCCTTCATCCACCTTACCCGGCTGGCAGGACCCGGAGACAGGGTGGCAGGGTCCCTCTGGGCATTCACAGGGAACTGAGCAGTTGTTTCCATGGAAGCCGGCCGGGCAGGAGGTGTTGCAGCTGTGGAGTGACATGGAGAGGCGGGCTGAGGGCTGCGTGAAGGGAGGGACAGGCAGGAGACAGGGAGGGAGATTTCCGGGCACTGTCCAGGCAAGTTGAGGAAACGCTGCACAGAGGCCTGACCTAGGCCCCTGGTACTCTCCTGCCCCCAGGACCCCCGTCCTCACCTGGGCCCCCAGTAGCCGGCACTGCAGACACATTCCCCTGTCACAGCGTCACAGGCCCCCTGAACACAGGTGGGGCAGGTAGAGCCGCAGTCTTCCCCAAAGGTGCCAGTGGGGCAGGGGTCTTCACACCTGGGGTGAGGCAAGACTCGGGGAAGGGGAGAGCAAGGCAGGCCTGGCCCCCACCGTGGGGCCCCACCTGTCCACTCCAGGCTCCTGGACTCAAGGACCCAACTGGCCACGCCTTAGCAGTGAAGCTCAGGTGTAAATAGGGCCTTGAACTTGGGGCCGAATCCAGCAGCTGACAGACTACAAGTCCCCAGAGGGGGAGGAGGGCAGGAAGCCTCAGAGGGGAGGGAGCTGGGATCCTGCCCAGGTACCCCCAGAACTCATTGCTCTCCCCAACTCTTCAACAGGAGGGAGGCCCCTGGGACTGCATGAACCCGTGTGTCAGGGAGGGGTGGTGCTCTCAGAGAGCGCCGCTGAGGTGAGGGTCCTGGGGGGAGGTGCACCCCACCCTGAACAGAATGGTGCGCTCACCTGGGCCCCAGCCAGCCAGGGTCACAGCGCTGACAGTGGCCAGTATCTGGCTGACAGACCTCCCCACGTCGGCAGTGAGAGCACTGCTGTCCGCAGCTCTCGCCAAAGGTGCCAGGCAGGCAGGGCTGTTGGCACTGGGTTCCGTTCCAGCCCGGCTCGCAGGACTCACAGCTGCCTGTGTCTGGAGAGCACGGCTCATTGTGCTTGCAGTGGCCACAGCTGGGAAGAGAAGGGCTTTGTGGGAGCAGTGGGGGTGGATGGATGGAGCGCCCACCCCTTCCAACCCCTGTACTCCACGCAGGCCTTTGGGGGCCCTGGAGAGTGTTCGGGTCCCACCTGGGTCACTCAGGCAGGTTTGCGCCTCAGTTTCCCCACGTTGTACAATGAAGACAAATGAGGGCTCTTACAGGACCCCATCCCTTTCCTTCGAAGTGTCTACTCTGTGACCATCTTTCCCTGGGTCCCAGGGTCAGCAGGAGGCAGCAGCCCAGCCAGGGCAGCCGCGTCACCACCAAGCTCTGAGTCCCATCTGCCAGGTCTGCCAGGTCTTCCCTCCTGCCCTTTCCCTTTTCTTCCTTTCACACCTAGCGACCCCGAGGTCTGGCATGAATGGAACTCAGTAGTGTCTTCTACTCCATCACATGAAATAAAAAAATGTAAAGTGTTTTCACCCAGGGGTCCCCAAACCCTGGGCCATGGACTGGTACTAGTCCATGGCCTGTTAGGAACCAGGCAGCAGCATAGAGATGAGCAGCGGGGGAGCCTGACTGCCTGAACTCTGCTGCCAGCCAGATCAGTGGCAGCCTTAGGTTCTCATAGGAGCGCCAATCCTATTGTGAACTGATCACGGCAGGGTCCTGGTTCCACGCTCTTTATGAGGATCTAATGCCTGATAATCTGTCACTGTCTCCCATCATCCCCAGATGGGACCATCTAGCTGTGGGAGAATAAGCTCAGGGCTCCCACTGATTCTATATTATAGTGAGTCATATAATTATTTCATTATAGATTACAGTATAATAATAGAAAAATTGCCACGAAACTAGTCCCTGGTGCCAAAAGGTTGGAGACCACTGTTGTCACCAATATAATTTCACATTTGCCATATCTTAATTTCCCGTTGATGCTTAACAGTTACTTGAAGTTTCTCCCTCAGATGCTCAACTATCTGGGATCATATACTTGGGTCAGATCCATTAGTAGGGGAGAAGAAGGGGAGTTTATAAAAGCCATTTAGCTGATCTGGACCAGCATTTTAATTTTTATTTTATTTTATTATTATTTTCGAGACGGAGTCTCGCTGTGTCACCCAGGCTGGAGTGCAGTGGCACGATCTCGGCTCACTGCAAGCTCCACCTCCCGGGTTCACGCCATTCTCCCGCCTCAGCCTCCGAGTAGCTGGGACTACAGGCGCCTGCCACCACGCCCGGCTAGTTTTTTGTATTTTTAGTAGAGACGGGGTTTCACCATGTTAGCCAGGATGGTCTCGATCTCCTGACCTCGTGATCCACCCGCCTTGGCCTCCCAAAGTGCTGGGATTACAGGCTTGAGCCACCGCGCCCGGCCTCAGCATTTTAATTTTTATTTTATTTTATTATTATTTTCGAGACGGAGTCTCGCTGTGTCACCCAGGCTGGAGTGTGATGGTGCGATCTCAGCTCACTGCAACCTTCTCCTCCCGAGTTCAAGTGATTCTCCTGCCTCAGCCTCCCAAGTAGCTGGCATTACAGGCGCCCACCACCACGCCCGGCTAATTTTTGTATTTTTAGTAGAGATGGAGTTTCACCAGGTTGGTCAGGCTGGTCTCAAACTCCTGACCTCAGGTGATCCCCCCGCCTCAGCCTCCCAAAGTGCTGGGATTACCGGTGTGAGCCACTGCGCCCATCCAGGGGTGAAATTTCTTATGGTGAGTGCAGCTGGTCAAAGTTTGAAAGTCACTGAGTCCTAAAGGGACCTTGCCCAGGACCTTTGGTCACTCTATCCACTCATCTATACATATGGCTTGCTAGCAGTGCTAGTATAGCAATTTTTTGCACAGCAGTAAACGATGAAATGAGCAGGCGGGGCTGGACCTGGGTAACAAAGGGTTTTTAAAGTTCTTGTTTCGTTTTGTTTGAGACGGAGTCTCATACCCGGTGGAGCGCAGTGGTGCGACCTCGGCTCACTGCAACCTCCGCCTCCCCGGCTCAAGCGATTCTCCTGCCTCAGCCTACCGAGTACCTGGGACTACAGGCGTGGCCAGGCTAATTTTTGTGTTTTTAGTAGAGACGAGGTTTCACCATGTTGGCCAGGATGGTCTCAAACTCCTGACCTCAGGTGATGCGCCCGCCTCAGCCTCTCAGAAGTGCTGGGATTACAGGTGTGAACCACCGCGCCTAGACCTCTTTTCCCCTTTCTCGTCCCTCTGCTTCGTACGTTTTTTGAGGGGAGCACCGCAAAGCCCTGATCCCTCCTCCCGGCGCCCGGCCCCGGCCACCTGACTTCGCCCCGCCCACCTGTGTGCACCCCGCCCCCGCCCCGCCCACTCACCCGCTCCGCCCCGCCCGCTCACCTGTGTGCGCACTGCACCCCGTGGCTACCAGCCGGGCAAGGCAGCTCGCAGCGCGCTCCGCGGAAGCCGGGCGGGCAGGTGCACTGGCCGGAGGCGGCACTGCAGCGGCCCCGCACACACTCGCACTGCTGCCGGCACTCGGGACCCCACCAGCCCGGCCGGCAGGCGCAGCGGCCCGAGTCCTGGTCGCATGGGGAGCCGTGGCAGGTGCAGCGGAAACTGCAGCGGCGCCCCCACCAGCCCGGCTTGCACACGCAGGCGCCCGTGGCCTGCTCGCAGCGGGCCGCCTCGGGCTTGCACTGGCACGGGCGGTGGCACGTGGGCGACCACCAGCCCGGCTCGCAGCGGCACACGCCGGTCGCGGGGTCGCAGCGCCCGTGGGGGCCGCAGGTGCACGGGAACTCGCAGTGGGCGCCCCAGCGGTGGGCCTGGCACTGGCACGCGCCCGTGGCTGGCTCACACTGGCCGTGAGGGTGGCAGGGGCAGTTCTCACGGCAGTCGGGGCCCCAGTACTGGCCCGGGCAGCCTGCAGGGGTGGGTACGGGAGGGGTCAGCAGGCTCAGGGCCGCGCGCGGACCCTTACCCTGAGTCCCCTTACGCAAGGAAAAGGGGCACGGGGCCCATCCTCCAAGAGCCGGGGACAGACCCTCGGAACATCCGGGAACATCCGGCAGCCTGTCCTGTGCAACACTCACTTCCTGCTCCGCTCTGACCTACAGAAAACCCTTAGCCATTAGTGGGAGGCCCAGCCTTCCATTTCACATTCAGAACACACTCAGAGATCCTGAGTGGGCAGTGGACTTGCCCAGAGTGCGGCACCGAGGTGGGTGGGCCTTCCTCCATGGCTGCTCCTCCCTGCTGAGGTGGATCCCTGCTGGGCTGGAGCACAGAGGGCTTCCTCCCGATCTCAGTCCTGGATGCTGCCCGCCAGGGTGGCAGGATAAGCCACCTTCCCCTAGTGATTCCTTGATTCCTGGTGCCCATCCTCTGGCTTCCCAACCCCTTTCCCTTCCCTCTCTTTCTGCCAGAAAGGGCAGACAGCCGAGCGGGGGGCCTCCTTCCATCCACTGCCCATGTATAAGGCATATGTGGGAAAGAGAAGGAATATACTCATTTTGCAATGAACGGGAATCACAGGTTTTCTGAGAAGTGGAAGAGGAAGATGCGCAGGTGGGCAGGGCTTTGTGGATACGGGTGAAAACCCAGTGACTCAGGCCATCTCCTAGGAGTGTGTGTCACTTCCTGTCTCTGGACCGCGATTCCTCAGTGAAGCTGGGAGGGATCCTGACCCTGCTGTCCTGAGGCTACATGGCTACCTGCCTTGCCCGCCCCCACGCCACTGTCCCCGTACCCAGCTCTGCCCAGCAACTTCATCCAGCCCTTGAGACTCACGGGAGCTGCAGTAGGCCCCAAAGAATCCAGGTTTGCATCGACAGAGGCCTGGCTTCACACACACCTCATCTTTCTGGCAGGCATCCGGCCCCTCACAGATGGCTGAAAGACACCCCACCCAGGTTGGAAAGACAGGAGCAGGACCAGGGGACACCCCTGCCCTCTCACTGGCTCCTGGGGCCATGCCTCCTCAAGAGGTGCCCCTTCAGGCCTTGGGGGTGTCACAGGAGAAACCCTGGCTCCTGGTGTCAGGAAGGGTAGGCCCGGGAGGGTAGGAAGGAAGGGCTATCGCTGGGCTACGGCTGCCCTTCTCCTTGGCTGAGGGTCTGTCTGGCTACTCACGGATGGTGCATTCTCGATCCTTCTGCCTCCAGCCTGCGCAGCACTGCAGCTCAGCAGAGGGGCTGTGAGGCAAAAAGGGGTCAGCTGGACAAGGCGGGGGGTGCAGCCTAGCCCCGAGCAAGGTGGATCACTGTCTCTGGCTAAGGTGGAGGAGGCTGGTTTACCCTTAGCTAGGGAGGCCTAGCAGATCTTTACGGCTCGGGTCCCCAGCCCCTCCCCTCTCCTTCCCTGGCCCTTCCACCATCTGCCCTGGCTAGCCACTACCTGCCAGGCCGCCATCAGCAGCCCTTCCTTCCAGCCCAAGCCCCCTTCCTAGTCTCCTCCTTCCCCTAAAGGCCTCAACACCGGTTCAACCACCCGCCACCAGACTCCCACGAGACCCACCTGCTGGCCACACAGACGTGCTGCCCATTGGGGTCCAGCTCAGACCCCTGAGTCCCCCGAGTCCAGAGCAGCAGCAGCGGGAGCAGCAGTCCCAGCCCCATGGCAGCCAGCGCGGTGGGAGGGCTCGGGTTCATCTGGCCCCCACAGCTCCCAACCCCCTCCTTGCTTCCTCTCAGGGCTTTTCCTGAGGAAACCAGGCCGGAGGGGCGGGCTGCCATGAGGCACCTCCCTGAGAGGGAGGGGGTGGCTGGAAAGACTGAAAGGAAAAAGAAGGCAATGGCAGGGCTGAGTGGCCTCGGCCTGGAAGGGCCAGAAGGATGAAGTTGCAGGTCTCTGGGTGCCGGGGCCAGGGAAGTGGGTGGAGTGAGGGTGGGAGTCAGGGCTTTCCATCAAGCCACACTCCCAAAGCAAGGCCCGAGCTTCAAGAAGCCACCCCCACTCTAAGTGACTGAGCAAGGAGACCCACGAGGACCCCTCAGCCTGCCGCTGCTCCTGGCAGGGTTGGGAGGCGGGACAGACATGGACAGACAGGCGAGGAACAGTTTCTGCATATTACGGGCAGTTCTTTATTACATGAGCTCAGGCTGTCTGCACAAAGCCCTGGGAGCTAGGCAGTCAGCTCTCATTTCATGGATGGGGAAACTGAGACTCAGAGAGGCACTCTTATATCTGGCCCCAGAGGCTTGGTACAGAGACGTAGAGAGGGAGGTGGGCTGAGCCCCCATCCTGCCCTGGTACAGGCCAGGATTGGGGCAGACCCCTGGCGAGGGCTGCGAAGGCGGGAGCCCTGTCCTCATTTGAGGCCACACATCCATCCACAGCTAGACCCCTAAGTCAGGCCTCCGGGGCGGCTGAGGCCCCCAGACAAAGGTGTTCGTGGAGGGCAGAACAGGGAGGATCAGGAGCTGGAGACTGTGGTTGGGCCTCCTCTTCTCCCCCTAGCTTGCTGGGTGCGGGGCTGTCGGTCTCATCCTCAGGGGATTCGGCTTTACCCCGATACCATAGGCCAAAGCTGGAGAGAGACAGCCGGAAGTACTTTCAGCCAGGAAGCCAGAGAGGTCAAGGATATGGATGAGGGCAGGGGGTGGTGAGAAAAGGGGAGAGGGGGAAGAAAGGGCAGCCTGAGGGAGTGGGAAGGTGATGGGGGCCTGGGCCAGAGAAGCAGGAGGGGAGGATGTGCTTAGAGCCAAGGACAGCAGGGTGACAGGCAGAGAAGCAGGAAAGGGGATCCTGAGAAGAACCATCCAGGGCCCTTCCTCCCTCCCCACATTCTTGTCCTTCCCCTTCCCCCAACATACAAACTCTGTATTTTGGACTCCGGGGATGGGGGATGGTCTCCCTTATCATCGGAGAGCAGGAGCCATGAGCCATCCTCATCGTCACTGAGACAGAGGAGAGAGGAGACGTGAGGGCCATTGATCAAGGTCCTGAGGGACAACAGGAATCCAGCAGGGGGGACGGAGGGACTGCAGGGCCCCCGGGGCTGGAGAGAAGGCAACCCTGGGGAGATGCAGTATGTTGGGGCTTTAATTTTTATTTTTTATTTTTAGACAGAGTCTCACTCTGTCACAGGCTGGAGTACAGTGGCGCGATCTCAGCTCCCTGCAACCTCTGCCTCCCAGGTTCAAGTGATTCTCCTGCCTCAGCCTCCTGAGTAGCTGGGATTACAGGCACCTGCCACCACGCCCGGCTAATTTTTGTATTTTTAGTAGAGACAAGGTTTCACCATGTTGTCCAGGCTGGTCTCAAATTCCTGACCTCAGGTGATCTGCCTACCTCAGCCTCTCAAAGTGCTGGGATTACAGGCGTGAGCCACCGCGCCCGGCCGAGGCTTTATTTTATAGCTTGACACACAGCAGGCCCTGACACAGCCGCGGCTACCATTTCACCCCCGTAAGAACAAACAGACCCAGCCAAGGCAGGAACCTGAAGAATGAATGTGGAGAGGTAGCATTGGCAGAATGGACGGCAGGAAAGGTAAGGGGAATGGTGAAATCCAGGGAGAAGAGCCCAGGCCGGACAGTGGCCACGGGACACAACCAGACCAGGTCAGCAGGTCCTAGAAGCGGCCAGGCTAGGGAGGCTCAAGGGGTGACCAGGTTGGGGTGATAGCCTCAGTCTGAGACAATGGACTCAGAGGGTGCCCAGGCTGAGTCATCAGGGTCAGCAGAATGAGGGAGGGAGGCCTGGCTCAGTGGGAATGCAGGCAGGGACCTACCTGCTCTCTGCTTCCTCTGGTGTCCCTAACATCTTGGCCTTGATTTTCTTCCGCTGCTTCCGGACAGCCACCTTCATGGCCTCAAGCAGAAGGCCGGGGACCCGGTGGTCTGTGAGCAGCTCCCTACAGAAGAGGGCAGGAAGGGAGAAAGCTGTGGGGATGCCAGCCATGGGGATGCCAGCCGTAGGCCTCACTCTTGGTACCTGTGCATGCGGCTCCTCCCTGAACACCTGAAGCGCTCTGCCTTGCTGACACCCTCAGACCTGAGCTTAGGTGGCCCCATGGCCCCTCTAGGAGAGTTTCCCTGGCTGCTGCAGCTGCGACCCTTTGCACTGTCCCTCTCCCCTGTCTGGATGATATTGCAGAGGGCAGGGGCTGTGCAATTCATGTCCTCCCAGTTCCCAGCGCAGGCCTGGCACATGTCACTGTGGACATGTCAATGACTGGAGAATGAGGTGGGGTGATCGGAGGCCCCCGGCTTCCCAGCGCTCTCACCGCTGGAAGTAGGCCAGCTCCTCCTTGAGCAGGAACACTTTGGCTTTGAGTTCATTCCGCTCCTGAAGGATCTGCTCAAACTCCTCCCGACTGAAGCACTGCCCTGCCTCCGAGGGGCACCCCAGCTGCTGGGCAGCCTCCGCCTTTGGAAGGACAGGCATGGTCAGAGGGTCGCCTCCGCTGGCATTCCCTCCCCCGCCTCCAGGGCCATTATGGGAATGCTAGAGGAAGTGACGGGCAGGGATACTTGGGGGACAAGGGTGCCCCAACAGATAACAGAGCAGTGCTCCTGCTGAGAGCAGGGGCCGAGGCCGGCCGGAGGCGCAGATCTGTCTGCCACCTCCCCGCTTCCTGGCGGACCTGCTGTGCAGCATGCAAACCTTGCCCGAGCGCCCACCGAGCGCTGGACGCTGAGTCCTGGGCTGGGTCCTTGCCCTCATGCGGCACTCACCGGGTCCTCAGATGCGCCTGCGCCGGCGGTCATCCATTCGGGCTCCTGCACGTGCTGGTGCCCGGGGGCCCCGGCCTGGCCCCACGCTCGCTCTTTAGCCGGCGGGGTCGCGGCTTCGCCAAGCTGCTGGCGCTCCCTCTCGCGGTCCTGCGCGGCGCGCAGCTGGATCTGCACGGCCGCCAGCTTGTGCCGCAGCTCAGCATTCACCAGCAGGAGGCGCTGCAGCTGCTCCTGCAACTGAGAGCGGAGCAAACGGTGGGGTGGGCGGGGCACCGAGGGCCTGCGGAGCCCCTCCCCGTGCCTGCCTCGCTCCGCCCCCCCCCCCCCCCCCCCGGAGCCCCGCCCCCGGAGCCCCGCCCCGCCCACGTCTTGCCCTCACCGCCTCGGTCTCCTGGCCTCGCTGCCGCAGGTCGCGGTTGTGCGCACGGAGTTCGTCCCGCTGTCGGTCAGTCACCTCCTTGAGCTGCCGCAGCAGTGCGCGCTCCTCTGAGGAAGGGGCGTTCTTAGCGGCGGCACGAGGCCCGCGGGAGGGAGAGGAGGACCCGAGCCGGTCGCCACCCGCCCTGCCCTGGCCGGAGCTGGGCTCACCCTGTGGCCCCGCGCGCAGCTCCCTGCGGAGGCGCTCGTTCTCCTCCCGCAGCCGCCGCAGCTCCTGCTCCGCCTGCTGCGCCGACACCTGCAGCTGGGGAGACCCGGGTCTCAGGCTTCGGCCCTGCCGGCCCCGCGGGTGGCGAGGGGAGCGCCGTGACTCACCGAGTCTGGGGCGGGCCCCACGGCAGCCTGTTCCAAGAGCTCCAGCGCCCGCACCACTAGCGGCACCAGCCCTGCCGCCGCCTCCGGCCCGAAACGGCGCGCCAGCTCCTGCAGCTCAGTGCCCAGGGCCCCGGCTAGATGGTACACAAGCTCCGCGGTCTCCCGAGACCCCCAGCCAGGCGCCACTGCCCTTCTGGGCTCCATGTCCCCCAAAGGCTTAGGGCTGCGACCCCTCCACCCTCAACTGAGACGGGGAAAAGCCAAACAGTTCCGCCCCAGGAAGCCTTTAGGGCTGTGTGGGCGGGGTAGAAGCGAGAAGGGTGGGGAGGAATGAGGGAGAAGGCGTGGGGAAGGGAGATAGTGTCCTAGGTCCCCTGGGCCCTGTCCCTTCCATGCCCAAGGTCACAGGAAACAGGACGGCCAACTTCCAGCCAGACGTCCAAGAGCTGAGGCTCAGGGCTGCAAGTGGTCACTTTAGTGGAGCCCTCCCCACAGGCCCAGTCCACGCTCCGCCCCGTGTGTGGAGTCATGGGGCCAACTTGGCAGCGGGGCACTCCAGGCGAGAGGTGACAGGTAGGCAGCCAGTCACTGGCCTCCGCCCGGCTGTACACCAGCTGTCTGCCTGTGCGCTTGTTTTCCTGACCAGGAGTGACACAGAAAGCTTAAAGGGCTGGGCTGGACACCACAGCCGCTCAGCGCAAGCCAGAGTTCCTAGACCGGGAAAGGTCAACTGCTCCCAGATCTGTGGAAAGGAGGCGAGGGCTTCCAAGTACTGTTTTGTAGAGAAAGCAGCAAATGTGGTCAAGGCAGCGGTGTGTGAAAGCCCAGCCCCGCCTCAGGTCTCCACTGAGTCCAGGGGCTATCCACCCCAAAGCCCTGAATAGGAAGGTGGCCTCATACTCCCCCTTCACAGCTGAGCCCAGCATCTTGCTGTAAACCGCTCCAGTCCAGTCACACCTGGGGCTGGCTTGGAGGCGGCGCAGGCTGCATGAGGCAGGAGCCCTGTTAACTTTGGCTGTTTCCTTCTCCTGTTAGACCTAAATCCAGAATTTGGGTTCGGGGGGGAAAAAAACAAACAGCCCCTGAACTCCTATTTATACAAAATTTATTATTATATTTTATTCAGGATGACAAGCCATCAGGAGGTCAACAACACAACAAGCACAGACAGAGGGAGAGGCCAAGCTGCTGAATGTCAGCGGCCTGTCTGGAGGGGCTGAGGCTCCGGCCTCAGGAGGCTGAAGCTGGAGGCAGGGAAACAGCTAGGCATAGAGGTCCTCCCGGTCCGCAGAGTAAACCTCCCCCTCCTGCAGGAGGGCAAAGTTGAGGAAGTGGGAAGGCCTGTGCACCTCGTGGTAGAACTCTTTGGGGTTCGCCAGCTGCAGCTCGTATTTCATGTTGGGGTCATGCCGAACACCTTCGGGGAGAAGGAAACAGCCAGCGTCAATAGGGCTCCCGCCTCATGCAGCCGGCACCACCTCCAAGCCAGCCAGGCCCCAAGTGTGACGGGCGATGGCCTCACCTTATCACTACTGCTATCCCCACGTCCCCAGGCTCCTCCCACTTACCCATAAAGTTGTAGTTCCACGAGGACTGGGCAGGGACCATGAAGAAGCCAAGGAAGCGGTCTGACAGCAACATCTGGACCCTCTCATAGTGTGAAGGCAGGTAGCCCTTGGGGTTGTTGCCCTTGTCTGTGTTCTGGCGGCCCCATTCATAGCCACTGGGGGTCAGCTTGTAGGCTGTCAGTGTACAGGAGCCTGGTGTGAAGCTGGGGGAGGGACGAGGACGGAGTAACAGCTCAGGTCACTATTCTGGGCCCTGGCCTGCAATCCCTGCCCCACCATACTTCCTCCCAAGGAGCCCAGGCCCACCTGCACGTGATGATAATGGTCTTCTCGCCATCCCAAGATGGGTTGTCAGCCATGATCTTGGCATGGGTGGTGACATCCTGGGGTGATAATTGCGGGGACTCATTGGGCTGAGTGTGGATCCAACCTAAGGGTTCCATCTCCTATAGGTAAAGAGGAGTACAGAGCTCTTCAGAATCCCATCTGCAGACAGGAATCGCACCAGCTTCTCCACATTCCCAGGCTCCATCACTTTCCATTACCTTGAGGTACTCATGCTGGGGCAGCTGGCCAGGCAGGTGCACGGTCTGGTGAGTGCCCCACTGTGGCACCATCACGATGCAGCGTATCTCCTTCACCTGGGGGTTATCTGGTGGGCTCACCCCATATAGGTATCCTGCAATCTGGAGACAAAGGGGTCAGGAACCAAAACTCTTCTTAGTACCAGCTCAGAGTTGGAGCTGCCAGCCCTCTGTTCTCCTTCCTTCCCCCAAGAACGAGGACAGTTTCTTAAAACACGATCAGAACCCCTGTATCAGAATCAGCTGCGGCGCTTGTTCACAATGTTAAACATGGACCTCATCTCGGACTTCCCACATCAGGACCTCCTGCGTGGGGTCCAGGAATCTGCACTGCTCACAAGCTCCCCAGCTGATTATTTAGCATTCATAAGCAAATGAGCATACAAACCTCCAGCTCAGTGTATTGTCACAAACTGAGAACATCTGGAAATCCAGCACTTGGTGCTATTTTAAATTTTACATTATCACCAAGTAAGAGGATCTGTTTACTATAAACTCACCCACACAGGATATTAACAGTCTTCTCAAATTTGCCAACCTGACAGCCACTAATAGTGGGTTTTTTTTTTTTTTTTGAGGCGGAGTCTCGCTCTGTCACCCAGGCTGGAGTGCAGTGGCCAGATCTCGGCTCACTGCAAGCTCCGCCTCCCGGGTTCCCGCCATTCTCCTGCCTCAGCCTCCTGAGTAGCTGGGACTACAGGCGCCGCCACCACGCCCGGCTAATTTTTTGTATTTTTAGTAGAGACGGGGTTTCACTGTGTTAGCCAGGATGGTCTCGATCTCCTGACCTCGTGATCCGCCCGTCTCGGCCTCCCAAAGTGCTGGAATTACAGGCTTGAGCCACCGCGCCCGGCAATAGTGGGTTTTTTAGAGATGGAGTCTCACTCTGTTGGCAAGGCTGGAGTGCAGTGGTGTGATCTCAGCTCACTACAACCTCCACCTCCTGGGTTCAAGCAATTCTGCGTCAGCCTCCTGAGTAGCTGGGACTACAGGCACATGCCACCACGCCCCGCTAATTTTCATATATTTCATAGAGACAGGGTTCTGCCATGTTGGCCACGCTGGTCTTGAACTCCTGACCTCAAGTGATCCACCCGCCTCGGCCCAAAATGATGTTTTATAAACTATGAATATCCCTGATACACTAGTAAAGTTATGCATCTTTTCTCTTTTTTGAAGCAGGGTATCACTCTGTCACCCAGGTTAGCATGCAGTGACATGATCTCAGCTCACTACACTCACCACTCTCCAGGATCAGGTGATCTTCCCACCTCAGGCTCCTGAGTAGCTGAGATTACAGGTGTGGGCCACCATGCCTAGCTAGTTTCTTAATTTTTTTGTAGAGACAGCATTTCGTCATGTTGCCCAGGCTGGTCTCGAACTCCTGGGCTCAAAAGATCTGCCCACTTCAGCCTCCCACGATGCTGGGATTAGTCATGAGCCAGTGCGCCCCGCCTGGAGTGCAGTGGTCATCAAAGCTCACTGCTTTGGTTCAAGCAACCTCAGCCTCCTGAGTAGATGGGACTATAGGCAAAGGTTTTTTTTTTTTTTTTTTTTAGATGGAGTCTTCCTCTGTTGCCTAGGCTGGAGTGCAGTGACGTGATCTTGGCTCACTGCAATCTCCCCCACCTGGGTTCAAGCAATTCTCCTGTCTCAGCCTCCCTAGTAGCTGCAACTACAGGCGCATGCCACCATGCCTGGCTAATTTTTTGCATTTTTAGTAGAGACGGGGTTTCACCATATTGGTCAGGCTGGTCTTGAGCTCCTGACCTCAGGTGATCCACCACCTCGGCCTCCTAAAGTGCTGGGATTACAGACATTAGCCACTGTGCCCAGCCTAGTGTTGGGATTACAGGCATGAGCCACCATGCACATCTGGTCAGGATTTGTTTCTGACCATATCTATTCTCTTCCAAATACTATCAGGTTAATACTACATTTACTACCTTCTCTCAGCTGCCACAGCTTTTGCTATCTCATGGGGCCAAAACCCGCCTCGTTGTTTTGGCTATCCTTGCATAATTACCCATCCATGAATCTTGAAACCAGCATCTCAAGTTCTAGACAATCTCAGGTCGGTGTTTTAGGCACAAAATGTGTTGGGCACACACTGTGGCCTGAGTCCACTTACTCACTTGGGCCCGAAGGTCAGATATGCAGATGAACTTCTTAAGCACATTCTTGGGAAGGATGTAGGTGTAGCCAGTCTCCTTGATGTCGTCAGATGAAACATAGATGTGATTGGTCCTTAGGTGCAGGTTGGCAGCAGAGATGGCCCTAAAAACGTGTAGGGAGTGTCAGCATCGCTCAGCCCAGCACCTTAGGTAGTGCAGCCGGCCTTTCCATCCACACCCTCTTGCCCCTCACAGTACCTGACCCTCCACTCAGTCTTGGATGAGAAAGTCTGGGTCTCATAGTTGCTGGTGGTGGAGGTGATGATCTCATCGCCATGCTTGTTGACAGTGCGAGTCTGTGTTGCCGTGAGCTGTGACTGTTCCTTGGTCTGCTTCTCGATCTCAGCAATCTGCTGCCGCTGCTGTGACGGTGCCGAGATCTCCATACCCAGGATGATG